>NC_138383.1:34807459-34861939 GCF_054177405.1 Leptonychotes weddellii
ACACATTTTGGCAAGTAATTCTGCTATTACTTGAAAACTTTTTTTCTAATAGTTGTTTTTTTAAAAAGATTTATTTATTCGAGAGAGAGCGCAAGTAAGTGGCGGGGGGGGGAGGGAGAGGGAGAGAGAATTTTGAGCAGACTTCATGTTTAGCACAGAGCCCCACCCAGGGCTTAATCTCTCAACCCTAAGATCATGACCTGAGCTAAAACCAAGAGTTGGACGCTTAACTGACTGAGCCACCCAGGCGCCCCAGTTATTTTTTTCTGATAAAAATTTTAAAAAGTTCATGTTTATAAAAAAACAAAACAGAAAAATAAAGAAAACTAAAACCAACCATAATCCTATCACCTTGAAAATTCAGTCATTTTCAACACCCTACTTTCTGACCTAGTCATCTATCCTCCCAGCCTTACTTGATTACTCCTGACTACATCAGAAACCTCTCTTGATAGCACTCTTTACTTTCTCCCTGTTTACCAGCCTCTACTTTACCCCACGCAGCTTGGATCCCACTGTACACCACTTCAACTACTCTTAAAAATGTTCTCACCTCCTTTGGCTCCACTGTTCCTTCAAAACAGGGTTAAATATTTATGAGATTAATGGTAAGTATTAAGCATAGTGCCTGGAATGTGATACACAGTCAAAAAACATGATAGCTGTTAAATAACAAAAAAAGAGACACCAATCTTCTGTCGTAGTGGTATTCACCCAAGGATTATGTCACAGTCACATTGGGGGCTTTTCAACATACACATACGTGTACCTACTCACCCTGGAGAGAATTCAATTCTCTCACAGTGGAGAAAAGCAGATTAGTTTGTAAAAGCAGCTAAATTATTCTTACATATCATCCTACCTCTCCCTTTAGGGTAGTGGTTTTCAATAGGGCAGGGTGAGAGGGTGGATTTCTTTCCCTCCCAGGGATATTTGTTATGTGTGGAGACATTTTTGGTTATCATAACCAGGGGAGCTGGAGAGCTACTGGCATTTCCATGGGTAGAGGCCCAGGTTATTGCTGAACATCCTACAATGCACAATCAGTCCCCTATAACAAAGAATTATCCAGCCCAAAATGTCAACAGTACCAGGGTTTTTAGACCTGTACCAGAGTTACAGACTCCACTTTTTAGCCTCTGATCTATAGAAATAAACCAAAAATTCAATCATGACCTATAAGCAGCCTTAAGGAAAATGATTAGAATGTAACTCTTACCAAAAAACCTTTTTTTTCCTCTTTTAAAGATTTTGTTTATTTATTTTAGAGAGAGAGAGCACGCATACATGCAAACATGGGGAGGTGCAAAGGGAGAGGGACAAGCAGACTCAGGGCTGAGTGTGGAGCCCGACACAGGGCTCAATCTCACAATACTGAGATCACGACCTGAGCTGAAACCAAGGGTTGAACACTTAACTGACTGAGCCACCCAGGCATCCCCAAGAAAACTTTTTCTAAGTAAATTATACTGTCCTTATTAATTGCTTCCATCTCACTGTAAGATATGTTGACTGATCAATAAACTAATCAGAGGAATAGAATAATAGTGAGTAACGTATATGGCTGTAGTTAACATAACCAATCTATAAAATATGTATCTTCTTTTGGCATACTACTTCTAAAAGTAGTTGCTGTTTTAGGAAACAGAATACCACTTACACAATCCCCTAATATTTCAATTACCTTTCTAGTCTGAGAAGTAAAATCTCCATCAGTTGCTTCAGATTTCTCACATCTTTTCTTAGATTTTTTCTTGGATTTCTTAGGAGTACTAATTCTGGTGAATTTCATTCTGGAAAAAAAAAAAGACATTCAGAAGCATTTCCATGATTATGTGTAAGAATTTCAATTAAATATAGAAAAGAACCAACTAGGGCTCCAATTTCTGGACAGTTCTTAAAAAAAAAATACTCCAGTTAGATTCAAACTACTGATCCAAAGTAAGCCAAACTCAAAGCTAAACTCTCAGAAAATATAAAATGTTTCCTTTTAGAAATCATAAGCTTTACAGAAAATTACCTCCTAAGATCACTCTTCCATTGGCCAAAACCAGCATGCAAGTATATACCTCAAATATATGGCTCCGTTTACCCAAGAAATAAAACTCTTACTTATTTTTAATCTCATGTTTGTTAGATGCACAGAATTCATATATATATATATTTTTAAGATTTTATTTATTTGACAGAGAAAGAGAGCACAAGTAGGGGGAACGGCAGAGGAAGAGGGAGAAGCAGACTCCCCGCCAAGTGGGAAGCCCAACGTGGGGCTTGATCCCAGGACCCTGGGATCACAACCAGAGCCGAAGGCAGAGGCTAACCCACTGAGCCACCCAAGTGCCCCTAAAATTCTATTTGAAAAATATTTCTGCAGGGAATTAATAACTGTGATAAGAGTTTGAACTCATCTAAAATACTTCTAGAATTCTTCTAAAATCATGCCTGGCTTTAAATTAAATGTGGAAAATAAACAGCATTTTTGAAACTGTTTTCTTATAAATCAGCTGTGTTGTAGAAAAAATAACACTCTCCAATCCTCGAAGTATTTTCCTTCCCAGCTAATAATATATGCAAAATACTCAGAGCTTCAGAACAAAAACAAAACTTTACCTAATAGGGCTCTCTGAGTCAGAAGGTACTGTTATTAATTCTGCTGTATATAAACTATGCTTTTCTAGTAAGTTGGCTGCTTTTGGAGTGGAAGCCTTTGCTGGACTGCCATCTTCAGAATCGGTACCGCTAAGGACTATTGTAGTAGGTGTGCTGCTGGTTCTTACAGATCTTCTGGTTGGCTTGGGTGTGGAAACATTTACCAAACTGTCTTCAGTTTCAGCTTTAGAATGCATAACCTTATCCTTAACTGGTATGCTGGTTTTTCTTGAAGACTTCTTGTTACACGGAGAGGAAATCTTTACAGGGTCATCATTTACTAAATCTTTACAAATAAGACTTTCACTGTTAAATAATGTGCTGTTTTTGAAAACTTCTGTTTTCTTTTGTCTTAAACTCATTCTAAGTCTATTTGGATTCTGTTTATCTCTAAAGGAAAAAGTTGCTGCTTTCTTTTGAATATTTCCCTGTCTATTTTCACCTGGGGTAGTACCAGTACCTAACATTTTCTTATCCTTTTTCTTCAGCTTTTTACTTTTCTCGTTAGGAAAACTTCCTTTCTCAGTGTGTGACGGTAAACTGCCATCATTTGAAACCACCTGAATGTTAGGATTTTCCGTGATTTTTTTAGAATTATTGTGTCTTCCTTCCTCGTTTAAAGATTTTTCATTGAGCTCTTTCTGCTTCTCAGAAGACTTTCTGACTCCATTTTTAAGTGCATCAGATGCCGGCTGCCTAAATGCTTTCATAAACTGCTGTCTTTCTTCTAGGGTGCATTTCGGTTTCACAGCCTCAGCATTTCCAGCTTCCAGCACTGCCAATTCTAACTCTTCCTCCTGTATGACAACGTTAGATTTTCTTTTCTGAACAGTCTGCTCATTCTCAGGATCAGACAAACTATTTTCCATTTCCAACTGCTTCTGTTTCAAGAAAATGGAGGGTATTTTCCTTGTCTTTCTGGGGGGAATAGGGTGAACTTGTGCAAGAACAGTAACTGTCTTATAGCGTACATGTTGGGAAATTTCACAGGTTCCTGGGTCACTTATACAACCACTTTTGACCATATCTTCAACAGTTTCAGAGGGAATACAAATAGACATTGTAGAGTCTGGTATGTGTTCTGCTTTATTTTCCTTGTGACTTTTTAAAAATTCCTCATAGGAGACAGTAATTGTACTATCATTTAAGTGGGCTGTTTTAGTTACACCACCTCTGGAGTCATTTGCAGTACTCTCGATCTCATTAGTTAGGGAAGGGGTTATCTGTTCCCTATCTTTACCATCTTTTTGATGGAGATTTAGCTCCTCAGCCAATGGTATGCTTTCAGATAGATCTATTATATCCCTGTGCTTCCTTTTTCTCATTTTTTTGCAATCATTTTTTGTGATCCTTTGTTTAGGATTCACTTTCTTAGAGCTTTTTATGGAGGTCATAGTGCTTGAGTGTTTTTTATCTTGAATACTTTCTGCAAGTACCTCCACATGATTCTTGCAGAGTAAAACAGAAGTACTACTTTCTACAAAATCATTATTTAGACTAGTGTCTTCTTTGCTATCACTACTAATTTTAATTGGAGATTCATTTTCAGTTTTAACACTATTTAGTCGATGAGATAAATTAACTCTCTTTCCTCTCTTCTTAAACTCTAGATTTGAGAACACTTCCAAAGGTGTTTTACAGTCTTTGCCACTGTCAGCAGGCAATGGTGCAGATGACTTTATCTTGCACTCTTTTGCTGATTGTGTCTTCTCATTTGTGGGGGAAGTCTTTCTAAAATAATCCAGAATATTACTGGATTTTGGTGAAGAGAAAACACTGTCTCCAGTCTTCCCTATTGGTGATAAATATTTTGTAATCGTTTTGCAGGAAGATCTGTCATCATCTTTCCTTCGCTTTTTGCATGCCTATCAATTTAAGAGAAAAAAAAAGCAGTTATTTCAAATAAAATAATCCAAAACATAAATTGTAAACACAGATCTAATATTTTACCTAACTGGATAAAAAAAGGAAGGCTCCCTTAGTTAATGAACCTGATATATTAGAAAAAAGAGCTTTTTAAAAAAATTTGTCAGAGAGAGAGAGCACAAGCAGGGGGAACGGCAGGCAGAGAGAGAAACAGGCCCCCCGCTGAGCAAGAAGCCCGACAAGGGGCTCCATCCCAGGACCCTGGGATCATGACCTGAGCCAAAGGCAGACACTTAACCGACTAAGCCACCCAGGCGCCCTGAAGAAAGAGCTTTAAAATTAAATCTACATTCAAATCTCAACATCACATCAGGCCATACACTTATAATTTGTGTATTTTACTTTATATATACTTAAATAAAAAGTTTCAAGGCCACTATACTTATGTACAAATCGTGTTCATTTCTGTTGGCCTCTGTTTACTCTATAACCATTGAATAGTACCACCCACCCCACAAAATTTGTAACAAACACATTGCACAAAAATATGTGAAGTCAAATGCATGGTGGGTACTCTACAAATATTAATTCCATTCCCTTTTTCCTTTTTTAGTTAAAAACAAATTATTCTTGGGGGTGGCTCAGTCAGTTAAGCATCCATCTCTTGATTTCAGCTCAGGTCATGATTTCAGGGTCATGGGATCAAGCCCCTGGTC
This sequence comes from Leptonychotes weddellii, assembly GCF_054177405.1. Lineage (NCBI taxonomy): Eukaryota > Metazoa > Chordata > Mammalia > Carnivora > Phocidae > Leptonychotes > Leptonychotes weddellii. Next base: position 34,812,691 of record NC_138383.1, read on the forward strand.
GTTGGGCTCTGTGCTTTTTTGCCTTTTTAAAAAAGCAAAGAGATTCTCTCTCTCCTTCTCCTTCAGTCCTTCCCCATCCTGAACTCTCTCCTTCTCTCTAAAATAAACAAATAAATCTTTAAAAAAAATCGTTCTATTTCTAAGAAACAGACACATAGTGAACAAACCTATGATCCTCAAATTTACTAATCAAGTAAAAATTATGGTGAAGGACACTTACCACAAATTAAAAATAACAAAACTTTCCAGTGTTTTGTTATTAAAAGTTACTGCCTGCCTCCTATGTTATTACCCTCACATATCAAGCTGACTATAAATATATATAATACTGTAAAGTTGTATTTCTGTTGGTCATAAATTAGTAACTTACATAATAGAAAAAAATTATTAGCTACAAAAAGCTCCATCAGTCTTTTCTTTCATTTTAACTTCCCTCGGTTCATTTGTTAAAATAAACTTTCCAGAATGAAAAGGAAATTTTTAGAAAAAGGTAAGTAATGAGGGGTGTCTGGTTGGCTCAGTCAGTAAAGCATGCGACTCTTGATCTCAGGGTTGTGGGTTCCAGCCCCAAGTTGAGTGTAGAGATTACTTAAAAATAAAATCTCAAAAAAAAAAAAAAAAAGATAAGTAATGAATGGGGGAAATATACTTCTGGAAAATTAAAAGGATCACAAAGCCATCATCATTAAAAACAAAGTACTGGGGGGAAAAAAAAGAAGATAGCAGGAGGGGAAGAATGAGGGGGTAAATCGGAGGGGGAGATGAACCATGAGAGACGATGGACTCTGAAAGACAAACTGAGGGTTCTAGAGGGGAGGGGGTGGGAGGATGGGTTAGCCTGGTGATGGGTATTAACGAGGGCACTTTCTGCATGGAGCACTGGGTGTTATGCACAAACAATGAATCATGGAACACTACATCAAAAACTAATGATATAATGTATGGTGATTAACATGACAATAAAATATTAAAATATATATAAAATATATTTTAAGAGTCTCATGCTCTACTGACTGAGCTAGCTGGGTGCTGTATAAAATATATTTAAAAAAAAACAAAGTACTGGGGGCACCTGGCTGGCTCAGTCAGTGGAGCTTGCGACTCTTGATCTTGGGGTTGTGAGTTTGAGCCCCACACTGGGTGCAGAAATTACTTAAAAAAAAAAAAAAAAAAAGGCATAGTACTGATACATGAATAAGGTAGCCAATGGAATGGAATGGATTAGAAAACCAGAAAAAGAAATAAGTAAATATTTAAGAACTTGGTATATGAGAACAGTAGCATTCAAGTTAGTGAGCCAATAAGTAATTAATAAATGGTATTGGGACAAATTTCTAACCAGTTGGATAAATATGAGGCAAAATAAATTACAGATTAAAATTTTATATGTTAAAATGAAATGGTAAAGGGCGCCTGGGTGGCTCAGTTGGTTAAGCGACTGCCTTCAGCTCAGGTCATGATCCCAGGGTCGTGGGATCGAGTCCCGCATGGGGCTCCCTGCTCTGCGGGGAGCCTGCTTCTCCCTCTCCCACTCCCCCTGCTTGTGTTCCCTCTCTCGCTGTGTCTCTCTCTGTCAAATAAATAAATAAAATCTTTAAAAAAAAAAAAAAATGAAATGGTAAAAGCATTAGAAGAAAATGCTAATGAGCTGTTAGTATTATCATTACCCTGAGATGGTATCAAAAGCATGATACTACCGGCTCTGGAGTCAGGCAGATCTAAGTTCAAGTGCTGGCTCTGACATCTACTAGTATGGGACCCTAAGCATATTACTTTTAACTTTAAAAAAAAATTTTTTTAAAGTAGGTTCCACAGTGCGGAGCCCAATGCAGGGCTTAAACTCACAACCCTGAGATCAAGACCTGAGCTGGGATCAAGAGTTGGACGCTTAACCAACTGAGCCACCCAGGTGCCCACTTTTAACTTTCTAATTTACTTTTTCTTTTATTTTTAAAGATTTTATTTATTTATTTGACGGAAAGAGAAAGTATAAGCAGGAGGAGCAGCAGGCAGAGGGAGAGGGAGAAGCAGGCTCTCCTCTGAGTGGGGAGCCCGATGTGGGGCCCGATTCCGGGACCCTGAGATCATGACCTGAGCCGAAGGCAGATGCTTAACCGACTGAGCCACCCAGGCACCCTTCTAATTTACTTTTTCTAACTTTTTAACTTACTTTTAATTACTTTTTTTTTTAAAGATTTTATTTGAGAGAGACAGAGAGAGAACATGAGTGGGGGGGGAGGGTGCAGGGAGAAGTAGAGGCAGAGGGAGAAGCAGGCTCCCCACTGAGCAGGAAGCCCAATGTGGGGCTCTATCCCAGGACCCCAGGATCATGACCTGAGCTGAGGACAGACACCTAACAGACTGAGCCACCCAGGCACCCCACTTTATTTTTTTTACCTTCTTCCGTCATCCGTATGGATACAGATAATGATACCTCAGCACAGGGTTGATATTAAGCAAAATAATGTATACAAGGCCCTTACCCTTGGAATACTAAAAGGAAAGTATCATTACTATGAAATAAGGTAAGCAGGGCACCAAAAGCAGAAACTCAAAGGTAAAGCTTGATAAACTGACCATACAAAAATCAAGAACTGTCTAATTCAAGTACCAAAAGTCCTTCTTCACACCCAAGAAAGCTGAGCAACTGCCTTGATTTAGCAAACGAATATCAGCATAACAACTATTAGCAAGTAGACAAAAGTTATTCAATTCTAAAAAATAAGAAAAGAGTCCTAGTTAAATAAGTGAAGGTACATTTTGGCTCACTTCATGGACACGAGTATGTGTATTTCAGTTAGAATGCTAGCTTGAGATGAAAAGGTGTAAAAATGTAGCAACCATCACTTTGAGATGCTACTCCATTAGTTCATGGCATTAAAGTATCTTTGTAACGACTGCTCAGTGCATTTCACTGAAACTTGGTGAATACATAAGAATAACAGCATTCCATGCCGGGACTACTAACTGCAGTATCTTAAGCTCTAGAACCATGAGAAACTGATTTTTTTTTTTTTAAAGATTTTATTTATTTATTTGACAGAGAGAGAGACAGCGAGAGCAGGAACACAAGCAGGGGGACTGGGAGAGAGAGGAGCAGGCTTCCCGCCGAGGAGGAAGCCTGATGTGGGGCTCGATCCCTGGGATCATGACCTGAGCCCAAGGCAGACGCTTAACGACTGAGCCACCCAGGCGCCCCAAGAAACTGGCTTTTTAAATAAAATTACTTTGTTTGACTCCTGTAGTGACAATCTAAGCGGTAGTCCTAGAACAGGTAGGTGGACAGACTAGTTGAACTTAAAAGAGTCTTTTCAAGCTGAAGTTCTGATTCCTTACTATGAACCCACACTTGATCCTGGGATCCTCTGTGACACTTCACAAGTCCAAAACATCAGGTTCCACCAACATTTCAGTATCTGGGAACTGGTCGAGGTATCTTTTCAATCCTGACTTTCCTGGCCCGCAAACATCTCACAATCTCAATGTTTGTTAATACCTATCACGACGTTAGGAAGCGACACATTCCAGCAATTGTTGCACACAATGTCACAACTGCAGGGCCTCAGCAGGTCTCTCCTTTTCCTTCCTAGAGCCAAAGTCGGAATTACCTTTTACCCACCTCGTACAGACAGAGATACACTAGCTCACCTCAATCTCGTAGTCCTTCACCGGAGGGGGAGCAGCTGCTGCCGCCATGGCCAGGATCCCCACCATGCTCCCAGCTTCCCGGAATGCCGGCTCCTAGGGCGTTGTGCTGCCGAGCCCCGCCAGCCTGGAGGCCATGGAGGCGGCCGGCTCCCGCCGAGGGAGCAGCCGGGCCGCGGGGTCCGTCTCCGACTCCCCCGCGCCCACCGGGACGGAACGGTCGCGGAGGCTGGGCCCAGCTCAGCCGAGTCGGACGCGGGAAGAGGCGGTAAGAAAGCGCGGGCAGCGAGGACTCTGGGACGCGGCCGGCGAGCGCGGGGTGCTCCCGACGCGGGCGCCCCAGGCTGAGCGCCGGGGACTGTGACCCCGGCTGGGAAAGCGGGCCCAACGCAGATCGGACCCGCGGGCTTCGGAGAGAGTTCTTGTCAATTGGGTTTTCGCGCCGTCCGGAGCGCAGGGGGCGGAGCTTACGATTGCTTCGGGAGGCTGCGCGGACGGTGAATAGAGAAGGTCAAAATACTTCTCGGGCGAAACTGCAGGAGGCGGGATTGGTCTCACCGTGGGATTTCAAACTAGCGGGAATTTTGGAGATTCGAACTTCTCACGCCCAGTTTCACGGATGAGAACATGACTAAAGCCCGTTGGTCGCAGAATTAAAACCCTAGATTTTTGATGCCCCAGGCTAACCCTTTTTCAAAACTGGAAATTTGAAAAATACAGGAAAGGAAGTAATTCATTACATTTCTCCCAGACGGAATGTTATTTTGGCAAGCGTCCTACCTCGAAATACACTCTTTCGGGATCCGAGATTGCGACTTTTAACCCTTAATTGAGCTAAAGAGGAGTTTCTTCCCATGGACTTCGTCCTCGCGGGCAGCTGGTTGGAGTGCTCAGCTGTCGCAGGGTTCCAGTATTTTGCTGGTTTGTAGTGATGATAATCTCATATGTCATTTGCATTGTTTTCGTGGATTGGTTTAGCTTTGACTTTTTTTTTTTACATCAGTTGCAGTGACATATAGAGTATGTTTACTTTGAGTGCATAGTTTTGACTGCATGGTATTAAGTGCAAAGTAGGGCAAGTAAAAGGATATATCAAATAATAAGGGAAGCCACCTTGTCACGTCGGGTTATGCATACTCTTTTGAACTATTGACGTAATTGTGTCCATCTTTATACCATAAAGATGGTATTGCTGTTGTTTTGACAGCATGAAGGGTACAAATTTCTCCGATGAAACTGGACGTAATTATTTTTTCTTTTAAAATTATTAACCCCGGATAAGGTTTTTCAGGGAGACTGCACTACCTTCAGTCTTCTATATATTGTTCCGTTGTTCTGGTTTATTATTATTGTTATTATTATTATTATTATTACTCACGGTAGACTAAGAACATTGCCCAAGGAGACAGATGAGGAAGAAGACAAGGCAGAGAAATAAAAGAGAAAATTACAGAGAAAACTGAAAGTCCCCTTGACTTTGACCCCCAAACTCAGTGTCTTCCTCTTGGCCCCAATAGTGGCCATTATTTCCTATTTGGTGGGTAGCACTGCAAACATTTATACTTTTCTATGGATACATGTATGTATCCATAGAAAAATCTTTAGTGTTGTTTTTAATTATAGAAAAGGTAACACTGTAAATATCACTCAGCCTCCTGCTTTTTTCATTCATTATTGTTTTCAAGAGCTATCCATGATACACATAAATCTGATTCACTCCCTTTCATTCCTCAGCATTCCATCCAACTAGGCACATTTTATTTATTCATTTCCTTCATGTTGTCTCCAATTTTCTGTTTCAGTGAATAGGTGAACACACTTTTCTGTATCTCCTTGAACATGTGTAATGTTTCTCCAGAAGACACACCTAGAATTGGAATTGCTGGGTTATCAGGGTTTATATCTTTAGTGCTTTTTATTCGGCTCGGGTCGTGATCCCAGGGTTCTGGGATCGAGCCCCACATTGGGCTCCCTGCTCGGCGGGAAGCCTGCTTCTCCCTCTCCCACTCCCCCTGCTTGTGCTCCCTCTCGCTGTGTTTCTCTCTGTCAAATAAATGAATAAAATCTTTTAAAAAAATTACTAAGCATTTAAACTGCACTGGTTTGTTAAGCATTTGCACTGAGTTTATTTTTAAATATGTAGTGTTTTACACAACTCTTCTTTAGAAGTTCATGGCATTTATAAGTTTTAAATTAAATGAGCTCTCATATTTGTATAGCAATTTAGCACTTATGATGTGTCCATGGGGTTTTTTATTATCTTCCCCATCTGGCTAACCCCTACTTTTAATGATTGATTGATTGCTTTTTAAAAAAGGGGTTTGGGGGGGAGGAGCAGAGGGAGAGGGATAAGCAGACTCCATACCGATCAGGTGCGGAGCCCACCACGGGTCTCAATCTCAGGACTCTGAGATCATGATCTGAGACGAAATCAAGGCTTAACTGACTGAGCCACCCAGGTGCCCCACCCCTTTTCAAAAGTTATTAACTTTTATATTTATCAAAGTAATGCCTGTATTTGGTTAATAAATGTCAAAGAGCATTACAAAACTTACTATCAGAAAAGAGCTGGAGCACCTGGGTGGCTCAGTCAGTGAAGCATCCGACCTGATCTCAGCTCAGGTCATGATCTTAGGGTTGTGAGATTGAGCCCCACGTCAAGCTCCACACTCAGCGGGGAGTCTGCTTGCAATTCTCACCCTCTCCTTCTACCTCTGCCCTTCCCCCTGTTCGTGCTTGCTCGCTCTCTCTCTCCCTAAAATAAATCAATAAATCTTAAAAAAAAAAAAAAAGAGCTTATTTCTTTTTTTTCAAGTAGGCTTGGGATGCCTGGGTGGCTCAGTTGGTTAAGCGTCCGCCGTCAGCTAGGGTTATGATCCCAGAATCCTGGGATCAAGCCCCCAATCAGGCTCCTTGCTCAGCAGGGACCTGCTTCTCCCTCTGCCTGCCATTCCCCCTGCTTGTGTTCTCTCTCTGACAAATAAATTTTTTTAAAAAATTAAGTAGGCTCTATGCTCAGTGTAGGGCTTGAACTCACCACCCTGAGGTCAAGAGTTACACAATCTTGGGACACCTGGGTGGCTCAGTTGGTTAAGCGTCTGCCTTCGGCTCAGGTCATGATCCCAGGGTCCTGGGATCGAGCCCCGAATCGGGCTCCTTCCTCAGCAGGGAGCCTGCTTCTCCCTCTCTCTCTCTGCCTGCCACTCCCCCTGCTTGCACCTCTCTCTCTCTCAAATAAATAAATTTTGAAAAAAGGGAAAAAAAAGAGTCACATGATCTACTGACTGAGCCAGTCAGGTGCCCCAAAAAAGAGCTGATTTCTATGTCATACCCTAGTATAATTTCCCAGAGGCAGCCACTTTCAAAACTCTTCTAGCACTATAAATATCTCCTTATTTTTTTAAAGGATTTTTTTTTAAGATTTTATTTATTTATTTGACACAGAGAGAGAGACAGCTAGAGAGGGAACACAAGCAGGGGGAGCAGGAGAGGGAGAAGCAGGCTTCCCGCTGAGCAGGGAGCCCGATGCGGGGCTCCATCCCAGGACTCTGGGATCATGACCTGAGCCGAAGGCAGACGCTTAACAACTGAGCCACCCAGGCGCCCCTAAAGGATTTTTATTTATTTATTTGAGAAAGAGAGAAAGAGAGTGCTCACGCATAAGCAGGGGGAGAGGCAGAATGAAAGAGAGAGAGAGAAACTGGAGCAGACTCCACGCTGAGAGTGGAGCCTGATGTGGGGCTTGATCCCAGGACCCTGACATCATGACCAGAGCTGAAATCAAGAGCCAGCTGCTTAATCAACTGAGCCACCCAGGCGCCCATCTCCTTATTTTTAAATAGAGCAATATGCTTATACAGCTATTTCTTCATTTAACAATTTTAAACAGTATTCGTTAATGTCCTTTTATGTTGGTTAAGGACTTCATTCTCTTATAACACCACCCTCCACGCTTTCTCTCTTCCCACCTTCCCAGTATAGTTATATTATAAAGAACTGTATACCTGTACACAAATGTTCATAGCAGCTTTATTTGTAATAGTAAAAAACTGGGAACAGCCCATCAGAAGGCAAATGAATAGACACATTGTGATACATCCATATTATGGAATACTACTCACCAATAAAAAAGAAATGAAACATGGATGAATCTCAAAATCCTTATACTGAGTAAAATAAGCCAGATGAAAAAAAGAGTACACATTGTATGATTAAATTTATTTAAAATTAGAGAAAATGCAAATGAATCTCTAAAGACAGAAAGCAGATCAGTCCTTACTTGAATTCAGGGGTTGAAGGAGGGATGGATTATATGGAAACTCTGGGAAGTGAGGGAAATGTTTATCTTGGTGATGGTTCCACAGGTATCTACTTAGGAAAAAGTTCATCAAACTGTATTGAACTAACTGAAGGTTTTCAAAAACTAATTGAAGGTTTTCAGCATGGGTAACTCATTAGTGGGGTGCTGTCCCTACTATAGGTATGATCAGATGAGCTGACTTTTTTTTTTTAAGATTTATTTATTTATTTATTTATTTGAGAGAGAGAGAGAGAGCACAAGAGCACAAGCGGGGGCAGGGGGGGATGCAGAGGGAGAAGCAGACTCCCTGTGGAGGAGGAAGTCTGATGCAGGACTTGATTCCAAGACCCTGGGATCATGACCTGAGCCAAAGCCCGACACTTAAGACTGAGTCACCCAGGCGCCCCTAAATCCCTGTTTTTGATGGTGCATTGTGGGTTCATAGAAGAATGTACTAAAGGAATCTGGCAACTTACTGTCAAATGGTTTATTGAGGGAAAAAAATTTTTGCATTTTACTTGCGATTTTTCTGTTGACGTCTGAGATTTCTGTAAATTTGAGTTCTCAAAATTAAAAATATATGGCATTAATTAAAATGTTACAAGTTACAGTCAAGATTAGAATTATCTCTTAGTTGGGGTGCCTGGGTGGCTCAGTCGTTAAGCGTCTGCCTTCAGCTCAGGTCATCCCAGCATCCTGGGATCGAGCCCCGCATCAGGCTCCCTGCTTGGTAGGAAGCCTGCTTCTCCCTCTCCCACTCCCCCTGCTTGTGTTCCTTCTCTTGCTGTGTCTCTCTCTGTCAAATAAATAAATAAAATCTTTAAAAAAAAAAAAAAGAATTATCTCTTAATTAGGGTGCCTGGGTGGCTAAGTCGGTTAAGCATCTGCCTTTGGCTCAGGTCATGATTCCAGGGTCTTGGGATGGAGTCCTGCACTGGGCTCCCTGCTCAGTGGGGAGCCTGCTTCTCCCTCTGCCTGCCCTTCCCCCTGTTTGTGCTGGCTCTCTGTCTCTGAAAAATAAAATCTTTTAAAAATGTATATTAGAATTATCTCTTAATTATTTTTGATTGGACAGTAGTATTTCTTTGTATGAGTCCCTATTCAAAAATGAGGTACTAAGACTTACTTACTTATAGCCAGTTGATTCTAAAGAATGTGTTAATAGCTTTAAGTGTACAAACAGGGGAGTGAAGAAACTAAAGAAAAAAAATTGTCAGTATGTGCCCAATATAGTTAGGAGCTTTCTGAGAAGAGGCTGGAGAGAGGGGAGAGGAAGCCTTGGCTGACCAGATAACCAAAGTATTCTGGACTGAATCCATGTTTGCCAAACAACTCTCTGGTTATGACCTGATTTTCCAGCTGTTGTAATCTTCGGAGCAATTATATCCTTATTGTAAATAAATAACTTAGCAAGTTGCTTTATTTGTTTCTTGTCTTATTAGCACGAGGAGTCTGACCCTGAATCTGCTCACCTCTGGGTAAACTTGAAAAGTCAATTCTAGACCAGTGTGATGCGAAGGAGATAAAAATGTGTAAAATTCTGCCTGCTGGCTTCTATCATTGACACCTCTAGATCAATCCTCCGGTTACTGACCAGAGTATTTACTTTGCTCTAAAGTTGAAAATAAAACATCCCCAAATTTTAAGCCTGGGAGGGGCGGTTTCACAAGATCTTCTTCAGTTTTCTTTGTATTATTTTTCTGTATAATGTGGCTATATTAAATACATTATTTCCTGCCTCCCATCAGGTCAAGGAAATAAAGTTGAATGAGACCAAAATTAGTGTCTTGGTCTTATGGATGTTTTCCTTTTAATTTTTGTTTTTTCTAAGTTTATTTGTTTATTATTATTATTTTTTAAAGATTTTATTTATTTATTTGACAGAGAGAGACACAGTGAGAGAGGGAACACAAGCAGGGGGAGTGGGAGAGGGAAAGGTAGGCTTCCCCCAGAGCAGGGAGCCCGATGCGGGGCTCGATGCCAGGACCCTGGGATCATGACCTGAGCCGAAGGCAGATGCTTAACGACTGAACCACCCAGGCGCCCCTAAAGTATATTTATTTTTAAAAAGATTTATTTTTAGAGAGAGTGCAAGCCTGAGTGGGGAGGGGCGGTTGGAGAGGAAGGGACAAAGGAAGAGAATCCTCAAGATTACCCACTGAGCAAAGAGCCTGATGTGGGGCTCAATCCCAGGACCCTGAGATCATGACCTGAGACAAAATCAGGAGCGGGAGGCTTAACCAACTGAGCCACTCAGGCACCTCAGTTTGTTTGTTTGTTTGTTTAAGCAATCTCTACACCCAACATGGGGCTCCAACTCATGACCCTGGATCCTCTGACTGAGCCAGCCAGGCGCCCCCAATTTTTCTTTCTCTCTTTTTTTTGAAGTTTCACATAGTAAAGTCTTCCGGGGTGGGATCCAATTCTATTCAATTAGCTTTAGAAAGCACAGAGAACATACTGTGTTCAAGAACATTTAGTAAATCCATGGGCGCCTGGGTGGCTTGGTTGGTTAAGCGACTGCCTTTGGCTCGGGTCATGATCCCGGGGTCCTGGGATCGAGTCCCACATCGGGCTACATTTAGTAAATCCAGGGGCGCCTGGGTGGCTCAGTTGGTTAAAGGACTGCCTTCGACTCAGGTCATGATCCTGGAGCCCCAGCACCAAGTTCCACGTCCGGGCTCCCTGCTCAGCGCGGGGAGTCTGCTTCTCCCTCTGACCCTCTCCCCTCTCATGTGCTCTCTCTCATTCTCTCTCAAATAAATAAATAAATAAAATCTTAAAAAAAAAAGAACACTTAGTAAATCATTTTTTTACTGACTCAATCTGTGCCTAAACCCTCCTATTTCCTTGGACCATTTGACTATCTTTTCCTCTGCTTTACTGTCAAAACCTCTGTAAAGGTCAACATCCTAATTCAAGCCTCTATCATATCATAGCTGGACTAATGCCCATGGTTGTTCCTTATTTACCACTCCATCCAGCTATCCTATGTATTTTCATTTCACTGAACAAATATTTATTGAGAACTTACTATTGCCAACCCCTACTTTATTTTTAAGATTTTATTTATTTATTTGAGAGAGAGAGTGTGTGTGTGGGTAGGGGGAGCAGCAGAGGGAGAGGGACAAGCAGACTCCGTGCTGAGCATGGAGCCCATGTGAGGCTTGATCTCAAGACCCTGAGATCATGACCTGAGTGGAAACCAAGAGTCGGATGCTTAACCGACTGAGCCACCCAGGCACCCGTTTCCCTACTTTATCTTTAGACACACCAAAGTGTCATGCCTATCATTTATCTTCCTAAAACATTGCTTTGCAAATGTCACTGCACTTGCAAAAACCTTTAGTGTCTACTCATTAAAGTCAAAACTTCTTAACCTGAACTCCATGGCCCTTATTCTTCCTCAACTTCATCTCTCAGAATATTATTCAGTTCCACCTCTCCGAGTGGTTCTTTCCTTAAAGAACCACTTACATTCCTACTTCCAAGACCTATCCCTTTCCTTAGTTTTGTCCTACCTAGGGTGCATTTCCACAGCCCTTTTGTTTAGCTAATACCTAGATTTATTCTACAGGTATTTGTTGAGTATTTACTAAGTGCCCAGCTACCTTACCTTCAAGATAAAGCTAATTTCCCATTTTCTCCAGTAGGGCTTCCCTTTTCTAAATTTCTCCAGGTCCAAGTGTCATTTACTTAGCACAAAACAGGGTGGTCAAGATAGCTTTATTCCGGCCCAGGAAAACTGCAATCTAGCTTTTATTACAGACTGGTTGTGTAACCTTTAGCAAAACATGTTCCCTCTGTTTCCTGGCGGAGGCTACTTTCAGCTCTAATATCCTTGGCCAGGGGTCAGGAAACTACCACCCAAGCCAAATCTGACCCACCACCTATTTTTTTTTTTTAAGATTTTATTTATTAGAGAGAGAGACAGCACAAGTGGCGGGAGGGACAGAGGAAGTGAGAGAGGGAATCTCAAACGGACTCCCACTGAGCGCCCCTTGCAGGGCTCCATCTAATGATCATTACTTGAGCTGAAATCAAGAGTCTGGCGCTTGCTTAGCCGACTAAGCCACCCAGGAGCCCCAGACTCACCACCTATTTCTGAATGGCCCTTCAGGGAAGAACGATTTTTATTTTCATTTATTTATTTCTTTTAGAGAGGGAGAGAGAGAGAGAGCGCGCGCGCGCAGAGGAGGGAAGGGGTAGAGGAAGAGGGAGAGAGAAAATCTTAAGCAGGCTCCACGCTCAGCCCAAGGCAGACACCGGCCTGGATCTCACCACCTTGAGATCTTGACCTGAGCGAAATCAAGAGTCAGCCGCTTAACTGACTGGGCCACCCAGGCACCCAGATTTTTTATTTTTAAATAGCTTTAAAAGGATGCAAAGAACATTTTGTAACAGGTGAAAATTATGTGAAGTTCAAATCTGTAAACATAAGGTTTTATTTGCACACGGTCACGCCCATTTACCTCCGACGTTGCAACTGAGACTTGATGGCCCACCAAGCTCCCAAGTTTTACTGCTTGCCCCTTACAGAGAAAGCTTGCTAACACCCATCTTGGACTTCTGCCTAGATTGCTGTACCTACCGCAGGTCATCGTCCTGGCTCCCTCATTAGACTGCGAGCTTCTGAGTGGTGTGCTCTCGTCTGACCCTCTGAGCGTGGTGCCTGCTTCACAGTAACCTTTTGAAACGCCTGCCGCAGCGGGGATTCTCCTTTGCTAGGGAGGTGGGACAGTGACGATTTAAGAGCCATCTGGTTTGAAATACCGACGGCTTGAGAAAGTTGATTCCCCTCTCTGCCCGTTTCCTCCTCCGTGAAATGGAACAGCAAGGGAGGCCGGTAGTGAGGCCCGAATAAGCAAGATGGGGGAAGCACTCCGCAAGGTGTAGTTACTAATCTTTCCCCGACCCCACGCGTCTCTGGAAGAAGCACTGAGATCGGGCGCTGCGCGGAAACCGGGCCACTGCCGCGTGGACGTGGGGGCGGGCGGCGCTGGGATCCGGAGGCGGGTCGTACCGGGTGCCGGTGCGGCTGTCAATCAAGGCGGCGTAGGGCGGGGCGGGGCGGTGCTTCCGCCTGCGCGTGGTCGAACCGGGCCGCTCGCCGGCGCCCGGGACTGTGGGGAAACCGCGCCCGCAGCCGCCGGCCGTGCGGCCGGACGAGAGGGCGATGGAGCTGGAGCCCGAGCTGATGCTGCAGGAGGCCCGGGAGAACGTGGAGGCGGCGCAGAGCTACCGGCGGGAGCTGGGCCAGAGGCTGCAGGGGCTGCGGGAGGCGCGGAGGCAGGTCGGAGGGCCGCGCCCGCAGGAGCGCTGAGGGCCCCGGGGAGGGCGCGGGGTGCCCGGCGGGTGGGTGGAGGGCTCCGAGGGCTGCGAGGGGCGGAAGAAGGGAGGAGGCTCCGAAGGTGCAGGGAGACCCAGCAGGGTCTGGGAACTAAGGAGGTGGGTGCTGGCTGTGGGGAGTGGGGGTGGAGAGGTCTTAAGGCGAAGAGACAAGTTTGGGGGATCGAGGGAGAGTGTGAGGGGGCGTTCCCTAAACTGTGTGGGGCGGTGATCGGGATTGGGGTGGAGGTTGGGGAGAGCGAGCGAACAGAGCAAAAACCGAGGGCGTCGTCACAGAGGGCACTGAGGACTGGGGAGAGTTGGGGGAGGTGGAGATTCTTTGGGAAAACCTGACTTGGGGATGGAGACTGATTTTAGAGAGCCTGAATGGGATATTGGAAGGGGAGGGCTAAAGAGACAGAGACAGGGTAATTGAGAAGCAATAGAGTTAACACTAAATGAATGGGATTAATGCCTGAGAGTAGTATTTAATATCTCATATAATCTTGAATGCATTAAAAAAAAACCATTTAACATAACCCTATTCTAGATGGCTTAGAATTTTTAAGGTGGAGTTGTGTTGGAAGGGCAAAAGAAGGAAATTGAAATACTTGAGGAATAGGATACAAAAGTGTGAGGAAATGGAAAAAGATTTAAAGAAAGGAGTGCTGAAAGGAAAAGCTAACTATACTTTCAAATGACAGCATTATCTGTTCTATGGGGACATGGTTATCAAAGATATAGGAACACCCTGGAACATATACAGAAAAAAGATATAACCCACTGCCAGTGTGTAATGGGACAAATAATCCTCAAGCAGTTATTAACACAGGATCTTCATAAATGCTTTTTGAGTGAGTTTGGTTTCATCTGAGTGGAATCATTGGAGTGAGTGGGATTTTTCTATATCACACTTAATCTTTTTTTTTTTTAGATTTTATTTTTATGTAATCTCTATACCCAGTGTAGGGTTGGAACTCATGACACCGAGATCAAGAGTTGCATGTTCTTCCAACTGAGCCAGCCAAGCACCCACACTTGATAGTAATCTATATTGTCATTCTAGTAACTCCCATGCAGCACAGAATCTGAAAATGTACAACTGGTAGAATAGTGCTGTGAAAACAGTACCTTTGGATATTTTCACCATTAAGAATACTTGGCGGGCGCCTCGGTGGCTCAGTTGGTTAAGCGACTGCCTTTGGCTCAGGTCATGATCCTGGAGACCTGGGATTGAGTCCCACATGGGGCTCCCAGCTCAGCAGGGAGCCTGCTTCTCCCTCTGACCCTCTCCCCTCTCATGCTGTTTCTCTCTCTCTCTCTCTCTCTCGCTCTTTAATAAATAAATAAATAACATCTTAAAAAAAAAAAGAATACTTGGCATGCTCTGAGTTTTCTATATTTTGAAAACCTTGTAGAGCTCCTGTAGGCCAGGCATTATTCTGTAGTCTAGTAGCAAAACTGGGAGCAAAATCTAGATATGGTTATCCAGTTTGATGAATGCTTTTCATGGCCTTCCAGTGCATTCATCTTGATTTCCATTTGAAAACCTCTGCATTATTCCTTCTGCTGTTTTGAAATAGAGGTTCTAAATCTAGGACATTGTTTTGAAAGAGATTAAACTATCTCTTATTATATGATTAATGTTTCAGCCAGTTAAGATATCTTCCATATGAGCAGGTTTATTTAACTGCATCTGCAACTAAGAAACAATAAAGTTGACACTAAATGAATGAGTTTAGCACCTGAGAGTAGTACTTACTAATTTCTTGTGTTAATTTTGAATTCACTTAACAAATTTAGTATGATTGCATTCTGAATGGCTTAGAATTCAGTTTCTAGACCTGTATTTTAAATTTTATATCCAATAATGTAAATACAGGGCATACTTTCCTATAAGTTAGTGTAATTCAGTATGGGTTTTTGTTTTGCTTTTGAGGCCCATTGTCTCAGGCTTGAGACAGAAAACACCAAGAGAACATCCATCACAGTTAGGTCCCTGATGACATTGCCTTCTGATTAGACTAATAGCGTAGTTCTCTTTTGTGAACTGGATTGTGTTTTGTGCCAGTTACAAGGCGTCTCTCCTCAAAGCTAATTCTAGTGGATTTTATACATTTGGGTTTGTAGAATAAGTCCTCTGTCAGCTTGGATTCTAAGGAAGGTCCATGTTACAAGAATGTTATCAAAATAAGCAGCTGCTTTTGTTTGGTGGTTAGGATATTTTTAGGGTTCCAGTCATTTTCAGAATAACTACTATTTGGCTTTTTAGTCAAAGATTTTGCATGGGGGAAGGATGAACAGAGAGGAGAGATGCTCCCCTTTGTGTATATTTTTTACTCGCTGATTTTATTTCCTTTTGGCATATGATTTTTTTATTGATATATAATTTACATACCATAAAATTCATGCCTTAAAATGTGCAATTCAGCATTTTTTAGTATATTCTTTTTTTTTTTTTAAGATTTTATTTATTTATTTGACAGAGAGAGACACAGTGAGAGAGGGGACACAGAAGTGGGAGTGGGAGAGGGAGAAGCAGGCTTCCCACTGAGCAGGGAGCCCGATGCGGGGCTCGATCCCAGAACCCTGGGATCATGACCTGAGCCGAAGGCAGACGCTTAACGACTGAGCCACCCAGGTGCCCCATTTTTCAGTATATTCACAAAGTTGTGCAACCATCACTACTACCTAATTCCAGAACATTTCATCACCCCAAAAAGAAATCCCATACCGACAACCACTAAACTACTTTCTCTATTTGGATTTGCCTATTCTGGACATTTTGTATAAATAGAATCATATAATATGTGGTCCCTTGTGACTGGCTTCTTCGACTTAGCATGTTTTCAAGATTCATCCATGTGGTAGCATGTATCAGTACTTCAATTCTTTTTATGGCTGAGTAATATTTGTTGCATGGATATACCACATTTAATTTATACATTCATCAATTGATAGACACTTGGATTACTTTCATTTTTTGGCTCTTATAAATAATGTTGCTGTGAACATTCATTTACAAGTTTTTATGTGGATATGTTGTCAGTTCTTTTAGTATATACTTAGGAATTGCTGGGTTGTATGGAAACTGTTTAACTCTTTCAAGCACTTGGCATCCTTTTAGTCTTTGCTTTTGTTTCTTACACTTTAAAAGTCTCTCACGAAATTTGTCTCATGTTAAGAAACCATGCCTATGAAAATCTAGAAGGGAGAAGAGTAAAAATACTTTGTTATTCTGTCAAAAACAACTGCCATCATGTGGCAGTTTCTCTTCTTGTGGTTAAGTTTAGGCCCTACCCTCTGTCTTTACAGAAAAGGAAGTGCTGTGCAGGAATGCATGGGTAGTCTCTAACTCTTACTGTTTAAATAAGTTAAAGGCTAGAGAGATATGTTCATTGTCTTCAGGAAATCAGATCATGTTTACAGCCAGCCTGGCCTAAATGTTGTTGAAATAATTAAGAATAGCTCTCTCTAGTTCCCTGGAATCCTTGGTACTAAGATGTAAATACCAAAGAAATTAACACCCACTCTCCTTAAATACTCATTTGTTCATTCACCCAGTAAATATTTATTGGGTGGGTCAGAGATGCTTCTAGGTCTTAGAAATACCATGGTGAGGGAAATAGACTAGTGCTCTCATGGATTTATTCTTCCCTTGTTGGTGGGTCATTGGAGTATTGCTCTTAAAAACAAAACAAATAGGAAAAACCTAAATTCTTGTGTCCTCATTTTTAGATTTCACTTCCATTGTGTTTTCATTACTTGTTTATTTGTACGGGGTTGGCTTTCCTGCTCATTGTAAGTAGAGATAGCTGATCGAGATGTCACATGGTGATGTCAGCTGGCCAGTCAGGTGCGCCTCACAGAGTGATACTGCCTGGATGATATTGCCATTGTCTGGGGCCTAATCCTTAAGCTTTGCAGGTCCAGAAACCCCATCTTTGTACATTATCAAAGGGGGATTAGTTTGAGGCACTGGAGGTGCCTACAATGAGAAATACCCATGTTCTAGTCTGTATACAGTTATAATTCATGCTCGAAAATGAACGTGTTGGCCTTCATATGCCTTTTAGTGTGATTCGGTGTCTCTCAGGGCATTGATGAGATCAAGCAAGTCTCTGCTCTTTCAGAGTAAAGGGCCAGATCCTGTTACCTAATTAAGATACTATTTGGTGAGGAGCCTGCCTAGCTCTGGCAGTAGTGTCCCTTTGATCCTTGCTACCACAAATGTGATCCATCACCTGAGAGCTTGCGAAGAATGCAAGAATCAGGCCAGACCTACTAAATCATAATCTGCACTTGAATAGAATTGTCAGGTGTGATATGTATGCACATTAAAAATTGAGGCACACTGTCTTAGAGTATACCGTTACCAATTTGTCAGTTCTCTACTGATTTCTGTAGTTTAATCTAACCATAAGTGTGTTGTTATAAATTGCCATTGTTTATCCTCAAGATTAAAACCTGGCTGGTTCAGTTGGTAGGGCTTGCAATCTTAATGTTGGGGTCATGAGTTTAAGCCCTGCATTGGGCATAGAGCCTCCTTTATTTATTTATTTTTTTAGAGCCTCCTTTAAACAAAACAAAATGTCATTTGAAATATCATAGGTTTGTTAGATAATTATACAGTGATATACAAGTGAATAATTGACATAAGCTAGCACTTGTTCTAGCATGTCTTAACATCTGTAATATGACCCTTTGTCTTCATAGTATTTTTTCAATTTTTAATAGTTGATTTCAGACAATTTTTTGAAGATTCAACTAGCAGTCTTGATATTCTTAATATACAATACCATGTCTTCTATAGATCATTATTCCCACGGGGTTTGAAAACACATAGCGTACTAGTTAAAGACTGGGACAGATCTAGAAGTCAGCAGGGGAAAAAAAATTATTTCAGAAAACCAAGGCAGGAAGTCTTAGTAGCTCAGCAAAGAAAAGAACGCTATTATTGCTTCTTTTATCTCCCACTTCCCCTTCTGCTACCCATTTTCAAAACAGTCCAAAAATCTGTCTGAAAATGATGTTACTGTAATAGTACTTATCATAGTGTCCTAAGGAAAGGTTAAATCTAGAGCTGGGAAAAACCAAGAACAGATGAAATAATTTTAAAATAACCTATAATTCTACTACTTACTGACAACCACTGTTAACATTTTGGTGTGTCCTTCTAGACATATTATTTTGCAAAATTAAGGGACTACTATATATGCAACTTTGTATCCATTTTTTTTCTTTTGGTTAGTATTATATGGAGCATTTAGTAACTTATGGAGCATTTGTTGGTGGTAGGCTGAGATGTATTGACTTAGGTATGCTGAAATACTAGAAGCAACGCTCTAGAAGCAAAACTAAATAATCAACAGCCACGGGTGGGGAGAAAAAGCTGAACACATATTTGTGTGCAGAAGACCACATGTTTACATTGGCTTTTCAGTCATCTTTTCTCAAATAAGTCTTTTCACAAACATCTTTAAACATGGCACTCTGAAAGCTGCTTATTGAGTCCAACACTCACTTGAAATAGAGAAGGATATAGATGAGAATTAAAACATGTATTGTGAATCAATAATGTTAAAATCTGTGATGTTAGTTAAAAAGTGTGTGAATGTCACAGAGGTGCCCAGGTTTTCTTTGTGTAGATATTTTTTTCAATGTAATTGTAGTATAGATATGATTTTGATAGAGAAAGGGGCGCCTGGGTGGCTCAGTTGGTTAAGCCTCCAACTCTTGATTTCGGTTCAGGTCATGATCTCAGGACTGTGAGATCCAGCCCCGTGTAGGGCTCTGTGCTCAGCACGGAGTCTGATAGAGATTCTATCCCTCTCCTTCCCCCTTGCTCCTCCTCTCTCTCTCCTCTCTCTCTCCCTCTCTCTCTCTCTTGCTCTCTCTAATAAAAATAAATGAAATCTTAAAAAAATTTTGATGGAGAAAAACTATTATCACTATACATCTGGTAAATAATGTGGCTAATTTATGATCTAAAAAGCCAAATGGACCACTTATGTTTTCAGTTATTTTAATTTGTTAGCATTTGCTCCTATTAGCCATGAGATCTTGAGAAACTTATCTTTTTTTGATCCTCAGCTTGCCTTATCTGTACAGTGAGGATAAGGATAGTACCTGCTTTGCTTGGCCAATGTGGGAATTAAGATGAGGAATATATTTAAAATGCTTAACACCATGCCTGGGACATACAAAGTGCTGAATAAATATTACCAATAATAATAATACCAATAAATATTGTTATTCAAGGTGACATCCCCTCCCCTACTTCTCCAAATGGTAACTTACTCTTTAAATGTCTTTCCCAGCAGAATGCCCTTTTTGAGCTCAGATGGCAGTTTGTGGCTCTCCCACTTAATGTAAGAACTTAATACATTTTATTGTAGTTACATGTGCATGCAACTAGCTCCTTTACCAGAACGACAGTTTTTTTGAGGTCAGGCCCATGCTTTATTCATCTTTATAACCCCAGCTCCTGGCACATACTAGATCTCAATAAATATTGAATGAGTGCCGTTATGAATGTTGTGGGTGTAATTTTGCAGACATTCTTTTTAGATTGTCCGTGGTCTTGATTATATGTACCCTATTCATTAATGCAGATAATCAAGAATTAAACTTTTGTTTTATCATATGGTTTGGTTATTTGCTGCTACATAATAAACTGTACCAAAGCGTAATGGCTTAAAAAGCAATCTTATTTGCTTACTTTGCTGGGGATCGACTGGGGCTTGATTGGGCAGTTCTTCTGATTTTGCTGGCAGCACTCATGTAATTGCAGTCAGATGGCAGCCAAGGCTGGAATGTTCAAGAAAGAACATTCACTTATCTGTTTGGAGACTTAGTGGCTGCAGGACTCCATTGGAATGCTGGCATGGCTGGACCTGGATGCCAGTCTTCTTCCCTTCCTCCCACCCTTCCCACTCGTCTACTCCTTCCACTCTCCAGAAAGGTAGCCAGACGTCTTACATGGTGGATCAGGACCCTCAAAAGTGCAAGAGCGGCGGTTGCCAGGCTGCTAGACCTGGAGCTGGCACAGCCTCCATTCCACTCTGAGCGATGCCCTTAGGCCTGCAAGTACTCATCACAGCCCTGCTGTTTTCTCGGGGAGAGGACTGCACAATGATAGAGTATTAGGATGTGTGCTTCGTGGTTCACTGGGGGCCACTAACGTAACAGACTGCCAAATCATATAATAAGGATTTTCTTTCTGAATGTTTTCAAATAGGCATTAAAAAAAAAAAGGCAAGATGGAAATGTGGCAGCACTTATGAGTCCATAAGGGTGTCATACAATTCAAATTCTCTGTCACTTTACTAGCTTTCTGATGTGGGCATGTTTATCTCTCTGACTCCAGTATGTTACTCATCTACAGATGCTTTCTTCATAGGGTTGTGGTAGCATTTAAATGAGACCATGGGTGTAAGTAGCTGGCACACAGTAGGTGTTCAGTAGATGATAGCTGTTGCTGTATTATTATTGCCATCGTCATCATTATCTATTATTTTTAGTGACTAATGTCTTGGTGTCAGTGTGAAGACAAGTAGCTAATGTAGTATATGTCACATGAACTGAGAAGAAACATTTTGGTTAGCTTTTTCAATTTCAGTTGACTATTTTATATGTTTACTTTGACTTTTATTTTTGATTATTATATTCTTGTTAGCTAAGTGTTTAAAGCCAGTGTCTAATTTTAAAATAGTTTTGGGGTGCCTGGCTGGCTCAGTGGGTGGAACATATGACTGTTGATCTCAGGATTGTGAGTTTGAGCCCCAAATGTTGGGTGTTGGATGTAGAGATTACTTAAAAATAAAATCGTAAAAATAAAATGAAATCGTTTTAGTTTCCGATTAGCAAATGGGAAAATAAATTCTTAAACTTGAAGGATAAAAATTATTTTCTTCTATAAAGTCATAAAAATGCATGTTTTAGAGGAGATTCTGGTTACTTAATTTTCTAAAATACGCTGTTATATTTATTGTATTATATTGATATAGCAACTGTATATTGCCACTGAAGACCACAGATGTTTTAAGTCAAATTCTACATAGGTTTTATAACTTTGTTAGTAGCTAAACTCTGGAGGAAAATATGTCAGTCACTGTTGTCTTGGAGGGCTATGAAGTATGTATTTACTAGACTTTTGCAAGCCTTAGTATTGATGTGTAAACTTGATGACTTTTTGGCATTTTGTGAACTCATCCTCATGTTAAAACTTCAAAATACAGTTGCTTAGGGATTAGATTAAACTGCAGTAAAGGTAACTTGTTTTTTAAAAAGATTTATTTATTAGAGAGAGTGTGCGTGCGTGCGAGCGGGTGTGCGTGCATGCATGCGCTCAGGGGGAGGGGCCAAGGGAGAGGGAGGGAGAGTCCCAAACAGACTGCACAAAGTGCAGAGCCTGATGCAGGACTCGATCCCATGACCCTGAGATCATGACCTGAGCCTAAATAAGAGTCAGACGCTCAACCGACTGTGCCACCTAGGTGCCCCAGTAAGTAAGTTTTTTTTTTTTTAAAGATTTTATTTATTTATTTATTTAGAGAGAGAGAATGAGAGACAGAGAGCATGAGAGGGAGGAGGGTCAGAGGGAGAAGCAGACTCCCTGCCGAGCAGGGAGCCCGATGCGGGACTTGATCCCGGGACTCCAGGATCATGACCTGAGCCGAAGGCAGTTGCTTAACCAACTGAGCCACCCAGGCGCCCCTCAGTAAGTAAGTTTTAATGGTCCATTACAGTAGAGGCTTTAGTGGAAAATTGGTTTGAATATTATTAATCAGCATGAACAGTGTATATGACAGTTTCCTTTTTAAGACCTTGAGTTGTGTATCATTTGTATTCTACTTAAATCTGCTTTGTTACTATCTGTAGCAGTTGTTTTGCCCTAGAATGGCTAGATAGCATTTGGGGCTGTGTGGTTGTCTACCACATGATTCTTGATGCAAGGATAAGAAATACAAGTTACAGCAGGAAGTGTTTGCAGTCAGTACATAATTTCTAGGTTTTCCTGGGAACTCCTGAAAATGGGAAAAGTGGAAAGGCCATGGTCCTTGGAGTCAGACTGTTTCTGGCACTGTGAAGCCTTGGGAAAGTTATTTGACTTCTTCAAGCTTCACCCTCTTCAATGTAGACAGTAGAGACCACCTCTCAGAGTCATTGTGAAGTTAATGAGCTGACAGGGCACACATGGACCGTGGTACCACATCAAATAAGAAGAAACCACTCAGCAGTGAAGTCCGAGGTTTAGTTTCATCAAGCAAAGCAAATGAAACAGCAATGGTTGGTATTCTATGAACGAAAGGGACTACGTTTATAATGGAAGTGTAGGAGGTGCATTTGGAAATGGAGTCTCCCCTGCCCAGTCCTCTCACTGCTTTATGTGCACATACTTCCTCTTTTTCTTTCCTCTGAGGTTCTGAAACAAAAACAAAACATAGTTGAGCTCTGAAACTGTTGGAGCTTTTGAATTCTTTCTAAAGAGGAAATTGACTTTACCTAACCAATGCGCTTCCTGTGTGTGCCGTATCCGTTAAAGAGTGAGACGGGACTTCATTGGTATACTTCTCAACTGCAGAATTTCCTCTTGGTGGTGGGGGTGTGAACTGTATTACGGTGCTTCAACATGTCTTCATTTATTTTGTTATCTGTAAGGTCTATCGTGATTCACCTGGGGATCTTGTTTAAAATGTAGATTCTGATTCAGTAGTTCTGGGTGCGGCCTAACAGTCTGCATTTCTAACAATATCCCAGGTGATGTATCAAAATCATAAAGCATGTAGGGGCGCCTGGGTGGCTCAGTCGTTAAGTGTCTGCCTTCAGCTCAGGTGATGGTCCCAGGGTCCTGGGATGGAGCCCCGCATCAGGCTCCCTGCTCTGCGGGAAGCCTACTTCTCCCTCTCCCACTCCCTCTGCTTGTGTTCCCTCTCTCGCTGTGTCTCTCTCTGTCAAATAAATAAATAAAATCTTTAAAAAAAAATCATAAGGCATGCTCTCCCTGGTTCTTTAAAAAGGTCTTAAACATGTACATGGTTAACTTCATTTTTATTCAACATTTATTTGCCAGGTGCTATGTATGTTAGGGCCTGAGTCTTAAGGACCCCACAGGTAAGTAATGAACCTGAAAGTTTTGAGTATGGCCCCCTCCCTTTTCTTTTTTAAATTTTGGTTTGGATTTATTTCATAGAAGCTCCATAGTACAGAGACTAGTTAACAATTAAACTTATATTAGGGTCTCTCTGTTTCTTTCTTTCTTTTTTTTAAAGATTTTATTTATTTGACAGAGAGAGACACAGTGAGAGAAGGAACACAAGCAGGGGGAGTGGGAGAGGGAGAAGCAGGCTTCCCGTGGAGCACTGAGCCCAATGCGGGGCTCGATCCTAGTACCCCAGGATCAGGACCTGAGCCAAAGGCAGATGCCCAACGACTGAGCCACCCAGACGCCCCGGGTCTCTCTGTTTCTTTATGATTTAAGGAATTCCTCCATTTGGGGCGCCTGGGTGGCTCAGTCGTTAAGCGTCTGCCTTCGGCTCAGGTCATGATTCCAGGGTCCTGAGATCGAGCCCCGCATCGGGCTCCCTGCTCGGCCGGGAGCCTGCTTCTCCCTCTCCCACTCCCCCTGCTTGTGTTCCCCTCTCTCGCTGTGTCTCTCTCTGTCAAATAAATAAAATCTTTAAAAAAAAGGAATTCCTCCATTTACTGCACACACACTATTGTAAGTTACATCACTGTCAAAAGGAGAAAAAATTATTTCCATGATCCATTTCAGCCAATCAAACTGTTCCTTTTTTTTTTCCCCTGTATTTTTTTGTACTCCTTGAGCATTGACATCTTTTGTTTTTACATGGTTGTGACACAATCTCTGGATTCTGCTTTTTAAATTTAGTATTAGAGAATAGATGGAAAACTTTCTAAATTTCTCTATTAACTGTGGAAATCCTGTGCTTTGTGGATTTTCTTGGACTTCAAACACTCTTGGAAAGATAAAGTTAGCAAAAGGGTTAGAGTAGTAAATGTAATAATGTCATTATGAAACTAATATGATAATATCTGCAAAGTAAAGTATGTGTTTGCTTTGATTCAGCTATTTGGCTTTTAGAATTTTCCTGTTAAGTGAGAGTGAATTGTGTTGTCTGTATCTTTAAAAAAAAAAAAAAAGTGTTGTATCTGTGTAGACAGCTGGTTTGTTTCCAAAATAAGTGTGAGCTGTAAAGATTTCCCTGTCCTGTCTCCCAGAACAGCAGCTCTTAATCTGAGCTCTGTGGACCTGACGGCAGCATTTCTCAAAGTGTGGACTGCAGAATCACAGGTGTGCTTGTGAAACTCGAGAACTCCATCCATACACTCCAGCCCTCCTTGAAGGTTCTGGATCAGTATGTCTAGGATGGAGCCCTGCAATCTAAATTATATCAGGCAGTCTACATGATTCTTCTGCAAACCAAGTTTCAGAATTACTGCTGCAGGCAAGCCATGGTTGAGATTTGAGGGAATTTGTAAGTTCTGAAATTGAATTTCTTTAGGGTATGGATTATTCATTTTATTGGGAAGAGAGGGTCTGTAAACCTTTCATTGAGATTTGCAAAGAGGAACATGACTCAAAAAAGATTAAAGTATTGTCCCAGAGATGTGTTTTCATGAACACTTCTCTGCCTTCTATGAGCCTCTTTGAATTTTAAATAAATTCTTAGCTTTCTCCTAGTATAATGAGGGCATCTTATCCATTAGGTGATTTTTTTTTTTTTTTAGTATCATGGCTTTCTTTTATTTATTATTTATTTATTTATTTATTTTAGAGGGAAGCGTGGAGGAGTGGAGGGAGGAGGGGCAGGGGGAGAGGGAGAAGGAGAGACTCCACACTTAGCGTGAGTATGACATGGGGATCAATCTCACAACCCTGAGATCATGACCCGATCTGAAACCAAGAGTCAGGCGCTCAACTGACTGAGCCACCCAGGTGCCCCTATACTATGGCTTTCTTTTTTTTTTTTTAAGATTTTATTTATTTATTTGACAGAGAGACACACAGCGAGAGAGGGAACACAAGCAGGGGGAGTGGGAGAGGGAGAAGCAGGCTCCCCGCTGAGCAGGGAGCCCGATGCGGGACTCGATCCCACGACCCTGGGATCATGACCTGAGCCGAAGGCAGACGCTTAACAACTGAGCCTCCCAGGCGCCCCTATACTATGGCTTTCTGATTTACCATTTATTTACTACTTTTCAGTAAAATGAATTTTAATCCCCTCCTAATTTAAATTTTTTTGTACTGAAACATACTGTTGCCAAGAATAACTTTGTGCGGATAATGATACTTTCTCATATTTTTTTATTGGGAACTACAATGTGCCAGTTATTTTACCAAGTATAATACAGATTATTTAATCCTATTAACAGCAATTCCATGAAGTAAGCATTATATTCATTTGACAAATAAGGAAATTGAGGTGTGGAGTGCTTAATTAACATGACCAAATTGACGTAGTTTGTGAATGGTGGAACCACGGTTTGAGCCCATTCTGTCTTCCCTGAAGGCCAGTACTATGCATTTCTGCTGGTTTGTGCAAATGAATCACATTCAATTTGTCAACAAATGGAAGATGACCACTGTGTAGTGCCTTGGGATTAGGGGTCATGCCTGTGGATTAGCCTTTTCTAGAGATTCTGATTCTGTGTTTTTATGTTCTTCCTTTTCAGATCAAAGAGAGTGCATCACAGACAAGAGATGTCCTCAAACAGCATTTTAATGATTTAAAGGGAACCCTTGGGAAGCTCCTGGATGAGCGATTGGTGACCCTTTTGCAAGAGGTGGACACGATTGAACAGGAAACTATTAAACCTCTAGATGACTGCCAGAAGCTCATAGAGCATGGAGTTAATACTGCAGAGGACTTAGTCCAAGAAGGTGGGAGTCCAGGGGGCCTGTGAAGTGGGGCACATTCAGATTGGCCCTTTGCTGATTTCTCAGGGTGCCAGCAGGCTTCTTGCCATCTGTGGGGCGCTTAGAATGTTCCTACTTCAGGATAGTTTGTAATATAGGATGACAGATACACAGTGAGGTATCCCAGGGTGAGTGCAGTTGAAGTGTTAATTATAATCATTTACAAAACGAGGCGTAAATGGTTTTTCTCAAATGGTTTTATGATAGTATCTTATTTACTGTTAACACTGTGACTTTAAAGTCCTTTTGAGTCTGTTCAGATATTTTTCAGTGTTCATAGAATTTAATTCCATTGTTAGTTTTAGAAGGTTAAAAATTATGATTGGTGTTTACTCCTGAAATCATAGTGATTATATACCTATGTGCAGCCAGTTACTGTGCTTAAAGCATGCCCAGATCTTGCCTTGCTATCTTCCTGTCTTCACATCCACCTTCCTCCTTTCACATAGATCTTTGTCAAGTACATTAAATCAAAAGGTAACGGTTCTGCCCTTTGGGGTTCACAGCGCAGAGAGGCGTATGTGCCGAGAGAGATCTAAGACTTACAAAGAAGGGAAAGCGCTTAGCTGTAGGAGAGTGTAGGATAGCTTTCTGTGGGAGGAGTTCCACAGAGGCTCGAAAGAATTCATTAAGCGGACAACGGAAGAAAAGAGGTAACAGCACGATTGGAAGCAGAAGTAACATCATGAGTGAAGTGAATGGCATATCAGGGCTCTATTGAAGTATTTTAGGCAGTGGAGTTACACAATCGGATTTGCATTTAAAAAAAAATGATGCTGGGGCGCCTGGGTGGCTCAGTCATTAAGCATCTGCCTTCGGCTCAGGTCATGATCCCAGGATGCTGGGATCAAGCCCTATATCGGGCTCCCTGCTCAGTGGGAAGCCTGCTTCTCCCTCTCCCACTCCCCCTGCTTGTGTTCCTTCTCTCGCTGTGTCTGTCTCTGTCAAATAAATAAATAAAATCTTTTAAAAAAATAAAAATTAAAAATTAAAAAAATGATGCTGCCAACAGTTTGGAGACTGTAGTAGAGGTCCTAATACTGGAGGTCAGAGAGGCCAATTGGGAAGATATAGCACTAATCCAGACAGGAAATGATGAAGGCAGTGAGCTTCATCGTGGTGGAGATGAAGTGGAGCTGATTTTTAGACTTTTCAGAGAGGGGCGCCTGGGTGGCTCAGTCGTTAAGCGTCTGCCTTTGGCTCAGGTCATGATCTCAGGGTCCTGGGATTGAGCCCCGCATTGGGCTCCCTGCTCTGCGGGAAGCCTGCTTCTCCCACTCCCACTCCACTTGCTTGTGTTCCCTCTCTCGCTATGTCTCTCTCTGTCAAATAAATAAATAAATAAATCTTTTAAAAAAAAAAAAGACTTTTCAGAGAGAAAATTATTGACAATTTTACCTATCAGTGAGTGTTGATTATTGGTGATTGCCTGGAGATAGGTTGGAGAATAAAGGGAAGGATTTAGGATGACCAAAACCAGCCAGATTTTGGATGACCAGTTTGAATTGTGCTGTTTACTGACATAGGAAATAAACGAGAAGGGTGGGCTTCAGTGGGTAATAAGGCATTCAGTTTGGGGCTTTTGAGTTTGAGGTGCTGCAGATGCCCAGAAGGTAGTTGGGCATGTGGCACGTGGCTTAGGAGAGAGATCAGTGTGGCAAGATGGCAATTGATGGTGTGTACATCAAGTCTGGATCCATGGGAGTAAGTAAATCTTCCAAAGCTGGTGTATAATATGAGAAGAGAGGGTGGCAGAGGCTGCCAGCATTGAAAGGACGACTGAGGAAAAAGGAGCCAGAGACTGAATACCGCCCATCCCACACTGAGTGCCGATGGTGGCATGGGTTGAAGAGGGTGCATGGCTCACAAGGCTGTCACTCTGACTGGAAATTCATCCCTTTTAGTCCCATTTAGAATGTGGCACTGCTGTTATCTTTACATGCTAATGACATTTTGTCTCATCTTCAGTGAGAACTGCTTATCTGCCACTAACCGTAACAGTGCCTTCGAGAGAATTCTTTTTAGTGGGGCCACAGAGTGTCTTTCCCGGGAGACTTTGCATTTGGAAACAAACCCAGAAGCAGTTCACAGGGCAGAAGTGTACACCCATCACCCTGAGGACTGAGAAATGTTTTTATTTTAGAAAATAAATCCTTTGAGGCACAAACTTGTTTGTTACAGCATCTGATGCTTAAATGTTTTTATACTTCAGAAATATTCTGAATTTCAGTCTCTTTCCTCCCTCCCAAGGGATAAAAACTTATTTATGGAATTTTGAGGACTTTGAGGCAGTGTTCAATATACCCTGTTTTCCTTTTGGTGATGGAGAATGTCATGTCATGTGGTCCCAAAAAACTTAAGTCACTCCAGGGCACATTCAGATGGAAAAGAGTTCTGGTAGTATTTCTTTGGGGCTGTGGAAGGACATAGAAGTTGGTCATTTTTTTTAATGTCTTTAGATAGCTTTTCCTTTTTATTTTTCTGTGGAATAATTTCTAATATGTGATATTCTTTTAGGAAAACAGCTGTATCATTTGACTTTATAAGACCCCTTGCCCATGGGGCGCCTGGATGGCTCAGTCAGTTAAGTGTCTACCTTAGGCTCAGGTCATGATCCCCGGGTCCTGGGATCGAGCCCTCCATCAGGCTCCCTGCTCAGCGGGGAGTCTGCCTCTCCCTCTCCCCCTCCCCCCTATTTTCTGTCTCTCTCAAAGAAATTAAAAAAAAAAAAAAGACCCCGTGCCCTATTTTTCTATCAGGGTAACTCCTGTTGGAGTTCTGTAAATGAAGATTCTGTAGGAGCGATGGAAAAAAGGACCTGGACCTTCTTCTTTGTATAAAATTGGTCGACAAACCAGATTTCTTTGTGTAGAGCAGAATCTTCCATCTCTGGTAAAATGTTACCATTATGTACCCCTTTTCTTTGTGAGCTTCACCTTAGAGTCACTTCTAAAATAGTTTCTACTTTTACTTTTTGGGAACTTGACTGTGGAATCACTTAAGAATTATTTGTGAGAAAACCAGAGACCCACCTAGACATGGGCTATAGTGATTACTTTATAATGTGACCGTTTTTTTGCTGTATTTATTCTCTCATTCTTGATTGTAGGGGAGATTGCCATTCTTGGTGGCATAGGAGAACAGAATGAAAAACTGTGGAACTTTACCAAAAAGGCCTCACACATTCAGTTGGACAGGTAAAGGAGTTGGTGCCGTTCAGGCTTAGTTTTATGCATTTAAACTGCCTGCTTTTTTTCCCCCCCTTATTAAAGATTCTGAGTAAATGAGATAGAGAATATATATTTCAAGGTTGACTGCCCAATACCAGTATTAGTGGTATGAAACAGTAGCGATTGTAATTTTTGGCATAGTATTACTGTAGATTTTCTTCAATTCTAGTGTGTAAGAGAATTACTAAATTTTAGAAATTCTGAGCATACTGAAACTGATTTTTTGGTATAAACTTGACAGTGGTGATCCTACCAATTTTCTCTTTTCTTGCTTATATTTATTTGGGAAGAGAATCTGTCTTCCAAAGCCCCTACTGCCATTAGCATTATTTCCTGAGGGCTTCAGCATCTTTATGTCGTATGTGACTGATCTAAACTATGATTCATATTTTTAATCCTCAGTTAAGAGCCTCATGAACACATAAGCTTTATTTCCTCAGCTTACCAGAAGTGCCTTTACTGGTTGATGTGCCTTGTTTGTCTGCTCAGTTGGATGATTCAGTTCTGAACATAGTGAAAGACCACATTTTCAAGCATGGAACAGTAGCATCTCGCCCACCAGTACAGATCGAAGAGCTAATAGAGAAACCGGGAGGCATCATTGTTCGATGGTGTAAGGTGTGTAATTAAGACTTGTAGATGTCGCTTCAACGTTATGGATTTGAGGTCTGAGGGTCTTTTAGGTTTTTTTATTAACTACCTTTGAACGTTTTCTTCTCTTCACAAACAAAAGTCCCTTTTGCTTTACAATTAAAGTCACAGGGAACTTGAAAGCAGGTAGCTCTTCAGTTTGAGGTAAATAGTTGTGAAGGTACCTTTAAGAATCTCTGTATCACAGCAGTGTTTTCCATCACAGATTTCCCAAACTTAACCCTTAGTAAGTTGAAGATCTCTCCCATTTCGTTGATTACAAAAGCCAAAAAATGATAGCGAATATTGGGTCCCTGATATTTTCTGTTCCACACTGAACTAATGCTTCTGAAGTAAAATCCTAGGGACGCTTGGATGGCTCAGTCAGTTGAGCATCTGTCTTCGGCTCAGATCATGATCCCAGAGTCCTGGGATGGAGCCCTGCATGGGGCTCCCTGCTCAGTGGGGAGCCTGCTTCTCCCTCTCCCTCTGCTCCGCCACCTGTTTGTGCTCTCTCTCTCTCACTTTCTCACTTTCTCTCTCAAATAAATAAATAAAATCTTTAAATTTTTTTTTAAGGTTTTATTTATTTATTTGAGAGAGAGAATGAGAGACAGATAGCAAGAGAGGGAAGAGGGTCAGAGGGAGAAGCAGACCCCCCGCTGAGCAGGGAGCCCAACATGGGACTCGATCCCAGGACTCCAGGATCATCCTGAGCCAAAGGCAGTCACTCAACCAACTGAGCCACCCAGGCGCCCTAAATAAAATCTTTAAAAAAAAAATCCTAAAATGTGGTTTCGTCACATTCTCAGCATTGCTGGGAATTTTCTGTATTAAATCATGTTATGTATATGAGTTACCATATTGTAGATAGAAATCATGTCCAAATGAATCATAAGTGTCTTGGCTGTTGACAAATACATCATTCAGAATGGGTGCTCAGCTTCTGGAAATGATTGATTTTTCTTAAATGGATTTTTTTTTAAAGATTGTATTTATTTATTTGAGAGAGATCATGAGCAGGGGGAGGGGCAGAGGGAGAAGAACAAGCACTCCCCACTGAGCAGCAAGCCCGACACAGAACTCGATCCCAGGACCCTGAGATCATGACCTGAGCCTAAGGCGGACATTTAACCAACTGAGCCACCCAAGTGCCCCTAAATGGATTTCTTTTTAAAGATTTATTTATTTCCTTGAGAGAGAGAAAAGGGGAGAGGGGCAGAAGGAGAGGGAGAGAGAAACTCAAGCAGACTCCCTGCCAAGCATGGAGCCCAACATGGGGCTGGATCTCATCACCTTGAGATCAGACCTGAGCCGAAACCGAGAGTCGGAAGCTTAACCAACTTAGCCACCCAGGCACCCCTTAAATGGATTTTTTTGCTGAGGCCTTGTTATAGAGGAAAAAAATAGAGATTTTTTTGTTGGTTTAAAACAAAGACTCTTATTCCATTTTTATTCTTTTCCCTGTCAATGGATCTAGAGTTTCCATTTTTTTTTTGCTATAAACATTAGTATTCATGTTCCCTTGTGTACATGTGTAAGAATTTTTCCTCAAGTATATATCCAGTAAAATTATGAGGTCCTAGAGTACTGGATCTATACTCTACTAGAAATACCAAATTTCGGGGGCGCCTGGGTGGCTCAGTCATTAAGCATCTGCCTTTGGCTCAGGTCATGATCCCAGAGTCCTGGGATCGAGCCCCGCATCGGGTTCCCTGCTCAGCGGAAAGCCTGCTTCTCCCTCTCCCACTCTCCCTGCTTGTGTTCCCTCTCTTGCTGTGTTTCTCTCTGTCAAATAAATAAATAAAATCTTAAAAAAAAAAAAATTCTCCACTCTAAAAAAAAAAAGGAAAGAAATACCAAATTATTTTCAATGTGATTGTACCAGTGTTTCCTTCTACCAGCAGTGTTCCCAGCACTCTGCATCCTGACCAAAACTTGATATTGTCACACTTTACATTTTTGCCAGTATGGTATCTCATTCTGGTTTCAGATTGCATTGTCCATATCACAAATTTGGTTAAATACTTTTATGTATTTTTGGTTACGTATATTTCTAATTCCATGCTTATTTGTGCCTTTTGTTCATTCTCTTATTGGGTGGTTTCTCCCCTATTAAGTTTTAAAGGAGTCCTATATATATTCTGGATATTAATTATCTTGGTTTTGTGAATGATGTAGTTGTGGGATTCTTTTTTTTGTTTTTTAAAGATTTTATTTATTTATTTGACAGAGAGACAGCGAGAGAGGGAACACAAGCACGGGAGCGGGAGAGGGAGAAGTGCTGAGCAGGGAGCCCGATGCGGGGCTCGATCCCAGGACCCTGGGATCATGACCTGAGCTGAAGGCAGACGCTTAACAACTGAGCCACCCAGGCACCCCAGTTGTGGGATTCTTATCTTTGAGTTTCCAATATTTTATCTTTGGCATTATGGTATAGAAAACATGCCATTTCGGAGTGCTAGCTAGGGTGGCTCAGTCGGTTAAGTGGGCAGCTCTTGATTTTGGCTTAGGTTGTGATCTCAGGGTCCTGGGATCGAGCCCTGCAACAGGCTCCACACTCAGCGGGGACTCTTTTTGGGGATTTTCTCTCTGTCCCTCGCCCTCCGCCCCTCCCTGCTTGTGCTCGCTCCTCTCTTTTAGAATGAATAAATAAATCTTTAAAAAGAAAGAAAAAGAGAACATGCCATTTCTTCAAAGGAAGCCGAGTTCTGCAAATCAGACTGGGAGGTATATAACACATGGTTCAATAAAGAAAAGGGCAGTAATGTTGACATATTTCCTATGACCTTCCTGAGAGTAGCCCAAATTCAGCACGTGGGCTTCTGTGCTCGGCCCCAGAATTCTTAAACCATGATGCTGAGAGAAACTGTTCCCTGATTTTTTTTTTTTTAAAGATTTTATTTATTTATTTGAGACAGAGAGAATGAGAGAGAGAGAGAGAGCACATGAGAGGGGGGAGGGTCAGAGGGAGAAGCAGGCTCCCTGCCGAGCAGAGAGCCCGATGCGGGACTCGATCCAGGGACTCCAGGATCATGACCTGAGCCGAAGGCAGTCACTTAACCAACTGAGCCACCCAGGCGCCCCTGATTTTTTTTTTTAAAGATTTTATTTTTTGATAGAGACAGCAAGAGAGGGAACACAAGCAGGGGAGTTGTTCCCTGATTTTTATCTAACACAAAGCCTTTCTCCTTAGGTGGATGATGACTTTACAGCCCAGGATTACAGGCTCCAGTTCCGCAAATGCACTTCAAATCATTTTGAGGACGTATACGTAGGCTCTGAAACTGAGTTCATAGTGTTGCACATAGACCCCAACGTTGATTATCAGTTCAGAGTGTGTGCCCGAGGAGATGGCCGACAGGAGTGGAGTCCTTGGAGCGTCCCCCAAATGGGTCACTCCACGTTGGTGCCTCATGGTATGTTGTTGCTTTCTCACTCCGAAGCCTAACGATGTCTCGGGACGCTGGTGCCTGCGCTCAAGGTCGCACACTGACAGCCGGGTTTTCTCTCGGTAAAACCTGCGTCGGTGAGAACAACATGAAACATCTTCTGTTCAAATTACTTCACGTGAATCTTGAGACATTTTCATCGGTTCTTATCTCGAGTCCAAAAATAGTGCCAGGCAGGATTGTTAGCATCCCCTAAATCCAAAGATTTTAAGTGTTGCGACAGGATACTGATTTAAAAAAAAAAAAAAAGTGGGTACTGATTTTTCCAAACCTTCGATTACTTTCTGGATGGAGGTCTTATGATTTGAATTTGGTCTGTCCTGTATTACTATTTTAAAATATTCAGACTCATTTGTTAATTAGTTGTTAATCAGGTTGGAGTAAGCTCAAACAATTATGCTTTACCCTGATTTCATTAGACAGGAGATAATACTCATTGATCTTCCATCTATTCCTGCCAGAATTATGCAGGAATAGACTAACACATTTTTTGTGATTTTTAGGATTAACCAGGATACCCTGTCACTGAATCTCTTCTTTTATGGGACTTGTCCGTGACCCCTAAGAGTAGCCTCTTCTGCTTCCAAGTTTTATTTAATGTATCTGTGTTGAAGATATACCTCAAAAGGTTTTAATAATTTTCGATATCTTTGCTTCCTAAAAAGAGTGGACAGCTGGCTTTGAGGGGTACAGCCTGAGTAGTCGAAGAAATATAGCCCTCCGGAATGATTCTGAATCCTCGGGTGTGCTCTACTCCAGCGCTCCAACTTATTTCTGTGGGCAGACATTGACATTCAGGCAAGTAGATCTTACAGTATGTTTGTCATGGCTTAGGCAGTAAAGTGACGTGCATAGAACACATGTGAGCTTTGGATTCAAAGTAGACTTGAGTTTATTTCATCATTTATAGGCAGTGTTACTTTGGGGAGAGTTCCTCATTTCTCTTTGCTTTGGTTTTCTCAGATGTGTTCATAGAGCTATTATGAAAATGAACTGAGATAAAGTATATAAGATGTCTTGCTTATGCCTGATACATAGCACGTACTTATTATGTTTGTGTCTCTTTTCTTCTTGGGAGATAGAGGTAAGTAGACTACCTCTCAGAAGTCAGTCATAAAAAATCAGAGACCAAGAATTTTTTTCCTTTGTGAATCAATATGAGCAGGTGTCTGTGAGAGACAACCTGTCAGTGTAAACGTACTGAGAATTACATACATAATGTATATAATTCTCTATAAAATATATGTGTACATACATATATATATGTATGTAATTCTCTGTAAAATAAAACTGAAAGCAAGCGCTCCTACCACCAATCAGTTTTCTATTTCTTTATCCATTTCTTCTTGTATTAGAATAATTTCCTTGTTTTCATGTTCTGAGATGGTCCTATTTCTGAATAGCTCTTCCTAGAAAGCAAAGCCCAGTTTTGTTTTTTCTGTTTTGTGTTGTTTTAAAGATTTTATTTATTTGAGAGAGAGAGGAAGAGCACAGAAGGAGAATGAGAGGGAGAAACAGACTCCCCACTGAGCAGGGAGCCTGATGTGGGACTCGATCCCAGGACCCTGAGATCATGACCTGAGCTGAAGGCAGATGCTTACCCTACTGAGTACTCAGGCACCCACAAAGCCCAGTTTTTATGTGGAAAATCAGGGAAGTAAACTGTCCTCTAATTTTTAGGTCTTGAGATCATGAGGTTTTATGGTGAACGCTTGCTCCAAGTTCCTCTTTTTGTTCTCATCTCAGTCCCTTGTCATATGAAGCATGGAGAGTAACTGAAAGCTTTATGTAAGCTAATGTGGCCGTGTTCTCCACCAGCCAAGTCATTTGAACTGTCAACAGTTCTCAGAATGCACTAGTTTACACTGTCTCATTTTTGACATCTCCTCTCACCCCTTATGTTATGAAGAATGACTCAATGACCAGAAAAATACCAAGAAAGAGAGGGAGAAATAAAGAGTCTAGTACCTGAAGTCCACTTAGTTATTCCCCAAAGGGGAATTCTTGAGTTTTGTATGCTGACAAACGCTTTTTCTGCTTATGTCCTTTGTTTATATACTGCCATTAGTGAGTCTCCTGAGAACAGTGTGCTCCCATGTGATGATAGGGCTTCCTGAGTTGATACATTCAGGTCAGATATCTCAGACAATAAGAATAGCAGTCATAGTAATAATAATTGCAGTTAATAATTAAATAGCATTTACTACACATGAGGTGCTGTTTTAAGCACTTTACTTATATCAACTCATTTGATTCTTACAGTAGCCCAATGAAATAACCCATTTTAGGGATGAGGATACTGAGGCGCACAGAAGTTAAGTCACTTACCCAAAGTCACATAACTGGTAAATGGCAAAGCTACTCTATATCTTTTCATTTTGTCTTCTTCATGGGAGAGTAAATGTGATTCTGGTTGGTGTTGGAATCTACAGTTTCTCTACGTCAGTATCCTTTAGCTCTTTTCCTTTTCCCTCCTCTATGACCTTCCCCCCCGCTGGTGATGGCCTGATGCTCTCCTGCTTTTAAATCCTTCCTCTGTGAACATGGGAAGGTCTGATGGATGGCATACTTAGGTTTGTTTTTTCCTGTTATTCAATAAATATTTAAGACATTGGAAATTACCCAAATTGATGTAAATCCACTTCCTATCCGTGGACCGTAGTGTGACATTTAGTAGGCCTCAATAAACCTTTAGTTCTTCCTCTTCTCCCAGAGATGTCTGGCCGGGCCCCACTTGGGGTGATTAACAGAAACTTCGTTCGACTCACTATTATTGTAGCCAGACCTTTGCATTTTTGTCATTTTTCTTTTGAACGTGGAATGAAAACGTCTTCTGTCCCTGTTGGAAGGAATTGCAGGCATCAGCAATGAATTCAGAAGATTGGGGGGTGGGGGGCGGCCTGTATGGGGGAGGGGGCAGATGGGTCTACTTGAGTAAATGTAAACTTTATTCAGTTTTTTGGGGTGTCTGAAGGCCTCACAGTTAGAAAGAAGATTATGCTTCTGAAGGCAGTGCCCTGTTGCTCAGCCCAGTCTCTTCCTGCTGAAGTTGCTGGAATGCTGAAGTTGCTGGAATGGGTAGAGCTGTGGAAACCAAGTAACCTGTTACTGGCAGGCTCTATCAGTCTCTAGAGCCCACTCTCATTTGGTAGCCAGGTCTGCTAAGCAACCCCCTCCTGCTAGGCCTCTCCTTGATTTTCTGTCTGAACATTCCTACTTTCCCTTTCCTTGCTTCCAAGATTTGCTGATCTTACCATTTTTTTTTAAACCAAACTTTTACTTTCTCTTCTCTACCACCTCCTTTCTTTAAAACAGCATCCTTTCAAACAGCCTGCTTTAATCCTCATAGCCTAGGAGGTTATTGTCTTCCTTTTA
The DNA here is from genome assembly GCF_054177405.1 of Leptonychotes weddellii. Taxonomy (NCBI): domain Eukaryota; kingdom Metazoa; phylum Chordata; class Mammalia; order Carnivora; family Phocidae; genus Leptonychotes; species Leptonychotes weddellii. Next base: position 34,849,594 of record NC_138383.1, read on the forward strand.
CATAGGAAGAAAAAGAAGCACAGGGACCATGGGACTTGCCAGTATTTGAATCCTGCCAGTCTAGCCCTGAAAGTCTGTGCTCTTAACCTTGTGCTGCCTGCCTCCCACAGGTCACCTGAGGTGGTAAATCAAAGGCCAATAGGCTATTTTTTATTAATAAACTTTTTCTTTAAAAGAACATAAAAAATTAATGTTACAGTTAAACATTTTTTTTTTTTAAGATTTTATTTATTTATTTGACAGAGACACAGCGAGAGAGGGAACACAAGGAGCGGGGAGTGGGAGAGGGAGAAGCGGGCTCCCTGCCAAGCAGGGCGCCCGATGCGGGGCTCGATCCCAGGGCCCTGGGATCATGACCTGAGCTGAAGGCAGATGCTTAACGACTGAGCCACCCAGGCGCCACACAGTTAAACCGTTATTGATTGCTGTGTAACAAACCACCCCAAAACTTAGATGCTTAAAACAATAGTCATTTATTTTGCTCAAGAAACTGCAGTTTGGGGCGCCTGGGTGGCTCAGTAGTTAAGCGTCTGCCTTCGGCTCGGGTCATGACCCCAGGGTCCTGGGATCAAGCCCTGCATCAGGCTCCCTGCTCTGCGGGAAGCCTGCTTCTCCCTCTCCCACTCCCCCTGCTTGTGTTCCCACTCTCCCTGTCTCTCTCTGTCAAATAAATAAATAAAATCTTTAAGAAAAAAAAAAAGGAAACTGTAGTTTGCAGAGCTTGGCAAGGACAGCTCATCTCTTCTTCTGTGTCAGTAGCTGGAGTGGATCTACTTTCAAAATGGCCCACTCACATGGCTGGCAAATGGATTCTGGTTCTGGGTGTCTCTCGGTGTAGGCATCTCTGTGGGCTGCTTGGGCTTCCTCACAGCATGGTGGCTGGGTGCCAAGATTGAGCATCCGAAGAGATAGGAAGTGGAAGCTGCAGAAGCCGCCAGTTTTTTAAGGCCTGGGCCTAGAAAATGACATAATATCACTTCTACCACATTTTACCCTTCATTCAGAGCCTAGATCCCAGAGAAGGGACATAGACCCCACTTTTTGATGGCAGAAGTGTCAAAGAAATGGGGGGCTTTATTTTAGAAATGCTATGATTGATAGCTGTTAGAAAGGGGTCACTTGGTTTAATGCTCACCTTTGTTTGGTTAAGTGTTAGCATGACCTTTTCTGAATACGTTTAAGCTTGAGGAGATCTTTCTTTTTCTGTATAAGACTGGTCTCTGTCATCACCAGGTATATCTTCAATTCTGTTAGCTCCTTATATTAAAAAAAAAAAATCTTACTAATTAATCATTCCTGGGAAGATTAGGAATAGGGCATAGTCCCTACTAGGATTAAGAAGTTAATTTGTTTTGGGGTACCTGTCTGGCTCATTCAAAGGAGCATGCAACTCTTGACCCAGGATCATGAGTTCGAGCCCCACATTGGGTATAGAGATTACATCAATAAATAAACTTAAAAAAAAAAAGTTAACTTAGGGTCTTTGAAATTTTGTTGGTTTCTCCTTATATTAAGACAGAATGCATTGTCCTGGGGAGAATCCAGCTTTGCTGGGTTTTACTTTTTGCCAAAGTGGTCCCCTCTAGAAATAGGGTATTAGTCCTTTAGGTTAGAGTTTGGCTCTTATGACAGACATGGGAATGCCAGACAGCAGAATTTTCCCCACAGACTCTTGATTATATAGACTTGGGTGAGGTAAGACAGCTGGTTTCCTAAGTAGATCTCCTTTCAGATTCTATACCCTAGCTTTTAGTTTGTCTGTGGATGGGGGGTTCCATGGTATCATGAAGGTGTATCTGCTTTAAAGTGGTCACATATAACAGTTCTTCCAAATAATCTAAGGAATGTTTCTTAGGCCTTTTTCCCATCCATACTTTATCTGTCTTAAACTACTTATTTTTAAATGTAAGGACAGATCTGATCAACTCCAGTCTCATTACGCTAATCATTTCATTCAACCTTTACTCCGTTCAGATGGTATCTATAGTATTTGATATTGCCAGGAATGTGAAGTTTAAGAAAAAGAAAAAAAAACAAAAACAAAAACAGAATCTTTGACTCAATATAGAGTAGGACATTTATAAATTAGTATAAGAAAGATCCAGGGGCAGTGCCTGGGTGGCTCAGTGGATTAACTGCTGATTTCAGCTCAGGTCATGATCTCAGGGTCATGAGATTGAGCCCCGAGTCAGGCTCGGAGCTCAGCGTGGAATCTGCTTATCCCTCTCCCTCTGTTCCTTCCCCTACTCGCATGTTCTCTCTCTCTCTCTCACAAATAAGTGAATAAATAAAATCTTAAAAAAAAAAGAAACATCCAGATGCTGTGCAATACGGAGGAAGGAAAAGTTACTTCTATTTTATTTTTTTTTTAAGATTTTATTTGAGAGAGAGAGAGCATGAGAGAGGGGGGTAGAGGGAGAAGTAGACTCTCTGCTGAGCAGGGAGCCCAGTGCGGGGCTTGATCCCAGGACTCTGGGATCATGACCTGAGTCGAAGGCAGATGCTTAACCAACTGAGCCATCCAGGCGTCCCTGAATCTGGATATATTTTAAAGGAAGGACTGACAGGATTTACTGGTGGATTGTTTGTGGTAAGTGAGTCAAGTGTGACTGCAGGGTTTTTGGTGTAAGTAACAGTTGGGACAGAATTGTCATTTACTGAGGTCTATAAGACTGTAGGAGGAGCATATTTCTGGGTGAATAATCAGTTTGTTCTTTCACAAATTAAATTTGAGTCCCTTGTTAGACCTACAAATGAAGATGTGGAGTAGACAGTTGGATACACAAATCTGGAGTTCAGTGGAGAGAGCCAGGCTGGAGATACTAATTTGAGAGTTTTTAGATGAAAACATTTAGATTAAATGAATATCTAGGATTGTGATTTCTGGGTCATACTGTGTTTATCTGTCTAAGGAACTGTCAAACTGTGTTCCAGAGTGACTGTGCCATTTTACATTCCCCCCAGCATGTATGAGATTTTCAGTTGTTCTTCATCCCTGCTCACATCTGGTATTGTCAGTTGTTTAGTTTTCACTTTTTTAAAAATTTATTTTATTTTATTTTTATAAGTAGTCTTTGCACCCAATGCGGGGCTTGAACTCACGAGCCAGCCAGGCCCCCTTGTTTTTGCTTTTTTTTAAAAAAGATTTTATTTATTTATTTGACAGAGAGGGACACAGTGAGAGAGGGAACACAAGCAGAGGGAGAGGGAGAGGGAGAGGGAGAAGCAGGCTTCCCGCGGAGCAGGGAGCCCTATGTGGGGCTCGATCCCAGGACCCTGGGATCATGACCTGAGCCGAAGGCAGATGCTTAACGACTGAGCCACCTAGGCGCCCCTTGTTTTTGCTTTTAATTTCAGCTATTCTATATACATGTAATTGTACCTTATCGTGGTTTTAATTTTCTTTTTAATAGCCAAAGATAGTATCTTTTCCTGTGCTCACATATGGGCCATTTGTATGTCTTCGTTGGTGAAGTGTCTTTTCAAATCTATTGCCTATTTAAAGCAATTTTTTTATTATTGAAATTTGATTAATATAAGTCTGTTGTTAAGTATGTGTTTTGAAAGTGTTTTGTTTTGTTTTGTTTTTTTTACCAGTCTGAGGCTTGTCTTTTCATTTTCTTAGCAATGTTTTTTGTAGAGTAGAGTTGTTAATTTTGACAAAATACAATTTATCCATTCATCCAGTGCTTTTGGTGTTGTATCTGAGAAATCTTTGCCCTAATGCAGGGTCACGAGATTTTTTCCTATGTTTTCTTCTAGATGCTTTATGTTTTTAAATTTTACATTCAGATCTATAAGCCATTTTGAGTTACTTTTATTTTATTTATTTATTTTTTTAAAGATTTTATTTATTTATTTAACTGACAGAGGGAGACAGACAGCTAGAGAAAGAACATAAGCAGGGGGAGTGGGAGAGGGAGAAGCAGGCTTCCCGCCAAGCAGAGAGCCCGATGTGGGGCTCGATCCCAGGACCCTGGGATCATGACCTGAGCTGAAGGCAGCCGCTTAACCAACTGAGCCACCCAGGTGCCCCTTGACTTACTTTTAGTATAACATGTGAGATATGGGTTGAATAGGGTTTCGGTTAGGATCTGGTCCAATAGGCCTGCACTATTTGTTGAAAAGACTGTCCTCTCTCCATTGAATTGCCTTTTCACCTTTGTCAAAAATCAATTGACCGTATCTGTGGGGATCTGTTTCTGGACTCTTTCATTGATCTATGTGTTTCTCCTTTCCCAGAACTATAATCTTGATTGTAGCTTTATAGTAAATCTTGGTATCAAGTAGTAGGATTCTTCCAACTTATTCTCTTTTTGTTTTAGTTATCCTAGTTCCTCTTTCTTTCTATTTAACTTTAGATTCAGCTTGTCCATTTCTAAGAAAAGTTTTTTTACTGGGATTTTGATTGAGATTGACTTGAAGCTATAGATCAATTTGGGAATAATTGGTATTTTAATATTTTGATTGTTCCAATCTGTGGATATGGTATATTTCTTAATTTAGTTTTTAAAAAAATGTCTCTCATCATTGTTTTGTCATTTCTCTTTTTCTTGTCTCATTACACTGGCTAAAGAAGTATGATTCTGAATAACAGTGTTGAAAGCTGACATGCTTATTCCACATCTTAGCAGGAAAGCATTCAGTCTTTCACATTAAGTATGATGCTAGCTGTAGGGTTTTTTTGTTTTATTTTCTTAAGGGTTTTACTTTTAAGTAATCTCTGCACCCAGTGTGGGGCTCGAACTTATAACCCTGAGATCAAACATCACATTCTCTACTGACTGAGCCAACCAGGCGCCCTAGCTGTAGGTTTTTTGTAGATACCTTCTATCAGGTTAAGAAAGTGCCCTTCTAGGGGTGCTTGGGTGGCTCAGTGGTTGGGCGTCTGCCTTCGGCTCAGGTCATGATCCTGGAGTCCCTGGATCCCTGGTCCCACATCAGGCTCCCTGCTCAATGGGGAGTCTCTTTCTCCCTCTCCCTCTGCTCCTCCCCCGACTGTGCACTCTCTCACTCACTCTCTCTCTCAAATAAATAAAATTTAAAAAGAAAGAAAGAAAGGAAGTTCCCTTCTAGTTGTGCTTTGCTGAGAGTTTTATCCATAAGTGAATGTTCAATTTTGTCTCATTATTTTTATACATCTGTTAACGTAATCATACTGTTTTTCTTCTGTTAATATGGTGAATTACAATGATAGATTTTTGAACATTGAACCAGCTTTGCATTCCCAAGAGAACCTCCACTTTGTCATATATTATCTTTATATATATTGCTAAATTTGGTTTTTAATCTTTTGTTGGGGATTTTTATATCTCTTCATGAGAGAGATATTTATCTTTTTTCTTATGATGTTTTCGGTTTTGGTTTTGACCAGCCTTACAAAGTGAGGCAGGAAATGTTTCTTCCTCTTTTGTTTCCAGAACTGTTGGTGTAAATTTAGTATTATTTCTTCCTTAAATATTTGGTAGAATTCACCAATCAATTTGCCATCCTAGAATTTTCTTTGTTGGAAGATTTCCAATTTCTGTAGTAGAGAGAGAACTATTCAAGTTATCAGGTTTGTTTTGAGAGAGGGTAACAGCTATTTTAGGATTTGTATAGTAAGCAATATATTTCTGTTTCAGATATATTTCAGAAATCCTCCTTTCCAATGACTTGACAAGGCAGCCCTTCTTTTTCTTATTCCTGATATGTCAAGATGTGCCATGACCTCTTTGTTGATATATGGCTCATTCTCTATTCTTTGGGCTAGTGTTCCTATTAGTGACACACAGACTAGCTGGCTGTGTTCCTGGAAGCACTTTGCAATCTTTCCAGCAGTGTGAGGGTACTGACGTCAATGCATCCTTGTCAGTATTAAGTATTGCTGTTTTTAATCAATCTGTAGCTGCTAGGCTAAAATAAAAATTTCATTTTATTTCTTATATTTATCATAAAGTTGGATATTTTTCATATATTTATTAGCTAAGCAACTGAATTTTTGAATTTTGCTCCAAGCATTCCCTGCGAAGAAAAACATTACAGATCGTGTAAGAAAGAGGATGTGTCACTTAAATACAATCAGAGTTAGCCAAAGTGCAGAGTAATAGGGATAACAGATTAGCCCTCTTGTTGCCTTCGAAATTGCTCCTGTTTTGGGCCATGTTCTCTCTCATAACAGTTTACCTTTGAGAAAAATTATTACCTAGGACGTTCTACTCCTTTACTCTGTACAGTGTATGTATTTCTAGTAACTTGTCCATAAATTAATTTTTTATTAATTGTATTTCAGTTGTACATGCATTAGAGCAAGTCACTGTACCCTACCATAAATTATCTTGTATAGCATTTTTCTTTTTTATATAGTTTCTTAAAAACTGGTTTTATGTGAGAGAACAACTACAATAGTGTCTGAGTATATACTGTCCTGACTACTTGTCTTACAACTTAAAAATTCAGTGATTTTAAACCTCCATTCTATTTCTTAGTGAACTATGAAAATAATTCTATGTCTCATTTATTAGCGCTTTAGTTTCCTGGTTCATTCCATGTTCAGAGCAACTTTTGTAAACTTTTTATGTCGTGCTTATCTTTATTACATGCTGTTTTGGTGAAAGATGCTTTTAGGAATTACTTTGTAATTTATTCAGATTAGGAGTTTTTTTCTTTTTTCTCACTGCATTGAGGGCCTTTTCTGTTTTATTGCTATTTATTTATTTATTTGAGAGATAGCAGGTGGAGGGACAGAGGGGAAGGGAGAGGGACAAGCAGACTCCCCACTGAGTGCAGAGCCCAACACGGGGCTTGATCTTACAACCCTGAGATCATGACCTGAGCTGAAATCAATCAAAAGTCTGACACTTAACTAACTGAACCACCCAGATGCCCCCACTCATAGTCTTATGTGAACTTCCTTGTACATGATGAGTCACTTTTCTAGTGCTGCTTTAAAAGTCTCAGTCTTTGAGTTTGGACAATTTGATTATAATATGTTTCAGTGTGATTTCTTGGGTTTATCCTAGTTGGTGTCCATTAGGCTTCTTGAATCTAGATGTCCATTCCCTGCTCCATATTTGGGAAGTTTTCAGCCATTATTTGCTTAAATGAACATTCTGCCCCTTTCTCTCTTCTCCATAAGTCTCTTAGACTTTCTTCATTCTTTTTTCTTTTGTCCCTGCTGTTGGATAATTTCAAATGACCTCTCTTCTAATTTGATGTTAATTTCTTCTGCTTGATTGTGTGATGTTGCACTTCTCTTGTGAATTTTTCAGTTATTATTGTATTCTTCAGCTCCAAAATACTGTCTAGGTTTTATGGGGTTTTTTAAATATTTTTTGTCTCTTTGTTGGTATTCTTTTTACTCATGTCTTATATTTTTGACCTCGTAGAGCATCTTTATGATGCTTGTTTTGAATTGCTTGTCAGATAATTCATGTCTCCATTTCATTAGGATAATTTTTAAAAAGATTTAATTATTTATTTGAGAGAGAGAGCGCACGTGAGCTCGAGTTGGGAAAGGGAGAGGGAAGGATCACCAGTAGACTCTGTGGTGAGTGTAGAGCCCAACGTGGGGCTTGATCTCACGACCCCGAGATCAGGACCTGAACTGAAATTAAGAGTTGGATGCTCAACCAACTGAGCCACCCAGTGCCCCCATTAGGGTAATTTTTTGAGATCTATTTTAGTTTTTTGTTTGTCCCATGTTTTCCTGTTTCTCCAAATGTGTTATAATTTTGTGTTGGGATCTATACATATGAGAAAACAGCCACCTCTCCCAGTTTTTATGACCTGGTTTTGTGCAGGAAAAGACCCTCACAAATGAACTCAGCTAGAGATGCTGGGAACCTCTGAAACCTTTTTTGGGAGGATGAGACTTCCCTGGGCTTGGGTGTGCAATTTCTCAACTAGAGAGCTTTGTGGGTCTTTCAGGAGGTCCTAATCTCTTGCTCCCTCTGGTGCCTGTTTGTGGCACTGCCTGTTTTCTGATGTTAACAGCAGCAAATAGCCCTGTTCTCTCTTGTACTCAGTGGCCACCAGGCATCCAGAGTTTGCCAGCTCCCCATTGGTGCCCACATCAAGTGAGACAGGTACCGTTCCCTTGAGCAGCCCTGTAAAAAGCTGGTGCAGAAGCACATTCCGTTCTTCTCTCTTCCTCTGAGAGAGAGAAGCCTCAAGTTATGCACCTGCTCCCAGTCACACCCAGTTGTACTGGCTCTTGGATGCCACCCCTCCCATTTCTTTGGTCTTAGCAGCATTCAGGCAACCATACTATGGTTGTTCTCTCAGTGCTGTAAAGGAGGCACAACAGATATCAGTCCTTCAGGCAACCGTCCAAAGAGTTGGAACGTTGGATGCACGCTCCACTCCTCTCTTTCCCCGTCCCAAGGGAAGAGTCCGAAGCCGGGGTGTTCTTACCAGGCACTGATCTGTGGAGCTTGGGAGAGGCCCTGACTTGGGGAAGTGAAATTTCTCTTCTCACCCATTTCAGTGCAGCTGTTTTCAGCTTGTACTCCTTGGAGGTACTGCAGCTTCTTAACTGGATTCTGGAAACCTCATAAAGGTATTTTGGTCTGTATATCATTGTTAAAGTAGTGTTTCTGTGGTAGAAGCAGGACTGGGGCTTATGAATCTGCCATCTTGCTGACATCACTCTCTTCTTCCCCTTACTTCTTAAGACCACTGGTTTAGGGGTGCCTGGGTGGCTCAGCCGGTTAAGCGTCTGTCTGACTTTGGCTCAGGTCATGATCCCGGGATCCTGGGATCGAGTCCCGCATTGGGCTCCCTGCTCCTCGGGGAGCCTGCTTCTCCCTCTGCCGCTCCCCCTGCTTGTGCTCTCTCTCTCTCTCTGATCAATAAATAAAAAATCTTAAAAAAAAAAAATACTGCTGGTTTAGAAGTGAAAGGACTTCAGAAACCTGCCCACATATTTATTTTGATCCTGCCTGTTTGGCACTTTGTAACAAAAGACATTTTGAGGCCATACCAAGTATAAATACATCTTCCCTTGGTACAGCTACATTCTATTGCTTACTAATTTTTCTTTTTCTGTCCTTCAAAGTCTGGCTTTCTGGAACGGAGAGAAAGATGCATCTGGTGGTAGAAATATAGGTTGACTTTATATGTAAGTTTCCTGTTTCTAGAGTGCATGATGATGTATTTTGAGACTAAAACACAAAAAGACCTTCCACATATGAATTTCTCCAAGCAAAATATGTTAATAACTATATTATCTATTTTTTTAAAGATTATAATGTCTATTTTTAAAGGCTTTAAATACTTGATAAACAGTAAGCAAACCATTGCATAGACTCTCACGTTGAAGCTTTAGGTGATGGCAGGAACAGTCACATTTCTTATAATGGCAAGTGTGACAAGTTTCCTCTGTGTCTAGAACCAGAACATAAAATGGGAATGCATTGTCATAGCTGTAAATAGTTCACATAGAGCCTACAGTCAGAATGCCTGAATTCCTATCATGGGTCCAGCACTCAGCCAGGCGATCAGGGTCAAGTTATTTAGCCTCTTTATAATCTTGTTTTTTCTCATGTATAAAATGGGTACAGTAATCATAGCACCTACCTTATGGGTTGTTAGGTGAATTCAATGAGATGATTGATATAGATAGATATAAAATTTTTAGATCAGTGCCTGGAATTTAGGAAGTACGGAATCATTTTTAGCTATTATTAAGAGCAGCTATGATGAGATTGCTCTTTTTAACCTTAGTAACTGTTAGATATCATGTTAAAAAAAAAAAAAAAGAGGGGCGCCTGGGTGGCTCAGTTGTTGAGCAACTGCCTTCGGCTCAGGGGGTCCTGGGATCGAGTCCCTCATCGGGCTCCCTGCTCCGTGGGAAGCCTGCTTCTCCCTCTCCCACTCCCCCTGCTTGTGTTCCCTCTCTCACTGTGTCTCTCTGTCAAATAAATAAAATCTAAAAAAAAAAAAGATTAATGACCTTTCTACCTCATTTACAGAGTTGAGACTGTGGGACAGCCAGACAGAAGAGACAGTATAGGAGTGTGTGCAGAAAAACAGAATGGATACGACTCTCTGCAGCGCGATCAAGCAGTGTGCATCAGTACAAACGGTAAGAGATACATAACTGCTGTTTCTTTGAAATATGTGAATTAGTGTAGTAAGATACAAATCTGCCCCAACATCACACATGTGTAGCAGGAGATGAGAAAGTTTAAGTCTTTATGACATATCTGTATGGCTACTATGTACCAGGCATTATTCTATTCCCTTTACAAATAATAAATCATTTAATCCTTTTAACAGCTTGTTGAGGAGGGAAGTAGTATTACACCCATTTTATAGATGATGGAAACCGAGCCACAGGGAGGTTGAGTGACCGGCTTAAACTCCCATAGCTTAGAGGTGATTGAGTTGGGATTTGCACCAGGCAGTCTATCCCTGGATTCCGTGTGCGTAGGTCATCTAAATTCAACATCGGTTGGTGAACCGAGGAGAGAGTTTACTTAATTTTTTATATTTCCCTAGCGTTCTTTGGCCCCTTACTCTGCAGTAATCACACTTTTATATATATTTTTAAATTTTATTTTTAATTTCATTTTTTAAAAGATTTTATTTATTTATTAGAGAGAGAACGAGAAGGGAGCGGGGAGAGGCAGAGGAAGAGGGAGAAGCAGACTCCTTTCTGAGCAGAATCCCAGCGTGGGGCTTGATCCCAGGACCCAGAGATCATGACCTGAGCCGAAGGCAGACGCTTAACCAACAGAGCCACCCAGGCGCCCCTATAGTAATCACACTTTTAAAATCCCCTCTCAAGATGTGTTAAAATGTTGTGGTATGGGTCAAACAGTAGATAGAACAACATTCTTGTTTATTTCATGTGCAACAATGTTGCTGTTCCACAGGATGTAATCTTGTAATGGAGTCAAGTTTCTTTTGATGCCATCCCTGTGGGAAACTCAGTCTCCATTTTAAAAGAGTAGAACCCTGGACCAGAACTCTAAAATGTGATTAAAGCTTTAACTTTTTCTCCTGCCTTAATATTGGAATGCATTCTCTTTGACTAGTTGGCATAACATAATGTTTTCTTGATGTGAGTTGGGAAATTACCTGTGTTACCAGTAATCTAGAATCCGTGTCAGTTCTTCATTGTTGCTCACATGTAAATGACTCTTTACCTTAACATTTTAGGTGCGGTTTTTGTAAATGGAAAAGAAATGACTAATCAGTTGCCAGCAGTTACTTCTGGGTCCACTGTCACATTTGACATTGAAGCTGTGACTCTAGGATCCACCAATAATAACGAAGGAGGAAACTTCAAGCTTCGAGTAACTATTAGCTCAAATAACAGAGAAGTGGTTTTTGATTGGTTACTTGAGCGGTCTTGTGGTTCTCTTTATTTTGGTTGCTCATTTTTCTATCCTGGATGGAAAGTGTTGGTATTCTAGATTTTTGGATGATTGGCTTTGGTTTTGCGGGGTTTTAAACGTAGCTGTCCTCAGCTCAGTTTAGTTGTAATTGGTTAAAAAAAATTGTTAGATTCATCTCTCAGTTAAGCCATTGGAAATGGAAATTGTTTACTGGATTTATTTTGGAATATTTTAGCAATAAGAGATTTGACTGTTGTGGACAAAACTGTAGTGCAGTCAGTCTTACTTGTAGCATAGTGTTAATTGAAATATCAGCATCACGATAAAAATGAAATTGGCTTTTAACGTATGAGGAGATACAGAAAGCCCTATACCCTTCCACTGTGTACTTCTTGAAAAGTTAATTATTAGAACAGAAAAACTTAATGTAACATTATCTTATTAAATTTCTATCTTTTAAGGATCCCAGGCCATGTAAAACTTTAGGATCAAACAGTAGGAATAGACCAGCTAGAAGATGGAGTTCTGTAACATACATTCAGTTGTGTGCTCTCCGCATGAGTGGTGAATATGCTCTCCATATTCAGGTATTTGTAAGCAGTATTGAATTTTATCTCATGTTCAGTAATCTTTAATGTCCCCCAAACGTGATAATATTTGCGTTGTTAAAAATTACTGAGCAAATGTCTACACTAGGCAGAGTATTTTCTTTTTTTTTTTCTGTGCAGTTCGATTCATGATAGACTAGAGGATTTTTACAGGGTAAAACTACTCATGAAAGTAGTATGTACAGCAGTAGCTGTTCACATATATGTAATATGCACACGTGCATAGCCAGCCTCAGCGGTGTGTATGTTAACTGCTCATAGGGTATGAGCTACGGTCCAGTTTAATGTCAGTTTTATAAACGGTCTTTTAGTGGACCAAACAAATATAAGGTAAATACTTGACCTATTTTTTGAAAAACTTAAATTTGTTTAAGATATTTATTTGAAGGACTTACTTAGTGTGTAAAAATGATT
>NC_138383.1:34862439-34895385 GCF_054177405.1 Leptonychotes weddellii
ATTTACTTCCTCGAAAGTGGCATCTTAAAAATCCCAAACTCATTCTTCCCTTGGTTTATAATGAAAAGATGTGGACAGCTGAATTTTCAATGTGATTACCATACTGAAAACAACAACAACAACAACAACCCACAAATCCAAAACAGCAAATGTTCAAGTTTAAAAAAATATACTGGGTGAGCAATGCAGTAAAAGTATCCACATGAAAACAAAATGGTCAGTAACCTTGTAAGCCAACACGACATTTCACGGTCAACAATGTGAAAAATTGACATTTTCTCAAACAGGCATAAGATGAAGAAGTGCTATTTTAAAATTGTAAAATGAACTTCTGTAAAGAATCTTACGTTGTAATTTCTCATTCCAAATTGATAAATGATCTCAAAATCAAGGATCAAGGTTTGATTACAAATAATAATGCAACGTAATTTCCAAAAATCTTCAATTTCTAAAAAGGAATCACACTCCAATTTTCCCTCCCCAAAAAAGGTTTCACAATTACAAAGTAGAAAAATGGCCAGTCACAAATGCAAAAAACATTGTAATTTAAATATATGAAATCATTTCTAGATTATCAATTCAATATATTTCATAAGACAATTGCTGAAGTTAAAAATACTTTCTTTGAACTATTGCTTTTCATGCTCAAACCAGATTGTTGTAATGACATCAATGAAAGGGACATACATGTAATGCTACATGACAAAGTGAAGTTGAGCCCTGACACAAATACCCTTGTTGAAATCATTTACTTCATCTAACAGTGCCTGTTTGAAACCTATGATTACAAACGAAAACAAAACTCTTCCTAGAGGCTGAATTCCCTAGAATGTAATTTCAGTGTTTGTCCATAACATGGGGTTAGGTTTCTTCTTTTCAGAGTTTTTGTTTTTTGCTCTGTTTTGAAACCCCTGAGACACCATCTGCTTCCAAAGCTTTCTCTTTTGAGTTAATTTCACTAAATCCATTTGCTGTCCCATTTTGTTCTTCAGTGATTTCTTCATTTGCAGGGGAAGCAGATTCTCCTTTTTCTAATTTTTGCTGCATTTCACGGAGCTTGGTAACAGCTTTATCTATTGACATTATGCTAATAAGATTAAAGTCATGCATGCTGACTAGATGAAGCATGAAGTTTCGACATAAATTCTTCTTAATTATTTTCTGTCCATAGTTTTCTACAAACAGCATACAGGCATGATTCATTTGATTGTCAGCAATAAACCTATTTAATAAAAATAACACAAACATCAATAGAGATATAAAGCATTTTTGTCAAATGCAACATGGTAACTACGACAGACCAGTAAGTGATTTAACAATCAGTAAAACTACAGTGAATCTGAGATTCAATGACCTGAATGGACTTACCATTTTAGAAATTTAAAGAGATTTAATTTAACCAGAACTTCAACAGATGTCATTTCTGTTTGTCCTAATGAAATGGCATACAGCAGTATTAAAAGTAGAGAGCATTTTCTCTTGCCAACACCACTTTCATTAACTCTCTACATACACACTAACTGTCCCCTTTAGTCTCTTTCTTGACTTTGACGTACTTTCCTAGTTCAGAAGCAGTGTTTCTCTGCATTTTCACTTCATGGAAAACCTTTAAAGAAATGAAGATGCCACATTTGTGACAATACGGATATACCTTGAAAGCATCACGCTAAGCCAGACAGAAAGACAAACACCGTATGCTCTCACTTATATGTGGAATCTGGAAAAACAGAGGTGCCTGGCTGGCTCAGTTGGTGGAGCACGCGACTCTTGATCTCTGGGTCGTGAGTTTGAGCCCCATGATGGGTGTAGAGATTACTTAAAAAAATAAATTTGAAAACAATAACAAAACTCATAGAAAAAGAGATCAAACTTGTGGGTACCAGAGGCAGAAAGTGGGAGGAGGGCAGATTGGAGGAAGGTGTTCAAAAGGTACAAACTTCCAGTTACCAAATAAATAAAGTACTAGGATAAATAAATAAATAAAGCACTAGGAATATAACGTACAACATGATGAGAACAGCTAACACTGTTGTATGATATACAGGAAAGTCGTTAAAAGAGTAAACTAAGAGTTCTCAACACGAGAAAAGAATTTTTTTCTTTATTCTTCTTTCTTTTCTTTTTATTGTATCTATATGAGAAGAGGGATGTTAGCTGAATCTATTGTTATCATTTCACAATAAATGTAAATCAAACCATCATACAGTATGTCTTCAACTTACAGTGATGTATGCCAATTATTTTTCGATATAACAGGGGAAAAAAGCCACATTAAAAAAAAATTTGAAGGTGTCACAACAAATGTGGTTACAGTGTGGCTGTGTTGACAGAAAGGAAGTAGGGTGCCCCCAAAATGAATAAAATTTGAAAAAATCAAATTGAACCAAACAGGGGAATGGCTGCTCAGTTACCCACTGAAACGAGTGTCCAACAAAGTCTGTAAGGCCTGCCTGCAGGGGTGCCTGGGTGGCTCAGTTGGTTAAGCGGCTGCCTTCAGCTCAGGTCATGTTCTCAGGGGTCCTGAGATCAAACCCACATCGGGCTCCCTGCTCAGTGGGGAGGCTGCTTCTCCCTCTCCTCCCTCTCCCTCTGCCACTCCCCTCCTTGCGCTCTCTCTCTCAAATAAATAAATAAAATCTTAAAAAAAAAAAAGGCCTGCCCGCAGATATTTTAAAATCTAAAGTTTACCCAGCTACTTGCCACTTTATAATGCTAGTATAGCATGAACCCCAATAGCTGTTATACTAACAGAGTTAGATCAAGGAATGAAAATGGAACCCAATAAAGTAATAGTAGGACTAAAATTCCATCTTGAAACTGACATATCAGGACAAAAGAAAAAAGAGACTTAACCTAAGTTTCGAAATACAGAAATTATTCATAACTGAGTTTTAATGACTACACCAAGAACCAAACATTTTCTGTAAAAGGCTAGATGAGTAAACATTTTAAGCTTTGTAAGCCATATGCGATCTGTTGCCTTTTTTTTTTTTTTCCCCCAACCCACTAAAAATGTGAAGATTATTCTTAGCTTAAGGCAGTGTACAAAAAAAGGCTATGGCCCATGCACCCCAGACATCTGGGCTGGAACTATGTACCAATTCCTTTTTACTCCCTAAGAGTAAAGAAACAAAAGTGCCCCTTACCATTTATTTCATTATAAATGAAAAAACTTTGGCTGCTTATGCTATAGAAGAAAGCCTTAAATGAGGATCTAATAATAATAAAGGTACAGAAGAAAAATATGTGTACTGACAGGCAAATAGTTCACATACAGGGAAGGAGGGCGATCTGCAGGAAAAGCAACGCTCTGGAAGATAACTTTTAGCCACAGTGGCACAAGAAATAAGTACTGTTCTACCCTGACCATTATGCAATGGTAGTAAGAAATCAGAAAAGCTACTTATATTCTCCAGAATTAAGCAATTTTAAAAAACTGTAGTAATAGTGTGATAAGCAATTTTCAGATTTCTAGGTATGTAGCAAGGGACATACTATTTTTAAATCCTTGGCAATAAAATAAATGAAAATTGGGTCATTTAAAAAAAGGGACATAATAAAAATGAAAACTGCTGTTAGATGGAGCTAACACCTTTCTTACATAAAACCATTTTTCTTTCTGCAGTTATAATACTTTGGATTAGGGTAAGATTTAGGGCACACTGTATCTAATTTTACTAATATTTTTTAGAGGAGGGAGAGGGGAAACGGAGAATCTTAAGCAGGCTTCGCACTGAGTGCAGAGCCCAATACAAGGTTTGATCACACGATCCTGAGATCATGACCTGAGCCAAAATCAATAGTTGGACGCTTAACCAACTGAGCCACCCAGGCGCCCCTAAGCCAACTGAATTTTAAGTAAGATTCAAACATAAAATTTACAGAATGTGAAGCAGCAAGAAGAGCATAAAGGAAATGGAATATTTAAATTTAGAAATACCATACCCATGTTTCATGACATGGAGATTCCACAGTTTCATCACCTCTTTCTCTCCTTCGTTAACATCAGAAAATTCCTCGATTTGCTAAAAAAAAAAGAAAGAAAGAATACCTATTAAATACAGAAAAAACAAAATTCGTATTTCTAAGAAAAAATTATGAGACTATCATAAACAGAATTTTTTTAACAATATCACAATTCATTTATACAGCAAAGTGGCAACATTTGTTAACAGAACTTTTATTTAAGTAATTTTAAAAGGGAAACCCTAAGTTATAAAGTAGTTACCTACTTCAAAAAGACCAAAAACATGATACAAAATCACAAGAAGAAAATCTTTGTATGTCCTTCAGTTGGTAACTGTTTAAATGACACAATTATAAAAATTGTGGATTCAAAAAAAAAAAATTGTGGATTCCTGAATTCCTTTTAGAAAGGGGTCCTTTACACTAAGTTAAGAGTTTAATCCATATTAAACAACTAATAGTTTTTAAACACGAACCACTTCATCATAAGATTCTAAAATCACGGTCAATGGTGATAACAGTAATACTCACTGTAATGGTTTTTTCTCTTAGCCATTCAGGATCTTTTTCATCTTCACTATCTACTTCCATTTCTTGTGGACGGAGAGGTAAACAAGTATCACTATGGAAATATAGACGATTGTGTCCACTACTATACGTTCGCTGCTGTTCCACTTCTCCATCTTCAGATTCAAGAAATTCAGACATGCTTGCTTTTGTTCGTTTTGGTCTGATGAAAAGAAATGTTGATGTAACATTAAATGACAGGGATAGGATTCTTTCTATTTTACACCTCTCAAATAGAGTACATTCCTCTGGCACAGGTTCCTTTCTAGGTATGCACACAGTAACTTCCACTGGGAGAATTCTTTAATCCCTCTAATCACTGTAGCAGCAGTGACATTAACATTTAAGACATAGGAAAAAGTTCTAAAGAGGAAGTGAGAAAATCACTACAGGGGCTGGGGAGGGTTATAAAGCAGTATACCACCTCAGACACTTAGCTAATAATCTGAAATAATGACTCCCACCCTAAACAGTAGCTCTGTCTAGCTCTCCTTTGTGCCTCCACCATCACCAATAAGTCAGAGAATGAGTTTTGTTCTATGACCTTTTTACCTACCTGCACACAAGAATATGTGTGATAGGTGTTCTCTTTACTGGCCCATTGCGACTAAAAGCAAATCCAGGTTGGCGATGAATATCCTGAGGATTTCCTGCATAGGAGCCATCATAACACTCGTTGATAGAAACATCTATTCTAGCACCCTTTGGATGATACTGTAACAAGAATGGCAAGATGCTTAGAATAAGGAAATACTAATTATCTCTACCCTACATACCTATCACTTTAACTAATTAAAAAGTACTTGTGGCTCTTAATGTTTTGAAAACTAAAATGAGCCACACATACAAAAATGGTGAAAGGAAAGTAAGAAGACCTGGAGTCAAGAAGATCTGTTAAAATCCTGGCTGTGACATTTATTGGCTTGGTAACTTTGTACAAATTATTTGTTTGAGTAAGAATAAAAAAATCACCACTTAATTCAAAGAGCCAATGTGAGGATTATAGAAGTCAACATAGGTGCACTATGCAAATATACGTAAACTGAATCACTGTAATTCATGCATATGGCAATCCATCAAATGCAAAGATTTTGGCATTTTGTGCAGAACAATTTATTTATTTATTTTAAAAGATTTTATTGGGCGCCTGGGTGGCTCAGTCATTAAGCATCTGCCTTCGGCTCAGGTCATGATCCCAGAGTCCTGGGGATCAAGCCCTGCATCGGGCTCCCTGCTCAGCAGGAAGCCTGCTTCACCCTCTCCCACTCCCCCTGCCTGTGTTCCCTCTCTCGCTGTGTCTCTCTCTGTCAAATAAATAGATTTTATTTATTTAAGAGCGAGAAGGGGAGAGAGAATGAGATTGAGAGAAAGAACATGAGCGGGGGGTGGGGCAGAGGGAGAGGGAGAAGCAGGCTTCCCTGCTCAGCAGGGAGCCTGATGTGGGGCTAGATTCCAGGACCCTGGGACCGTGACCTGAGCGGAAGGCAGACGCTTAACTAACTGAGCCACCCAGGTGCCCCAAGAAGCACAGGTTTTCAAAGTCAGATTGTCTTATGTATTATTGGAAAGAAAAACAAGAAAAGTCACTTACAACATAATTGAAGATAAATCTGCTATGGCAGAGTTTAAGATGCTTGAGTAAACTATAAAGTTTGCGACAGTTCAGAGTACACCACGGGCAATGTAGGTCATCTCTTGCTTCAGTTTGTTGTCTTGTATTGTTGTTATAAAGGAACTTTAAAATAACAAAAAACAAAAAACAGCAAATCTTCAACTTAAACATCTCAAGGTATTTTGTTTCAACATCACCTTTACAAATACTTAAAACAATTTACAAAGAAAACCAAATTAGAGACATTCTTTTCATTTAAATATGCCAAAATATTTCAGATGTAACATGCAAATAAAGGCATTTCATGATTACTTAAAAAAGAAGGGCGACTTATGTTTACCTGATAAAATATTCTTAATTTTTGTCGGTTTTCATTTGAAGTATCTTTTTCTTTTCTTGTTTGTAGGTCTGTATTCAATGATTCTTTAACAGCTGAAAATATATACTTTTATATTTAATACAAATACGTGCTTATAAAAAGTGAAATAATATATCTTGTAAAACTAAACATTAAAGTTTTCAATTCTACCTACAGTACTTAACAAAATTTTTTTAAATTTTATTTTTTTAAGATTTCTTTATTTGAGGGGTGCCTGGGTGGCTCAGGTCATGATCCCAGGATCCTGGGATCGAGCCCCGCATCAGGCTCCCTGCTCGGAGGGAAGCCTGCTTCTCCCTCTCCCACTCCCCCTGCTTGTGTTCCCTCTCTGGCTGTCTTTCTCTCTGTCAAATAAATAAAACCTTAAAAAAAAAAAAAAAGATTTCTTTATTGGAGAGAGAGTGCACACACAAACAGGAGAGGGAGAGAGTATCTGAAGCAGACTCCACGCTGAGTGAGGAGCCCTATGCGGGGCTCGATCTCACAACCTTGGGATCATGACCCGAGCCGAAACCAAGAGTGGGACGCTTAACCAACTGAGCCACCCAGGTGCCCCACTTAACACAAGTTTTGTTCTCATCCTCAAGTTATTAAGGTCTTTACTGGCAGGACCCATTTTTTCCCTTTAAAAGTCCATCTCTCTCCCTCTCCAACCCCCCAAAATAATAGTAATAAAAAAAACCCACCTCTTATATTCTAAACCATTATGAAAGTAACCCCAAGTAATTATATGTAGTCGCTATAATATTTTTTTTTTTTAAAGATTTTATTTATTTATATGACAGAGAGACACAGTGAGAGAGGGAACACAAGCAGGGGGAGCGGGAGAGGGAGAAGCAGGCTTCCCGCGGAGCAGGGAGCCCGATGCGGGGCTCGATCCCAGGACCCTGGGACCATGACCTGAGCTGAAGGCAGACGCGTAACGATTGAGCCACCCAGGTGCCCCAAGTCGCTATAATATTTTAAAAGCACTCTGAGATCAGAGGTGGTTTTGATTGGTCTTTGTATTCTCAGTGCACAACAGTGAGCAGATATCCACCAAGTGTTGATTTAACAAAAATTAAAAATGACTGTATTAGTATCACCCCAAATCCAAAAGATAATGGATTAATAATTTTGGTATATTTCTTTACAGACTTAAAATGTTTTTCTTTTCCCTGACATAACTAACCATTTCATATGTACAATTTTGTATAAAACTTTCTTTCTCAGTTTCTTTGAAACACTTACCTATTAGACTGGCCATAGAGTACTTTAAGAAGTGCCCAGACCACAATTTACTTGGGAAATCTTTGCTCTGACACAGGCCATTTCTTACATCTCTTTGACTCATTAACGGTAACTTACAATGAGTGGACATGAGTGGTCAATGTCAAAGACAGCTGTCTTAAGCCTTCTGTCTTCTTTAAATAGAGTTAGATAAAAACATATAGATGCTCTCAATTGAGGGCAGTGTTCCTATCAGGCAGATACAAGATGACAGAACACTACACTGCACCTGAGCCTTAACTCAGCAGAGTTAACTCCATTTGTAAGTCTTTTTCCTCTAAAAATTTCCTGCAAAATTTAACCTGGTAAAATTCAAGTTATGATGATCCTCTTCCAGCCCTAAAACTGTAAAAACACTCTGAAATACCGAATTCAGTTCTACAACATATACAAATCTTTACATGAATTATAAAAAGCATACAGTTCCAAAACCCTTTATATAGCTGCAGTTCCAAAATCTAAAAAGGTATGAAAACCAACTGTTTTTCTCATGAGCTTCAGAGAAATTTATTTGGTGGAAAAACTTGTCCTAAACTGACATGAGGCTATCTATAGATGGTGTTATATAACATATGGCATATGTATATATATATATATGTATATATACATATACTATATATACACTATATATTTCATCATGCTTTTAAAGCTTTTTAAAAAAAATTCCCAGATACATCTGTCACAAAACATAAAGAACTGCTGATATTTCCCAAAGAATAATTATTAGAGCAAATGGCAAACAAATTAATCTGAAGCCAAGTGCTAACTCTACAAAACATTACTATTATTTTAAGTTTATTTATTTTTTTTGGTAACCTCTACACCCAATGTGGGGCTCAAACTCACAATCCCGAGATCAAGAGTTATTCCGAGCCAGCCAGGCACCCTTGCAAAGTACTATTTTGACAGCAATGTTTTCTTACCTATAGTCTGAGTAGGTTTAACTGAACCAGGCTTGTTTTCTTGATGAAGACTCTCTGAATTTCTAGTGGCAAGAGGCTTGGCAATAGGAGCTGTAGATTTGTCACTGGTTTCTCCTGTCCAACGAAGAGTGAACTGCAACGTAGGTCCCTGAGAAAATGTTTCAAATGGAGGCAGCCTCTAAAAAAGAAAACATATGAAAAGAGTGAAGGTTCCACATAATGAATTGAAAGAAATCACAGGAACAAAAAAAACCTCCTGATACCTATTATGATAAATTAATGTGGATTTGAAAACCTAAAATGCCGACAGAGATGGCCAGGCAAGTAAAGCACATATATGGCGCAGTACAGACTGAAGTACCAGAGGGCTCAGGTTGCCTGAAGAGGCAGCCACTTAACAGCAATGGATGAACTGTTGCCATGTGCAAACAGAGCCCCAGCACAGCCAGATTTTCAGATTTTTTCAAAAGAAGTCAGAAATCCAAGTTCTCATGGGAAATCTTCCTATTCTTACATGTTGGTAGTCAATGAAAAATGGTTTTAAAAACAGAAAAACTGTGGTAACCAAAGCTTGCCGGTTTGCCACCTGTTAGATGACCAACTACTTTCTTTTTGTAAACTGAACGCTTACAGAGATTAGTAATTTTCCCTGACTTCTTCAGCTTCAACGACAGCTGCCCTTGTTTCTCCTGTTTGGGTTTTGGGACTCTGAACTCTCTTGGCTTTCCTCCTCAACCTCTAATCACTTATAAGATGACTCTTCTCCTGGTCTCCTTAATTCCTAGCTAATATTTAGCCATTTGCCCTAATCTCTCACCTGTCCTTAAGGATTTACTTAAGGCTGATGATCCCAAATTGATTCTCCATTCTTTATACTGGAGGTCCAAAACTGTATATCTCAACTGCCTCTTGGACATTGCCATTTGGATGACATCAATGTCACCTTGAACTAAAAATATATTTAGACATGATTCTATTTTCTTTCCTTCCCAGGTATAATTAGTTTTGTTCCTAGCATTATCATTCTACCAGGAACCCTAACCTAAAAACTTCAGAATTACATTTGACTCCTATTTTTCTTTTGTTTCTCTTACATAATCACCAAGTATAGATCCTTACTACCTTATTACTACAGTATCTCAGCTGCTCTCCTCCTTCTAATTTTTACTTCTCAATTCATAGATAGAAGACCAAATAATCTTCTGAAAGACTGCTTTCATGTCTTCCATAGAAACGTGTTTAATGGGACACCTGGGTGGCTCAATCAGTTAAGCAGCTGCCTTTGGCTCAGGTCATGATCCCAGGGTCCTGGAATGGAGCCCTACATCGGGCTCCCTATTCAGCGGGGAGTCTGCTTCTCCCTCTCCCTCTGCCCATTCCCTCTCTCAAATAAATAAATAAAATCTTAAAAAAAAAAAGAAAAGAAACCTGTTTCTTTTACTGCCATACAAGCCTAAACTCCTACATCTTTATTACAAATAATCCTCTTAAAACTATTAATTTTGGACAGGAATGAAGTAAAAGTGTGCTTTCATAAACCAGTTTTGAAAAAGTAAGTCTCCCCATATCTAGGTATTTATCTCATAAAAATATTTGCAATGCATAAAGATATATGTACTAGTATATTCACATTTGTGAAAAGGTAAAAAAAAATTAATATAATTGAATTATCCATTAAAATAGCATTGGTTTAGTAAATTATGAGACATTTATTTAAAAGAATACCACAAAGCTTTTAAAAAGAACCAAATCTAAATGCTCTGACTTTAAAGGGATGCCCTATTGTTTCAATTTCTTGGGAAAAACCAACAACTCATGTAATTCTTATTTTCTTGTGAATAAAAATTTAAACTTTAAAAGAAATTTAAAACATAATGAACAACTGCATGAAATTCAAACACTATAGATAAGCATAAAAAATAAAAATTTAAAATCCCATCACCTAGAGGTAACCACCATTAATTTTAGAAAAAGTAGGAATATGTATATTATTAAGTAAAAACGAAATACCATGGAAATCTTCTTGTCAAAGTATTGTTCTTTTTAAACTATCTTTTTAGATTTAAGGTATTTCCAACTTCTCACTACTTAAAAATTTTTGACAGCATCTGTCAAAATAAAATAACTAATGAAAGTGAATCATTTCTCCACTGTAAAAATCTACATCTTTTCAGTTAACCAGTTACTATACCTTGTGACAAAATTGAGGAACTGGGCTTAATTGTTAATGCCTATAAACACAATTTAAAATGTCATCCATATTGCCAGTCTGCCCTCCAGTAAGGCTGTCCCCAGTTATTCTCACATTGAAGCATTATGTGAGAATACATGTCCTCACATCCCAAACTAGACACTGTCAATCTTTTTGTCAAATTAGTGAAGTATTATCTCTGATTTTGTTTACACGTCTTTGAATACTAAGAAGGTTGAATCTTTTTAAAAGCTTGCTAGCTAGTCATCTATACTTGCCGTAAGAATCGCCTGATTGTCCTTTAACCATTTTTCTAATTAGATTGCTTATTTTTCTTATTGATTTATAAAATTACACATTCATATTAGCTTTTTGTATGTTACTTTTTCCCTGGCCTATCACTTGTTTTTAACTTTGGATTTTTAGTGGAGAAATGATTCACTTTCATTAGTTATTTTATGCTTTCTAACTTTTGCATCATACTTGTAAGAGCTTTCTTCATATTAAGATTATATTAATATTCATCTCCATTTTTTTCTGAAGTTATGTAATGTTAATTTTTACATTTCATTTGTGAGTCTTCCGGAATTTATGAGGTCTAAGTTTATTTTCAGATGGCTAGAGACCAGTTCTGTCACAATGAATGAATGATCTTTTCCACACAGATCTAATACCAATTTTATCACAGGCTGAAGTCCAAATGCACATGGAACTATTTTAAAACAATGCTTCAGTGATCCACTCATCTATTCCTATGTTTATTATACCATACAATTTAAGGTTTTTTGGTTTTTTGTTTTTTTTTACCTTTATAGTATGTTCTACTATCCGTTAAGTAAATGTTCTTGGAAAACTTCCACAATATTCCTTACTATTATTACATATTGTCCTAGGTTAACTTGAGACTAATTTTAAGGCTTAAAAAAAATCCTAGGATTTTGTTTGTGATGGCACACTGACATAACATATTTGGAAATAAATGACTGATTTATTCCGTTGCGTCTGCCTACCCAAGAAATATATTTATTCTTTTAAGTCTCAGAAAAGTTACTTTAAGTATGATTTATCTAAGTTCTGCAGATTTCTTGACAAATGCATTATTGGTCATCATATGTTGCCTGCTGTTACTATGAGCAGGATTTACAACAGTTTGTTGTTGCTGTTGTTTTTAATTCAAGTTAGCTAACACATAGTGTAGTACTGGTTGCAGGTATAATAGTAGTTAACATTTATTGAGCACTTATTTTATGCCAGGCACGATGCTAAGCATATTTATTTCATTTAATCCATCAATTCTATGCCTCGTTTTCTAGATGAGAAAACTGACACACAAAAGCTTAAATAACTTGCCAGAATGCCACACAGCTAGGTGTGGAGATTTGAACCTAGTACTCTGGCTCCAAGGACAGTGCTTTCCATTGAATACTTTGACTAGGTAATCTTTATTTGTATATTTCAAAGTATAAACACAAAGGACCCTACTTCCAACATGAATTTGCATCTGGGAAAGAAAACATCAATCAAAAATGGGAGTTCATGACTATAATGTGCTCCACCTTCTAAGCAGTCCATACCTTCCCATCAAGAATAGTCTCCCATGTTGCTCTTTTCTTGCTTATTGGACATTCTTCCATTTCCTGCATGGCTACTTCATATTCCCCATCTAAAAGCTGTAAGCGCCTGTTAGACAAACACATACACTTTAAAGTAACCTGTGTATTATTTAAGTACACAAATTCTACATCTTCAGATTTATACTAAAGAGCATTTATTAAATTTATAAACTAGCTTACATACCCAATGAAATTTTGAAATATACCTACTCTCCATTCCTGACAAAAGCAATTTTAATTTGCACTAATAACTATTACTACTAGAGAATTATTTCATTACTGTGGCTAGTCAGATACAACTTATTATACTAACATATAATATATGCCTAAATTCTCAAATCTTGGTAAATTTTAAACATTAAGTATAAAGCACAAGTGTAGGCTTTATACTTTAAGAAAATGGGATAACAACAGTGTTACAATACTTGCGTTAGGTAACCACTAAGAATTATGCCTCTGTGATTTCTGACTATTGAAAAAATTTGAACTAGAATTCTTGAATTTCATTCATGACCAGTAAACTTGATGATTATGACTCTAGTAACTATAAGATCCTGGGGGCACCTGGCACATATAGGTGCTCAATAAACATTTCATGGATGAATAAATGAATGAAATACCAGTTGAATCAAAGAATTATGCCCAACTCACAGTATAGTTTTAACGTATGTGTGCATATACGTGTGTGTACATACAGTTTGTATTATTTTTTTTCATACCTTTTAACACTGGTAACACTACCCTAAACACCATTCTTCAACCATGCTCAATGATTAATTGTATGTCACAAGAATCTGGTTTCTCTTCATCAGTCTTGGAATAGTTCTGTTAGGACAGCTAACATTTATTGAGTGCTTACTATGTGCCAGGCATTATTTGGAAGACTTTACATGTTTCACTTAATTTTCCCAACTCTATGAAGTAGATTACTCCACTCTTCAGAAGAAGAAACTGATGCAAAAAGATTAAGTAGCTTGACTTAAGGTGACAAAGTAGGCAGCGCTAGCAACTGAATCTGGGTAGCCTATCTCTAAGTCTGATCTTAATACCAAATGATTTTGAGACTTAAGAATTTTTGTCTTTATGCTGTGCGCCTTGAATTTATTCTACTTCAACAGTGTAGTAGTAAAGCTATTCAACTTAACATTTTAAAAAGCTATTTTTATGTATTTGTATAGGTAATAATACATTCATATACTTCTAAACTGAAACGAAGCTTCCCTCATGCATTTACATGGCTACATAATATTCTATTTTATAGTTGTACATTTGATAGCTACAATCCAATTTACTCTCCTACCTGTAATGCATGAGGAGGCCCTTTTTTTTCCCACAGCCTCATCAACAGTGCTTTATCAGTTTTTTGATCTCTGCCAAACTGGTAAGTGAAAAAATGACATCTCAGTGTACTTTTATATTCAGATGTCTTATCTTTTAAATGTTTAAGAACCACATATATTTTCCTTTTTTGTAAACATTTTTATTTTATCTCTAGCTCATTCTTCTACTGGGCTGTGGTATTTTAATGAGTATGATCTTATTACATTAAAGAAATGAGACATCAATCTACAGTAGGAGTTGAAGTTAATTCTCCCTTGTCATCCTTGTCATTTTATTTTTGACATAGTTTAAGAGGACTTCTTTGTTTTCAGAATAAGTTTTTAATTTTGCTTAATATTTCATACTTTATATGGTTTTTGAATTGTGGTAATTCTTTAAGGAGACCTTAACTTCTTTGAGATTATAAAAAGAACTTTTTACATTACACATCTAACTCCTCAGATCTTGGCTTGCAAATACTTTTCCTCCATTAAAAGGAATCAAGACTAGGAGCGCCTGACTGGCTCAGTCAGAAGAACCTGTAACTCTTGATCCTGGGGTTGTGAGTTCAAGCCCCATGCTGGGTACAGACATTACTTTAAAAAATAAAAAATATTTTTTTGGGCTCCAGTGTGGAGCCCACTTAAAAAAAAAAAAAAAAAAAGGCAAGGGGGTGGGGGACACCTGGGTGGCTCAGTCAGTTAAGCATCTGACTCTTGGTTTTGGCTCAGGTCATGATCTCAGGGTCATGAAATCAAGCCCAACCCCCATGTCGGGCTCTGCACTAAGCAAAGCCTGCTTGAGATCCTCTCCCTCCCCCTCTGACACTCCCCTCGTTCACACTAGTGCATGCTTGCTCTCTCTCAAATAAATAAAATCTTTAAAAGGAAAAAAAAGGGAATCAAGACTGAAGAAATGGCCAATTCCAGAGCAGAAGTAGGAGAGGGAGAATGTAAGCCTGGGCTATCTTACTATTCAGAAAATAAGGAAAAACAACAAAAAATTAAGTAAAAAAGACATATAGGACCCTGTTTAGAGGGGCTCCTCCTGACTAAATTTGGGACAACCTGAGCATTAAAATGAATAACAACATGAGTAGATTAAAGCAGAATGAATAAAAATGGAATTTGTTACTGATTAAGAAGAAATACTGATTAAAAAATTGATAAAAATAAGTTGAGAGGAATGCTCTTCTATTTTATAGGAAAAAATGCCTATAAACATGGAAGAAATGACAGAATGTTAACATTTTGGCAGCTGCCATAGGAATAATTTTTTCAAGCAAGAATCACTGATGGATGCTAAACTTTTGGGTGGAAGGTTTTGGGGCAGAAAATGCACATTTACCCAGTTGAAACTGAGATTACCATAGAAATTATGTATTAATTAATTAAAGGGAAAAGATACCATTACAATGGAGAAATACTGTGACCACCACCATAACCAAGTGATCAAACCTAATTTTACCTGCATCTGTGATGTACACAAAGAACACATTACTTACTGTTCAGGGTATCCTGCCCAAAATGTTTAACCTGAATCTAATCATAAACTGAGAGACATTTTGCAGAACTACAGGCCTGTACTTTAATTTTTTAAAATTTTATTATGTTATGTTAATCACCATACATCATTTAGTTTTTGATGTAGTGTTCCATGATTGTCTGCATATAACACCCAGTGCTCCATTCAATACATGCCCTCTTTAATACCCATCACCAGGCACCCATCCCCCCACCCCCCCAGGCCTGTACTTTAAAAAAGTGTCACAAATAACAACGAAAAGAGAAAGACAGACTCATAAATACAGAAAACAAACTAGTGGTTGCCAGAGGGGAGGAGTGTGGGGGAAAAGCAAAATAGGTGAAGGGGATTAGGAGGTAAAAACTTCCAGTTATAAAATAAGTAAGTCACAGGGATGAGAAGTATGAGATACAGAATACAGTCAATCATACTGTAATAACTTTCTATGGTGACTACACTTATCGTGGTGAGCACCACAAAATGTATGCAATTGTTGGAATCACTATGTTGTACACCTGAAAGGAATATCATGTAAAAAAAGGCAATATTCGAATTATAATTAACAATAAAAAGTTTCACAAAAGGCAAAAACAAAAGAGAAAACAAAGGGTTGGAGAACTATCCCAACTGGAAGGAGACTGAATAGATACGGCAACTTGCTACAGATCACAACCCGTGGGGTGGGGGTGGAGATGGGACAGCTACGAGGGGCATTATTGTGGTCAACTGGGGATAGTATTTGTTGTGTTATGTTAAAGTTCCTGAGTATGACAAGTGTATTGGTTACACCAGTGGTTATGAAGGAAACTGTCCTTGTTTTTAGGAGATACATACTGAAATGTTCAGGAGTGAGGAATGAAGTAGTATGTCACATTCTAACTT
This sequence comes from Leptonychotes weddellii, assembly GCF_054177405.1. NCBI lineage: Eukaryota > Metazoa > Chordata > Mammalia > Carnivora > Phocidae > Leptonychotes > Leptonychotes weddellii. The sequence goes on from NC_138383.1 coordinate 34,878,686, forward strand.
TAAAATGGTTAAGCACAAGATTAAATACACACTCACAAATAAAGCAAATGTGGTAAAATGTTAATGACTGATGAATCTAGGTAAAGGGTATGTGGGTATTAATGATCTATCTATATTGTTCAACTTTTTTATAGTTTAGAAATTTTCAAAATTATCGGGGGGAAATTCTCCCATGGTTTCTACTTGGTACTTTTAGTCATTAAATAGAAAGCAGCATTTCATACATACAAGGAATATGTTAATACATGTGTAAGGCAGAAAGAATTTTAAAAAGCACACAATACCCACCCCCATGCTGCCTAAAACAGAATACTGACCAACATCAATGAAGTCCACTGTCTCACATCCCAGTTGCTTCTCCCATAAACTTTAACTATGATCTCCTAAAACATGTTTCTATTGTTTCCCATTTAAATCTCTAACCTACAAATTTCTGACTTTAAGAAGACACTATAATGGTTTAATATAAAGTGATATAGTCTAATAGTAATATTAAGTGATTTATTCTAACACAATACAGCAATACAGTAGCCAACATTTATGGCATTATCCTAACCATCTTTGCTTTCCTATTAAAAGACTTGTAACTTTCCTCACCTGGTGGCTAATAAGCGACAGTACTTTTTAAAGAGTAGGAGGAATGTACTAATTGCTTTACTTGCCTCTTTCCCCATGCCTAACTAACAGTGAACTGTGTTAACTACCAGCAAGCAGACAAAAACAAGAACTCATGGCACATTACAGGTTCCATTCCCCAATCCTGTCAAAAAAGAATACTGCCTTTGCCTCCTAGATATTCTTTTACTGGCACTAAGATGCTTCACTCCCCAAAAACTGGAGATGGTGACAAATCCAGGTGTTCTTTGCTACCCTGTGCCAAATACACAGAGCCACACGATGACAACACACAGATTTCTTCCTCAATTTGATAATACATAACCTCAAGATTTGCACATGGCCCATTTCATTCAGGTCTCTTTCAAGTATTACCTTCTCCTAGACCTTTCTCTATAAAACAACCATTTATTCTCTCTATTTTTCTTCACAGCACTCACCAATAGTGAGTTACTGTAATTTCTGGGTGGTGGTGTCTGTTTCTTCCACTAGAAGTTAAGTCCCACGAAGGCAGGGATTTTGTTGCCTTTTCACTGCCTAGAACAGTGTCTGACAAAGAGTAGACACTCAGAAGTGACATGCCTAATAAACAATCTTAACTGAGCCATTCAAATAGCAACTCATCTATGTTTATTGCTTTCTATGTGACAAAGAGAAAAATTCAGTATTTACAAACTTGTTTTATCATTTATAAGAATAAAGAGAAACAAAGGCAAAGAAATATCACCACTATATTATTCTTCAGAATAAAAACATTTCTAGAACATTAAGGGAACCTCACTTGTCCATCAACATTACCTGTTTTTATCAAATACGGTCATTTGTGCAACAAATGTCTTTTCCCCATCTTCACGATTTCGTTTTCTTCTAGCTGGAAGTTCTTCATTGACATCTGAATTTCACAAACATTTCTTATAAGTCAAATATTCAAACACAAAGGTCTTTTTTTTTATATGATCCCTTATCCCAAATTAGGTACAAATTACAATTAATTTGTGATATAACGTCCAGACTTACACTTTTCAATTTTATGTTTTACCGTATGTGTATGTCCTTACTAGGCAAGGAGAAAAAAATCCTCACTTATGGTTACTTTTCAACTCCAAAGGCTACTTCAAGACTCAAAGATTATTTCCCCAACGGTGCCTCTCCACTGAACTTCACATATACCTCTATTATACCATTCAACATCATTTTGCTACAATTATTTATATCTATATCTGCACTCTAGGTCAGCTTTTGTGAGTTTCTGGAGGATAGGACTGAATGTTTTAATGATCTTGGTATTTCCAGCACTTGTATGTTGGTTGAATGATTACCTCAAATGTGGATTCAGAACTGTTGGGAAGACAGAAGGATAGATATGTGATAAGCAAATATAATAAAATCTTAGTTATAGAATCTAAGTGCTGGGTAGACAATGTTCACTATATAAAACTCTTTGGACAGTCACATATGTATGAAATTTTTCACAATAAAATGTGGGGGGGGGGGAGGGATGAATTCATTGTTTTGTTTGCTGAGAGACTAATTTGAAATACCAGTCTTCTCCATCCAGTGTTCAATATACTTTTTTTACTACATGAAATATGTTTCATCATGTAAAAATGAGAACTTTACAGATTAAATACCTAGTACAGCACAACAGCCAACCGTTTAAGCTCTAGGGTAATCTACCATAAAATTAATTATCTCATCAGACTGTAAAATATCTGCAAATAGAGGTCATTTCATGCCTTTAGAATGCATGCAATTTACTTCTAGTTCTGCACCATTTTCTTCCTTGGAAAAGCAAAGTTTAAAATAAAACTATTAAAATAAAAATTACCAATATTTTCATTGGTTTCTCCATTAATCATTCCATTAAACTCTCTTCTTCCTGGACGAGTCACTCTAAATAGCAATGAGTAAGACTTCACCATATGGCTGTTACTAGGTTCAAATTCATTACTGGAAACTGCAAGGGACGGGAAATTTCCAGGTTTTGTTTGATTGAGATCAGGATTCAAAGGCACCTGCTTTTTACCTGTAGGAACTTGCCTTATTGGACAACTTACATCCTGCAAAGGCAAAATTATGAAATTATACTTATTTATGCATGTGCAATTATTGTAAGAATTATAATAAAACTTATAATCACAGATATAGGAAACATCATTACCAAATGGCATGCTAAAATTCTAACCATACTTCTGAAAATTGTGATGAAGCAAAAAGAAAATTTGGAACAGCTATATCCCAAATACTAACTATTGAGGATTTCTTCAATATAATGAAAATGATACAGTATATCCAATATTTAGCTGATGGTCATCTAAAATAGTTTTAAATTAGAAATATGGATAAAAAATAAATTGGAAATATGGAATTAAAACCAAGCTTAAAATGTTAAGCTCATATAAATTAGTAATCTTTTCCCTTAAATTTTCTATTTTATTTTTTTTATAGATTTTTTTTTAAAGATTTTATTTATTTATTCATGAGAGACAGAGAGAGAGGCGCAGAGGGAGAAGCAGGCTCCCAAGGAGCAGGGAGCCCGATGCGGGACTCGATCCCAGGACCCTGGGATCATGACCTGAGCCGAAGGCAGACGCTTAACCATCTGAGCCACCCAGGCACCCCTATTTTATTTTTTTAAAGATTTTATTTATTTGTTTGACAGAGAGAGAGAGAAAGTAAGAGAGGGAACACAAGCAGGGGGAGTGGGAAAGGGAGAAGCAGGCTTCCTGCTGAGCAGGGAGCCTGATGCGGGGCTCGATCCCAGGACGGATCATGACCTGAGCCGAAGGCAGACGCTTAACGGACTGAGCCACTCAGGCGCCCCTTAAATTTTCTATTTTAACAAAATAATTGATAGGACCATTAGAAATGAAAAAAGATGATTATAAAAACACCACTGTCAACGTTATGAAATAGTAAATCCATGTATTTAAATGTTGCTTAATAGAAGCAATATTGTTCATCTTATGAATAATATTTTGTAATTATATAACTGGAATTATGCTTAGTTGAAAAACTGGAAGATGTGGAAGACCTTTATAACAAGATAGTGGCTTCTTTTTGAAAACAGAATACATTCTTAATATATTAAAAAAAAATTCCACTCTACAAAAAAGTATAAAATGAGAAATACGTAAGTTACCCCCACCTCCCCCAGGTCCTAGAACTCCAGAGATGACTAGTATTAGCAGTTGGTTATGTATATCCTTCTTTTTTTTTTTTTTTAAAGATTTTATTTATTTGACAGAGACACAGTAAGAGAGGGAACACAAACAGGGGGAGTGGGAGAGGGAGAAGCAGGCTTTCTGTTGAGTGGGGAAGCCCGATGCGGGGCTCGATCCGAGGACCCTGGGATCATGACCTGAGCCGAAGGCAGATGCTTAATGACTGAGCCACCCAGGCGCCCCTATGTATATCCTTCTAAACAAATGTTTACACCTATTATTTTTTTGAAACACAAAAAGGACACTATAATTATATTCACATTTTTTTTTGCCTGAATTTTCAAGAATGTTCACATCATTGCTTATCATGCATATGGAGATTGCATGGGAGTGGGGAATGATATTTCTTAAGTTAAAGTTTTGAATATATACTTACACTGTTGTCTCCTATCACCTTAGTCCACTCCATACCAGTGCTTTAGTAGTGCTCAAGCCCTGTGTCACCATACTATGATTTTGGAAGAACATCAACAATAGGAACCTCTATATAGGTCATTCCTAATCTTAAAATACCCAAGATCTTAAAGCTACTAAACGTGTATCTGTTGGCTTTAGTGGGTTGCCGAGAAAATTTAACTATCATAACATGTTTCTGTGGGGAAAAGATGTGACCTTATAAATAAAAACTTGAGGCAATGTATTAATAGGTCAATGGCTAATAACACTGGCAACAGAATTTCTTTGCCCGAGAGTAGTGTTACAAGAGGTAATCCTTTTGGGAAAAACTCTTGCAGCCGTTATTTAAATTTCAATTGGTACAAATTGCTAAAAAGCTGAGAGATCGAAGTGGTAGGGAAGCATCTGAATTTATGTCCTAAGGTGCTAAAAGATAGCTTCTTCCCTTCAATGTAAAACTCCTATAGCAGAAAGTTTTATGCAGATACCTCAGCCAGCCCAGAAAAAACATGAAGATCTGGACAGTTGGCAAAAAAGGTTATCAGTTTTTTAATTCAGCCATCACCATATTTAAAAGCTTTCAAGGTTTGGGGTACCTCAGTGGCACAGTCGGTTGGGCGTCCAACTTGGTTTCAGCTCGGATTGTGATCTTGGGGCTGTGGGATTGAGCCCTTCCTTGGGCTCTGTGCTTGTTGCAGAGTCAGCTTGGGACTCTCCTGCACCCTCTCCCTCTGCCCCTCCCCCCCACATGCTCTCTCTCTCTCTCAAAAAAAAAAAAGAAAGAAAAAGCTTTCAAGGTTTAAAAGCACAATATATATGCATGAACATACTCAATTAAAAAATTATTCCTCAATCTACCAATATTGTGTTATATGTTACCTTTCTTTTTTTGTGGCAAACCTTCACAAGCAGGACTTCCAAGGTAACAGAATTTTGTTCATTTTCTGAGTTTTGTGATGGCTTATCTAAATAGAAAATCAAAACTTTAAAAATGTTTTTGTTTAAAAATATAAGTATTGTACTCATTTTCCTAAGAAGTCTGGGAATTTCCAAAAAAAAGACTTCCTATAATAAAGACTTCTCATAAGTTTACTCATTTTTTCCCCCAAAACCAGTTCCAATTTGCAACAAACTCTTTAAAAGCCTTTATATATAGTCATTTAAATAAACCTTTCACAATACAATTATAATTACCTTCCTACAATACTGTGATTTCCTTTTGATTCAAATAAGATGTTCAATTATTTTAATTAATACTAAAAACATTTACTGATTATATGGCTATAAAGACTTAACATTTATGATAATAAGAATATAATAAACTACTAGTCGAAAAGTATTTTTGACAAATACAGTTAAAGCTTCTTGGCAGAAAACACAAATGAGACAGTCAAGACAGACAGCCACACACAAAATAAACATTTAAAATTTTTTTCCTTCTCCCAAAATCTATTATTAGAAAAATTACTTAGTTTAAGATACATTTAAATTGAACTAGTTACTATTATATATTTTTTATTTTGAATGCACAGCAATATCAAACCAAAAAGTTCTTTGACTAGGACTTGTGATCAAAGGAATTAAAATAATGGATTTCATATGTAAAAGTTATATAAACAACTATATTATCATTTCAAAAGAAAGATAGTTTTTTACCTTTTCCCTAGAATTTCTCTAAAGCCTGAACAGGATAGCTAAATTTAGGATATTATTTACTACCTAGGGGAATCTCTCTTGGTTTACAAAGTTTAGGGATTTTAATTTTAAATAATATTATGTCTATATTCTCTGTTATCAATTAACTGACAAAGGCTTTTACAAATTAAGGTTCTAAAGTACTTCTCTATAACTTGTCTTTAATCCCAGAGGCATTATTAATAGTTCAAACTATTTAATCAATCATCACTAGGTTTCAATAATATACAGAACTACTATAACAGCTGAATCTATAAACATAAACAAAAATAATTTTCCTTCTGAGATTTTGGACAACACTTTTTTCTACTTAAAAACATTCTTCTTATATAGGGTGTAAGCATAAAATACAATCAGTCTCTTTGAAAGTTGTATTCAGGCAGGAAAAAAAAAATTCAGTGTTTAAAATGCAGTAACAAAAATGCTCTCCAAACCATACTCACCATGAAAATAGTACCCTAATAATCTTTGTGTATTCATTCTAAGCAGTTTCAAATAGTAATATATAAACAAAAGTCTTCATTTAAAAACAAAAGGAAAAATAATCAGATTTTAGGGATCTTGATATTGGTTTTCTATCTTGATTTCTTAAAAATATTATTTCTTAAAAAAAAAAAACTACAAATATACCTTGATTAGACAAGAGAGGCAATATAGCTGCTTCTTCCCAACTTCCACTAATTTTCAAAGTTATAATGGGAAATTATTTTCTGGAAACAGAAGTACCAACAGAGTTTACTTTCTCATTTACCTCTAACATCAGAAAAAATAAAAACTTCAAGTGAATTTGAGCAATTTTGAACTCTATGTATTCTGTCATGTAGACAGGAAAAAAGTTTAATCAGACTACTCTCCAATTAATTTCAACTAATTCAAGTAAAATTAATTCAACTTAAGTATTAATCAAGTGACAATATTAATTAGTAAATATTCAATTAACATCCATCATCAATTTCAGTTATGGATAACTTACATATGTTTTACGTACGTCCCTGGGAACAAAGGGCTAATGAACCTATAAAATTCAAACCATAAACTTTAAAGTATTAGAGTCCATGTACTTTAAAAGTACGACAGAAAACCAAGTATAAAGAATGATTAGAAATAAGGACTCTATAAGATGATTATAAGTAATTTAGGAAAAAACATAAAAATGCTCCTCAGTTTACTTCTATATAAAAATGGACCAGATCTAAGGCAAAACCAGAAGTTACATTAGCTAACAGAGATATGACCAGATTTCAAATTCTTACATAAAAAACTTGACTAGTTATCAAACTGTTCTAATATAACCATATTATTATTAAACTTTATTTCTTACTAAACAATACCAAGGATGATCACCTTGACATGTTTCTTAAAAAGATTTCATTCCATTACACGATAATAAAGATGGATTAAGTCAAGCAGCATTTTATCCATTTTGAAACCAACTGAAACTTTACCTAGCATGCTTTTACCTCTTTTAATGAAGTAACAATTAAGACTATATACTTTTCTTTGTAAAATATCTAACATATTGATATATCCCACTGGTAGCAGTAGTTGTTTCTATTTTATTATTACTGTATTAAAAAAAAATATGATGCAATACCATCAACTAAAAATGCTCATGCAGAAAGGATTCTACTCAGGGGACTCTTCACCTATTTCAGGTTCTAAGACCATTTAAAGTCCAAAAAATATTAGAAATAAAAAATGGCAAAATCTAAGAAATTTAATTGTATTGAAAAGATTTTCCCATTATTTTCTAGTTATAACCTCTGGAAAGATGATGACTCTGAGTAGGGTAAGATAATGTTATATAGCTTTTTTTTTATATCAATAATTAGTGTCCTAAAAAGAATGGTTTATTAGAGATAAGAGTTGGAATTTCATACAGCAAACATTTACCTTCAAGAATGATCACACACAACACTGAATAATTTTAACAATTTCAAAATCTTAAAACTTAAATGGCTAGCAGGAAAGCAATAAGGAAACCAGGCTATGAACAGGATTTTATATATATGGTCCACCTACAAAAGCTTTTAAGCCAGTTTCTTAAAATTTGTTCCTCAAACAACCTATTTCTGAATTATCTTGGTGCTTTATTAAAACGCAGACTCCTAAGCTGTATCGAAACCCTACTAGATCCGAGTCTTTGTCCAGGTAATACATATTTTAAACAAGCTGCCAAAATATTTCTATACACACAAAATTTAAGAACCTCTACTTTTAAAGTTTAAACAGGTATAAACTACATCTCCCACATCCCATCATCAACCACAGAAAGTAGTAACTGAAATTGTTGGAGAAGTCAACTAAAGAGAAACTGAATTATCAGAATCGACATTTTTTCCACCAAGTATAATTTTATAAATTTACACACATACACAAAATAATTTCTTTTTTTACATTTACAAAGGCATTTTATTGTTAGAATGCCAATATATTTAAGTACATACCATTTTTGTGGAAGAAACCAGTAAATGTAAGCTGCAGATGGGCTGACAAGCTAAAAAAAAAACAAAACACAAAAAACTTATCACTTTAATGCTCTATAATAAAAATAGCCCTAAACTTTAAAAAAAAACACTGAAATCAAAGTTACTTCAGCTAATTTATAAATGTTTGATTTTCTTATTCTTAACTTTGTGCAAGCCCATGACTCTACATGTATACACTCTCTATATACATAAAAACAAAACAACCCAATACACAAATACACCAAAGGAGTAAGTCAGAAAAAAACAAGATTACCAAATGAGGGGCAAGATTATTTACTGTTTTAGTACTCTACCTATAAAGTGTGGACACATTTCCCCTCCCACCCCTCAAAAGAAAATTTTGATAAGGATAGCAGAGTTCATGCGAAAGTGTCTATTTTATTTTAAATAAAATAAATTTTAATATTTTAAAGCTATGGAAATTCAATCTCGTAACAAATGATACAGAACCATCACTTTCTTCTTCCATTGGGGTGAAATATACAATTACAGATCTGCTATAGATTTGTAATTTATTGTCTCAACATGTCATTTTCATTTAGTTTTAGAAGCAATGGAAAAGGAAAATAAATTAAACGGATCCTTTTGAAAATTATCCAATAACAAGAGAAAAACTATTAAGATGAGAGAGAATAAACAGAAACATTCATAGGCTTTTGTAGTTCCTTTAAACTGCAAAAGAGAGCAATCAGTTAATTAGAAGCCATTCATAACTTTCTAGAACAGTTTTTGTCGTGTGATACAGACAGACACCAGATTATAAAGGACTAGACAGAACAGATGTTGGGGGAATGGAAGCAACTGATTCCTTACTCAAAAAATGTACTAGTGTAAAAGGCAATAAGGTGACAATCTAGTCATTCTTATAATCAGAGGGAAAGAGTTATATAAAGACATTGAGGCAAGAGAGTTTTAAGGAGCAAGTAATGATTGAAAATAAGAACATATTATAAAGAAGTTAGCTTTGTAACTCTGCCCAGGATTCCTCTCGTTCTTAAAGAGGACAGTGATCCTTCAGAAGATGTGAGGATGCCTCTATCTTCTTACCGAGGTAAGCCATGAAACTGTATGCTAATAAACTACAGGGTGGGGGGTCTCAAAGGCCATTTCCAGAACACTACTAAGAAAAGTATGCTAGGGGGCGCCTGGGTGGCTCAGATAGTTAAGCGTCTGCCTTTGGCTCAGGTCATGATCCCAGGGTCCTGGGATCGAGCCCCGCATCGAGCTCCCTGCTTGGCGGGGAGCCTGCTTCTCCCTCTCCCTCTACTGTTCCCCCTGCTTGTGCTCTCTCACTCTCTGTATCAAATAAATAAATAAAATCTTTAAAAAAAAAGAAAAGTATGCTAGGATATCAGTAAAGGACAAAATGACTACGGAAGAGTAGAAATGGAAGGGTCCAAGCAGAGTTTTGAAAGCATAAATATGAGAGAAAATGAAGAATAACAACTATAACTTAAGTATCAACAAAATAAAAATGGTACACAATGGGATTCTTGAAAACAGGTAATTCATGTGTATTACTTTCTGACATGAATCAGATAATATTTTTAAAACACATAAGGAGTGGGAAGAGGAGGGCTGACCATAAAAGGGGCATGAGGAAATTTTTAGGAATCTTTATCTTGATAGTGGTGGTTGTTACCTATGTACAGCTGTCCAAATTTAGAACTATACACCAAAGAGACTGAATCTAACTGCATGTAATTCACACCTCAAAAAAAGTACATTAAGGGGAGATACTGTAGAGGCCCAAAGGAATTTTTCAAGATGATGGAAACATTCTATATCTTGATTGTGGATATGTATTCTTAACTTGTATACATTTGTCAAAACTAACTATATACTTAAGGTGGGTGTATTTTACTGAATGTTAGTTATACCCAAAACGGATTTTCAAAAGTATTATCTACCATCTACAAGATCTATATGCCATTTTACTAAAAGATAACTAGCGTTCTCCTATAAAAATAGTTCCATAAATGTCACCTTACAAAGCAGAATTAGCAAAACTCCAAAACATAACTGAAGACAAAGGGGATTATTCTATAATTTCCACACGTTAGAAGACAATCCATTAGCCACAACCAAATCTATCCTATTCTTAATTGCTTGAGTTAAACCTACACACCAAGGCCAGGTTAATTTTCTTAAAACCCCACTCTGAATATATCATTCCTCTCTCCAAATTTTCCAATGAATCCCTAAATGCCAAATCTTTTGTCTAATTGCTGTCTGTAATAAGGCACCCTTTTCTTTTTATCTCCACTAAAGCCCTATGTAGAAATAAACAGGTCAGAATGGTAAAACAAACAGAAAAATCCAAGTTTAAATTCTAGCTCCAGTTATTAGCTGTGACCTGATATCTATAAAACGAGGAAATGACCTAAGATTGTGAGGCTTACATAAAGTATCCATCAAAGTACTCGCTCCCTCTTCTATAATGGCCCCATTCCCAACCATCCCAGAGCTTAATGATCACAGCTTAATCTCAAGTACTTGTATTTACCACTTTTTTGTCACTTTTTTCACACACATACTACCTTTTGAGACAATCTTTTTATTACATCAGTGTCCCTCGCACCTAGCAGTGTCTTACAGAAAGGCACTCAACATACTTTTCAGAAGAATAGCAATGTCCTCCTAGAGTAAGATTTTTTTTGTTTTTAAATTAAACTCTATGTCCAACATGGGGCTCAAACTCACGACCCAGAGATCAAGAGTCCCATGCTCTACCGATTGAGCCAGCCAGGCGCCTCTAGAGTAAGAGATTTTTAAGGCCAGGGATCATGACCCATTACATTGTAGTGCTTACAGTATTATTTACATTGTTTTTATAGAAAATGTGGTTCTAAGTTCCAACTCTGAAATACCAGAAACATCTTGCATTGATCTACCCCAGAAAATATTTTAAATTAGTGCTACTCAACATATGGTCTGCAAACTGAGGTCACTAGGAAAACCTGTTACCATTCCACAAGGTAAGAAACTGAGAGTAAGACATGAACACTTTTATAGAAATTTAACATTGCCATAACATCCTTCAAGTTTGTGATCAGTAAGTATATTTACAAAAACATCGATCTAGGCAAGACTGAAAATTAAACACAAGTAGGTCTTTCACCACAGGTGGTTTGAGGTACAGTTTTAAATGGTACGTTTTAAGTTAAATAAGATAGGAAGCACATTCAGCTATCATTCTAACATTGTTTCTTTAGGAAAAGGAACTCCAAATTTCAATTAACCAACTTAAAAAATAACTTTGTGAATGTGATTTGCTATGTACAATTTCCCCTCTAACTCCCCCTCCTGAAAGTAAACACTCTAATATACACCTAGAATAAAATATAACAATGAGGCCTAGTTTCTCTCTTCCATAGATGCTTCATAAAAGAAAAAAGGGCAATTTTCTTTCCCTTCCTGATTTACCGTACCTCTTCCCTCTCTTGTGGCCGTATCCACATCTTAATTGTTAAACTAAATCAGAATGCAAGGCAAAGAAACATGTAGGAATGGTCAGGCCTATTTGGTTTTAGGCTGCATGTGATCTAACTTAATCAGGATTAGATACCAGGATAAGGATTTGGTTCATCTTTGTGATATGTTCCCTATCCATATCTTCTGAGGAAGCAAGCAAAGGGACAACAGGAAACCAGGTGAGGAATTTGAAATTCTGAGGTAAGATTTCAAGCATAAACATCTAACAATTCTAAAGCTGTCTGCAGAATGAAATTAAATAAATTTAAATTCATAAGGAACTAACATTCTGAGATGCCATTCATGTAGAAAACTCAAATTTTAAGAATAGCCAGATCTCACTGAAGGACCAAGATTTTATGCTGGAAAGAGACCAAAATTAGTGCCTCTAATTTGTACACATTAATCTAGTAGTGGCAGATGTAAGGCTTCATTTCTAGAGTTACTACCTCATAACAGGATGATAAGCTATTTGGCATCTACACTGTTAGAAGTTAGTTAACCAACTTCTCTTATACATGTATAAAACTGAGAAACTGGTGACTACATCAAGCCCATTATTCTGGGAATCCAGGGTCTCTTCTGAGGTTCAGACACAAGGATGGGAACACTTTGTAATGAGAAGATAAAGCTGAATGAGGGGAGGGAGTCCTTTACAAATAAATAAATCCCCTTCTAGAAGTACAGTAGACAAAACATAAAGGAATTATTGTTAACTCAAAGATTATACAAGGAGAAACATCTTAAAAATTCGTTCTTAAACACTTAGATTTTAAGAATCAGATATGCACTGAGCAACTGATAAGGCACTTTCAGGTTAAGTATGTAAAAAGAATCTATGGCCCAGGTTCTGAAAGAGGAACAACTAAAACTCAAACATGAAAAGATTCTGATTTAAAAATAACTTCAAAACTTGTAGCCAAGGGGCGCCTGGGTGGCTCAGTCGTTAAGCATCTGCCTTCAGCTCAGGTCATGATCCCAGCATCCTGGGATCGAGCCACCTGTCCCTGCTCAGCGGGAAGCCTGCTTCTCCCTCTCCTACTCCCTCTGCTTGTGTTCCCTCTCTCGCTGTGTCTCTCTGTCAAATAAAGAAATAAAATCTTTAAAAAAAAGAGAGAAAAGGGGGAAACACATCAGATCTTAATGGTGGAAAAGACATACAATTGAGCTAAGAAGCAGACTTAAGTTTTAAAAATGCAGCTAAATCTACAAAAGAGAAGGGTAGGGAAATGCCATTAATTCAATATATCTATTTAAAGTATTTTATGGCTTTCTTGGGATAAAGACCAACATCCTTCAATAGCCTCCAAGGCTCTGCATTATCTGGCCATGGTCATCTGCTCTAGCCTTAGACACTCTCCTTACTCTTTCTAGTCAACTACTCTGGCCTCAGATGACATATCTGTAATATTCCCTTTATTTAGAATCATCTATCTGTTCACCCTCTCAGTCCCCATTTTACTCTTATATCCATCTTTCATATCTCAGCTCATTTTTTTAAGGAAGCCCTCCCTGACCATCAATCACTATTCCCAAATCCAAGATCTCAAACAAGAGCTGGAACACCTGCTTCAAACATTCAGTTTCCCTGTATTTTTCTTTCCTAGCAATTATTTTACAATTGTACATATTATACAATTATATCTTTTTCCTCCATAAAGGCAAGGTCTTCACCTGTTTTGCTTACCATTATATCCCCTAGGACTAGTATAGAGTTTTGGACCTGGTACACTAAGAAAACTGGAATCTCAAAAAAAAAAAAAAAAAAAAAAAAAAAGATCTAGACTTCTTTATACAAAAGATGCTTAGAAAAGAAAGATTACGAATTCAAAAGCTTAGGTGGTAACAAATAAGTGATGAAATGCAATTTATGTTATCTACTAAAACACTGGCTTGAAATGTTCCTAGTGAAAGTTCTAGTTCTGGTATCTTTGGAGGGGATTTCCTCTGCTAACAGAGGACCAGGAATGGATGATGATTAAGGGGAAGAGAGAGGAGACATTTTGCTTTTCATTTGACCCAAATACTTTTGCAAGCAACTCCAATTTGGAAGTCCCTTCATGATACCTTTCAGCCAGTGGACATGCACTTAAGAAGTCAAAGGAGTTAGGACTACAGAATTCCAAAACGGGTAGTACTAATAGCACAAAAGACTCCTGGGATCCTGTAGGATAGAAAACTAAAGACCAGAGATTTATTCCAGTAAGCCATAGTACTTGGTCAAAACCCAAAATAAATTCAAAACCCACAATAAACTGGAGTGCCAGAAATAAGAAGTGAAGAAGACAGACTATAAGGAATTATGTCAGACATTCTAAAAAGAAAATAAACATATTTTAAATATACTCCATTACACCAAAAAAGCAAGGAGAAACAGCAGAAAAAACTTACAAGACTAAAGGTATAACCACTATGAATTTCTGAAATCTGCTAATTAGTATGGAGTTTTCAGAAGCCATTCTTTAAGAAACAATTTTTTTTAGAAGATTTTATTTATTTGTCAGAGAGAAAGGGAGAGCGAGGAAGAATAAGCAGGGGGTGCGGCAGGCAGAGGGAGAAGCAGGCTCCCTGCTGAGCAAAGAGCCCGATGGAGGACTCAATCCCAGCACCCTGGGATCATGACCTGAGCCAAAGGCAGACACTTAACTGACTGAGCCACCCAGGCATCCCAAGAAAAGAAACAATCTTCAAGGATGGTAGGGTTTATTACTGAAGTAGGGTTACAAATGTCAAATATGGCCTATTGCCATGAGTTGACTGACATCTTCAAGAAGTAAAAACCATGAAATGTCCTTTTTTTTTCCTATCAACCACTTCCCCTAATATATTCTGCCAATATCTGTGACTAGTAAACACAACCGTAGATCTAGAATATAAAATAATAAAAGATCCTCAAACACCAACTTCATTTTGCACAGATAATGATGGGAATTTGCTTTGGTTTATAACTTACTACAAATGACATATATAAGTCAGGCAGTTGATTGTTCTAACTTTGAGGTTGTAATACTACAATATTTATGTATCTTGATATTCCCCCGAACTCTAGAGAATGAAATACATGGGGATTTGGGAGTAGAAATATTATAACTTTGGAAGTGCTGAAAGAACATGAGTTCCAATGGAAGACTCCCAGACTACCACTGTTGAACAAATCCAGGATCCAACTAAACTGATTAAGATTTGTCTGAGATGGTACAGAATAAAAAATATAAAGGGAAGACAGATACGTTTTTGTATATGATTTAACTTCTACTAATTAATGTCAGGGAAAAACAAAGATTAATTTTGTTCTCTTATAAGAGAATTTGACCACAGATTTTACAAAGTTTTATAGTGCTGGCATGAC
Source organism: Leptonychotes weddellii (assembly GCF_054177405.1). Classification (NCBI taxonomy): domain Eukaryota; kingdom Metazoa; phylum Chordata; class Mammalia; order Carnivora; family Phocidae; genus Leptonychotes; species Leptonychotes weddellii. Next base: position 34,893,928 of record NC_138383.1, read on the forward strand.
ATATTGGTGTCTAGGGAATTTCTTACAATGCTATGTGATATGTTTAATGGAACATCAGGATCATGCCTAATTTGAGATGAGAAATACATTGAAGTAATTTAATAATACTGAGCCTTGAGGGTAAACTTAAAACAAAGCAATATCCCAATTTAGTTTAGTGTCTCTGGGAGTGACACTGAAACATTCATAAAGATCTTGGGGGCGGGGGGGGGGAATGCTGAATCACTTAGCACAGTAACTCAACACCTCTGGGGCCTAAAGTGCCTTGTTGAGTATTAAGGTCCAACATAGTTAGGTCTGTTATTTATTTATTTTTTAAGATTTATTCATTTATTTGACAGAAAGAGAGAAAGCAAGCACACAAGCAGGGGGAGCAGCAGAGGGAAAAGCAGGCTCCCCACTGAGCAGGGACCCCCCCCCCCCGGAGCGGGACTCAATCCCAGGGCTCTGGGATGACCTAAGCCGAAGGCAGCCGCCCAACCAACTGAGCCACTCAGGTGTTCCCTAGGTCTGTTATTTAAAAAATAAATAAACAAAAATAAGGGAAAGAGCAAGAGAGAGGGAGAGGGAGATCGATCAGTCTTGGGGGATTGAAATGGCCAATTCACTAGTCCCACCTGGATCCTAAAGATTGAAAAAGTTGTTTTTCAAAATTACAGGAAGGAATTCTTGCAACCCTCTGATGCTTCTGTGAGTGAGTTAAAAACACCTCTGTTACAGTACTGGCTAGCTGTTGAACCCACCAGGTCAAAAGGAACAAAATTATTGGGTGAGTGATTATTCAGAAACAACTGACTAGTATTACCTATCTCCCTCACAACACACATTCTAAGGGAAGCTCTGTAGTATTTGTCAAAGCCAATGTCACAATGAGGTAGTAGTAGGTTTAGCAGTGATAAAGACAGAACCTTGATGGGAAAGATAAAGAAAAGGGTCAAGTTTTCTTCTTGGTTCATTCTTCCTTCCCATACAAACCCTGAAAGACCTGGAGGGCAAACTATTAAAATGTTCAGGAAAGCTCAAAGACGAGGTTCTGACTACAGCTTATACTTTTAAGTAAAAAAGGCCCTGAGGATCCCAAGAGCTCTGTCTAGGGTAGGTGACCAGACAAGGATCTGGAATAGAAATTCAAGCAACAGAGTTTATATGTACTGAGAATATTCTCAGTCCTATTTTATGAGGTACTCCTTGGGCAGTAATAGACAGATTAGGTAAAGATTTGGGATCTCAGCTTCTAGAATGGACTATCACAGTTTATTCACAAGTCAAAATTGCCTAGATTTGGAAATATAAATTATAGTTCAGTCCTACAAAAGTGTAAGACATATAATTAAAAATGTGATTTTACAATTCAAGTAACAAAATAACCTAATTCAAAACCCAAACTTAAAATATAAGCAACTGCAAAAATGACATCCTATACCAGTTACTAAAATGAGAAATCATAAATGAAGTATC
>NC_138383.1:34895885-34953269 GCF_054177405.1 Leptonychotes weddellii
GGGGGGGGGGGGATGGGGAGAGGCGGTGGGAAAGGGAGAAGCAGACTCTCCACTGAGCAGGGAGCCTGATTTGGGGCTTGATTCCAGGACCCCGGGATCATGACCTGAGCCGAAGGCAGCCGCTTAATCGACTGAGCCACCCAGGAGCCCCAAGCCCTGTGTTTTAGCACCAAATCTTTTCCTTTCTACTTTGCTCTAAGCTCTTGGGTGCAGGGATGATGGGCGATTTGTCTTAATAACTGAGGTGTCTACCACTGTGCCTGGCATTGAATAGGGGCTCATCCAATGAGTTTTGATGAATAAGGACAGACAAATATAGACAGTGCGCAAATATAAATAACAATAATAATGATTGAGTGCTTACCATGTGCCACGCAGTCTTGTACGTTTTTTTTTTAAAGATTTTATTTTTAAGTTATCTCTATAACCAACATAGGACTTGAACTCACAACCCCAAGATCAAGAGTCTCATGCTCTTCCAACTGAATCAGCCAGGCACCCCGGTTGTTTTTTTTTTTTTTTAAAGATTTTATTTATTTATTTGAGAGAGAAAGAATGAGAGACAGAGAGCATGAGAGGGAAGAGGATCAGAGGGAGAAGCAGACTCCCCACTGAGCAGGGAGCCTGATGCGGAACTCGATCCTGGGACTCCAGGATCATGACCTGAGCTGAAGGCAGTCGCTTAACCAACTGAGCCACCCAGGCGCCCCCAGGCACCCCAGTTTTTGACATTTTTAACACATCAATCCTCACACCAACTCTCTGAGGTAGGCAATTGTTATTATCTCCATTTCACAGATGAGGAAACAATGGCAAGATTTCTAAAATAACTTGCCCAAGATAAGTAATGGAGCTAGTATTCTAACCTAGACAGCCTGTCTCCAGAGCCTTCACTCTTGACCATCATGCTACGAAACTAGAGTTTTAGAGATATAAGATACCACACATGTCATTTCTAGGTCAAGAAAAATCAGTAAATATTACCTCTGATCTGCTGAGATAAATAATCATCAGTATTAAATGCATTTGCTGAAAAATAACCTAGATATCATTTTTCCTTTTTAAATTGTACAGTGTCTTTCTATCCTCAATACATGCCCATCAATTTAAGATTGGGTGCTGAAACTATTAAAATAAGCCAATAAATGCTATGTCAGAAAAAAATATGTATAAATCTTGCCTTAAGGAAACTAAAAAGTTATATTTGCTAATAAGTCCTTAGAGAAAGGAGTGCCTGGGTGGCTCAGTTGGTTAAGCGTCTGCCTTTGCCTCAGGGTGTGATCCCAGGGTCCTGGGATCAAGCCCTGAGTTGGCTCCCTGCTCAGCACGGAGCCTGCTTCTCCATCTGCCACTCCCCCTGCTCCTCCTTGCCCTCTCTCTCTCTCTCTCTCTCTCTCTCTCTCTCGTCTCTCACTCAGATAAATAAATAAAATCTTTTTAAAAAGTTCTGAGACAAATATAACAAATTTGACTTTAATAAAGGAATGGCCTCCCCAGTAAAAATAGCAATAGCCTTCCTTTTTTTTTTTAACTCTTTGAGAATAATTTTATTTATTTATTTATTTTTAAAGATTTAATTTATTCATTTGAGAGAGAGAGAGCAAGAGCAGGAGGGGGAAGAGGCAGATGGAGAGGGAGAAGCAGACTCCCCACTGATCAGGGAGCCCCCACGCAACACTGGGCTCCATCCCAGGACCCTGAGATCAGGACCTGAGCCGAAGGTGGATGCTTAACTGTCTGAGCCTCCCAGGCGCCCCTATTTTTTAAATTAAAATTCAAGTTAGTTAACATATAGTGTAGTATTGGGGTGCCTGGGTAACTCAGTCGTTAAGCGTCTGCCGTCAGCTCAGGTCATCCCAGCATCCTGGGATCGAGCCCCGCATCGGGCTCCCTGCTCGGCGGGAAGCCTGCTTCTCCCTCTCACACTCCCCCTACTTGTGTTCCCTCTCTCGCTGTGTTTCTCTCTGTCAAATAAATAAATGAAATCTTTAAAAAGAAAAAAATATATAGTGTAGTATTGGTTTCAGGAGTGGAATTTAGTGATTCATCACTTACATAGAACACCCAGTGCTCATCCTAACAAGTGCCCTCAATCCCCATCACCCATTTAGCCCATCCCCCCACTGATCTCCCCTCCAGCAACCCTCAGTTTGTTCTCTATATTTAAGAGTCTCTTATGGTTTGCCTCCTTCTCCATTTTTATCTTATTTTATTTTTCCTTCCTTTCCCCTATGTTCATCTGTTTGGTTTCTTAAATTCCACATATGAGTGAAATCATATATTTGTCTTTCTCTGACTGACTTATTTTGCTTAGCATAGCACACTCTAGTTCCATTCATGTTGTTGCAAATGGATTAATAGCCTTCCTAATAAAAGTTAGTGTAAAGGGATAATTTTAACAGTTCTATTTGAAATTTAAAGTCAAAAGTTAATTTGTTTTTGTTTCTTTTATCTAGAAAAGAAAAACATGAGAACCATGGAACGTTCACTGTATACTATGGAGTTTTTGTAACAAACTGCTGATTTGTATGTGTGTGTTAATCTGAAGTTAACTAGATATAATAAGGATGGTAGTAGGCCATAGTTAGAACCCCTGGGACAAGAAGAAACTTGACACTAATAACCTGAGGGAGGAAAATCCACCTGAGACAAATTGGAAATATCTAAATCTGAATTTTGGGAGGCCTACATCTGGAGACAGCTGTTATGCCCATTCTTTTTTAAAGTGTGGGATAAGTTGTTTTATGTTTAATTTCAAACAAAAGCAGAAGCAAACTGATATTTATTGAGCATCCTATCCATACAACAATCATAAGCAGCAATGTTAGCTGCTATCTTTGACCTCACCATATGTGTAACTGAATCTCAAAGAGATTAACTCATCATCCCATAGCTTGTAAGGGGGTCAGCTGAGATTTAAACACAGTTACAGCGGACTCAAAACCCCATGTGTTTTCCAGTACAACAAAGGTATCCGGGAACCCCAGAGTTTCAAGAAGCTACCCCAGGGAAAAGGCAAAGCTGCAATATGGTGGGCTCACCCCCAGTCAGCTACTCAGCTTTTATCTGTTTTAAAATTTGTTTGAAGATAATGGTTATAGTTGCTAATTTTTCTTTTTTTTTTTAAACACCACATTGCATTATGCTGCCTTTCCAAGTCTGGTAATGAGAAAGAATGAGTTAAAGTGGCACTAATAATGTATTCTGGGCTATACTCACCTCAAAATTTAATAGCATTAAAACAAACCTATGATGGGGTGCCTGGGTGGCTCAGTCATTAAGCTCCTGCCTTCCGCTCAGGTCATGATCCCAGGGTCCTGGGATCAAGCCCTGCATCCAGCTCCCTGCTCGGCGGGAAGCCTGCTTCTCCCTCCCCCACTCCCCCTGCTTTTGTTCCCTCTCTCGCTGTGTCTCTCTCTGTCAAATAAATAAATAAAATCTTTAAAACAAACAAACAAAAAAACCCCAAACCTATGATAAGAATAATGACGATCATTTCATAGTAATGAAATATAGGTGAGGGCGCCTGGGTGGCTCAGTTGGTTAAGCGACTGCCTTCAGCTCAGGTCATGATCCTGGAGTCCCGGAATCCAGTCCCGCATCGGGCTCCCTGCTCGGCAGGGAGTCTGCTTCTCCCTCTGACCCTCCTCCCTCTCATGCTCTCTGTCTCTCATTCTCTCTCTCTCAAATAAATAAATAAAATCTTTAAAAAAAAAAAAGAAATATAGGTGAAAAAAAATCAGTCTGTGTACATCTTATGCGTGCTCTGCCCAGAAAAAAAAAAATTAGTCTTGCTGTTGTTACCTCTAATCTGCGTGTAAGCTTATTGTTTCCAAAATAAATGTTTTTTTTTAAATTTTCTGAGGAATAAAGAGCATTACTATGTAGGTGTCCTCCATAAATCATGTCAGTATAACTAGGTATTATAACCACTTCCATAATACTACTGTAGTCTGCATTTCCATTTAAAGTATACATTCATCTTCATTTCACTATTACTAATTACTATTGTTAATCAGAACAACTTCAGAGATGAGAGGGACCTTTATTTTTTAGCTAGTTATTATTACAAATACCATTCTTGGGGGCACCTGGGTGGCTCAGTCAGTTGGGCGTCTGCCTTCTGCTCAGGTCATGATCCCAGGGTCCTGAGATCGAGTCCCACGTCATGCTCCCTGCTCAGCTGGGAGTCTGCTTCTCCCTCCCCCTTCACCTCTCTCCCCAGCTTGTGCTCTCTCTCTCAAATAAATAAATAAAATCTTAAAAAAAAATACCGTTCTTATTTCCATGATGTGATTTTTGTTTGAAGGATATATTTAGCAATTACTGTTTAGAAATTAATTTGATATATGGAGACACATTTATAGCTAGAGAAAACTTAGATAGTATCTAGTTTAAGCCTCTTCATACACTTGAAAAATGGAATCCCAGAATTTAAAGTAATTTGCCAAGGGGCCCCTGGGTAGCTCAGGTGGTTAAGCGACTGCCTTCGGCTCAGGTCATGATCCTGGAGTCCCAGGATCGAGTCCCCGCATCGGGCTCCCTGCTCAGCAGGGAGTCTGCTTCTCCCTCTGACCCTCCCCCCTCTCATGTGCTCTCTCTCATTCTCTCTCTCTTAAATAAATAAATAAAATCTTAAAGTAATTTGCCAAGAACACACCAAAGGTTACGTACATGTTGAGAGAGTATCTGTTTGTGGAAGGGTTGTGTCCTAGCTTAGAAATTCAGTGTTGAGATGTTTCATGTACCTCATACAAAAAAATACCTTCACCCATCTTACTCTACTCAGGATTTTATTTCTGCTTACACACTATTCAGTGGAACTAGTTCCTGGGGAAATGTTGCTGTTATTCCTGCTCAAACTACTATTTTTTTCTTCATACTCATGGATTCCTATCTCTTAATTTTAATCTGTAGGAAGATCTTTCCCTGGACCCTATAGCAATTTGAAATTTGCTGTGAATCCATTGAAAAGCATTGTCATTCCATATTGCCTGCACTTACTAGCACTCGAACTTAATTTTTAGCATGGAAGATTCTAACAACTTATTCATGTGACTAGTTTTAGAAAGTTGCCATCTTCATGACTGAGCTGAATAAGGGGTGTACTGAAGAGACCACAGAATGATTTAGCAGCTGTTTTTGATAGAAGGACAAGGGCTTATATGTTGTCACTAGGATAGTTTGTACTCTATGTGCCTGGAAGAAATTCCTTGAGATTACAAAAGCATTCAACAATAGAACTCAGAATTCTGTAACCATTTTCTATCACAGAGGCACTGTAAAGAGAACGATTGGAGGAGTAGGACTTTACATCAAGATAAATTAAGTTTCTAAAGTAACTTTCAGTGGATCAGGATCAAATTAACACACAGAGGCCAAGGAATTTTTTTTTGGTTGGGCTTTTTTCAGAGAGAAAGAGAGTTCTCTTTGAAGAGAGTTCTCTTAATAAGAGAGAAATGCTTCTGGCTCTATTTCTATTTTTAAAATCTATTTTTTCCTCAAGTTCTACTTTGCCGCATACTTAGGAGAAAGAATGTTATATTGTACTGTAAATCAAGAGTTGATTTAATCACTAATTCACAGTGAATTAGAGAAAGTTATTTAACTTCTCTGGTCTCAGTTTTCTCAAATATAAAATGAAGGTTTGATTTATTTAGATCAGTGATTTTTGACCATACCAGAATCCCTGGAAGTTGAGGATGGGTCATGGGTAATTTAGAAAATCATATTCAACATTATAATTTTCTTTTGGGCAAGCAAAAACTAAGTCATCTATTGTTTTTACACTATGACCACTGAAAACGGAATTCTTCATTAGTGGATGTTTGGATAGATACTGTTCTTAAGATACATCCTTCTAGAGACTTAGACATGAATTTCAGGGGTAGGGGAATAAGAATTTTTAAAAAATCAAATTAGGGGCGCCTGGGTGGCTCAGCTGGTTGAGCATCCGACTCTTGATTTCAGCTCAGGTCTTGATCTCAGGGTTGAGAGTTCAAGCCCTGCGTTCCCAGTGTGGAGCCCACTCAAAATAAATAAATACAAACATACAGAAAGACAGACATAATCAAATTAGACATTGAGAAAAAAACCAAGAAACAATGATTTGGCTTATTGTTAAAATTATCACAGTTCTTTAATTCTAAGAAAGTCATAGAAATTTCATTGTGCAATACCAAAGTTAAATTTATATTAATGTTCCTTATCTATAAAATTATATAGCTTGGGTTCCATTTTTGGTTCCTAAATCATGAATAAGCAAAGGGCAAATAGTATTATCTCTTCTCCAATGTAACAAAAAGTCAGCTCAAAAAGTGTCAAATGATGTCGAAGAGTGCCCAGTGAGAAGTGAACTGCACAATATTTAGAATGGGAAATAAAAAGGAAAGTTTATATTGCACCTATTATGCAAGAATCTAAAAATCCTCTTTCACAAATCAAGACAAAAATATCTGAAAAATACTGAGAGTACAAAAAAAAGATACGAGCAATCTGAGTTACCCACAGATAGATGCATTAAAAAATAGAGTTGTTAGGTCTTTTCTTTTTTTTATGTTCCATAATTTCTTCAACCAATCTCTTATCAATCCTGTGTTGCACAGTAGTAAGGAAAAAAAGGCCTGTATAATTTCTGTTTTTGAGAATTTGTTGAATTTTTTTTCAGGGCCTGAAATGGTCAATTACTTTAAATATTTCATTTAGTCAATCATTTATTTGTCTCAGTATGAATTCTTGGATATTTGTTTGATACTTTGGGCTATATCTAATACTACATTATTTATTTTGTTGTTCAAATTGTTCCTTCTTTGGCCATTAGGAGATCTTTTAGTTGGTTCCTCTGTCCCTTTGACATGGCCCCATCACTGTGGTTTTTTTTTTCTTTTAGCAATTCCTTACTCTCTTGTACTATGAGAAGTACCAGTCTCATCTTGTATATTCCCTACCCAAGCTCTAGATCAGCCATTTCTCCAAGGAGCCCTGGTTCCTTTTATTATGATAATATGATACAGAAACCAAGATGTGGGTGCTAAGTGTGCTCATTGCCTCTGGGGTGTCATTGTTTTTAGGCCCTCTCAGTGGACAGAGCTAGGAAATATGTGTATGTACATTAACACATATATGCATACACATCTATAATTATTTCTGTATCTATCCATATCTATCTGTCTTAAGCTAAACATGAGTTCATACTGGTGTCTCTGACTCTAATCCTTTTTTGTTTCTTTGTTTTTAATGAGAAGAGTCCTATTGTTTTCACTCTCTTTCCTGAGCACTTATTCTGAGGAGCCCCAGTTGGTGTTGTTAATACAATTACGTATAAATTTAACAAGCATCACCATATTTTAGTGAGAAAAAACTGATTTCATTTCCCCAGGAAACTTGAAACGTTAGGGAGGAGATATATGACAACCAAATTCTTGATTTAAAGCATACACAGCACTAAAAAACAAAACAAAACAAAACAAAAAACATACACAGCACTGCTCCTAGCCCTTCCCAGCAATCGCTGGTGAGGGAGAGAAAATGGAGGTAAAAAATGAGTTAAAGGTTTACTTAAAAGTGATGCTTCCTCCTCACTGGCAGAGCTCACTCTTTAGATTGGGAACTTCCTTTTTACTTAAACAAGAGTCCCCACCATAAGGGACATGTTTCAGGTTTCTCACTTTAAGGGGCCCTGGAAAATTGTATTATCAACTATATTTTTATGATTGTAATTATGTTGCTTATATATTCGATTAAAGCAGAGTTCCTTTTTTTCTCGTTAGAAGCTACTTTTCATTGCTTAGAAATCTTAAAATTTTACTGAAGTGTCTGAGCAGAAGAAGGCATAACAGAATACAACATGAACAGAGAGAATGAGTTCACCATAAAACTCCCAAACAGAGTTGGGGAACTTATTTTATTCTGGGCTAAATGTTTCCTGACACTGAATTCAGAAGTATTTCAGGAGGTACAGCATATAACAAGTAGTTTAGAAAGCCATGAGTCTTGAAGACTTTTCTTTTTTTTTAAAGATTTTATTTATTTATTTGACAGAGGTGGGGGGGAGGGAGAGAACACAAGCCACGGGGAGAGGCAGAGGGAGAAGCAGGCTCCTCGCTGAGCTGAGCAGGGAGCCTGATGTGGGACTCAATCCCAAGACCCTGGGATCATGACCTGAGCCGAAGGCAGACGCCCAACTGACTGAGCCCCCCAGGCCCCACTTGAAGCCTTTTTTGAATGCCTAAGCTACTGATTCCTGACTCAATATCATGATAGAGCCTTTTGCATAGTGAATCAATACCCTTAATTTCTCAGGTAAAGGCCTTGCAAATCAGAGTCCTTCCTACCATCTTATCTCATTTCTCTTTCTTCTTGACCATACTGTCAGTCTGGGTTCAGCATTATTCCGTGAACATTTATTTCTACACCTACTTAATATGCTTGGAATGCCTTCCCCCATTTGCTCGCCAGAATTCTACACATTCATCACTGTAACTCAGATGTCATTTCTGGCATGAAAATATCCCCCAATATTCCCTGGTAGAATAAATTACCCACACTGCATATGTGCTTGTCTACCCTATTAGCTAATGTCTAATTCATCTGTGCATCTCTATGGCCTATTGTAGGACAGGCACCCAATAAATGTTTGTTGAACTACTCAACAAAGGAATGAACACATGGACATAAAGTTGTTTCCCTACTGCTTGGTGGACATCAGAGCTTGCCCCTAGGTAAATACTTGAAGTATTTTGAGGAAAAAACACACTGTAGTGTGAGCCAGGACACCTAGGTCCTCTAATCCTAGCTCAGCCAACATCTATGTAGCCTTAGAAAAGTCACTTCAACGTTTTGGGCCTATTTCTCTACATAACTCAAAGATTCTACTAGATCCTTTATTCTCACTGTGGAATGGGCTCACAGCCTAAAATATTTTGGGTCAGAAAAATCTTGGTGATCTTCTGATGATTACAAATCCTATGATATCCTATATACATGATTTCTGGGAAGCTTATGGTTCAGTTATATCTTTCTTTTTTTTTTTTTAAGATTTTATTTATTTGAGAGACAGAGAGAGAAAGAGCACAAGCAGGGGAGGGGCAGAGGGAGAGGGAGAAGCAGGCTCCCCGCTGATGAAGGAGCCTAATGTGGGGCTCAATCCCAGGACCCCGGATCATGACCTGAGCCGAAGGCAGATGGTCAACTGACTGAGCTACTCAGGCACCCCCCAGTTACATCCTTCAAGTATGTTTTTCCACTGCCATATACTCTTATACTTCTATTTATTAAGATTTTATTTATTTGTTTGAGAGAAAGAGACAGAGATAACAAGAGATAGCAAGAGGGGAGAGGAGAGGGAGAAGCAGGTTCCCCACTGAGCAGGGAGCCTGACACGGGGCTTGATCCTAGGACCCTGGGATCATAACCTGAGCCGAAGGCAGATGCTCAACTGACAGAACCACCCAGGTGCCGCACTTCTATTTTTCACATGATTTCCATGACACCTCTTCTATTCATATTTGTCAATATTCCAGAAACTTAGCAGTACCTACTTTAATAATCCTACCTTTCCCATACATTGATAGATTAAAAAAATCCTTTGTTAGTTCAGTCTAAAATTCTGAATAAGCAGTTTATTCTGAGTACATCTGTCACTTAAAAAAAAAAAAGGGAGAGATTAGCAGTCTTCAAAATAAAAACTACACTTTCCCTTTCGGGCTTGTGATGAGAAAGTATATAATGCTTAATTAAACAAAAATCCCAACCTACTAGTAGACCTAAAAGACAAGGAAAGACAAGCTGAGTTTTTCCTTGGCATATCCTCCAGGCTGAATTAGTCATTTGTTAGGCATTCCTATAGTACTTGTGCATACTGTTTTTTATGGTACTTATCATGTTCAATAGTATGTATTTTTCTTCTCTTCCCCTGGGAGTGAGAGTATCTCAAAGAAAGGAAATATATATTATTCATCTTTATATACTCAGTCTCTTGCTTAAGACCTTGCTTATAGCAGATACCTAATCAATGTTTGTTCAATGTGGGGCGCCTGCGTGGCTCAGTCAAATGTCTGCCTTCTGCTCAGGTCATGATCCCAAGGTCTCCTTCTCCTCTTTGCTTGTGCTCTCTCTCCCAATCTCTGTCTCTCTCTCTCTCAAATAAATAAATAAAATCTTTAAAAAGATATTGGTTCAGGGGCGCCTGGGTGGCTCAGTTGATTAAGCGACTGCCTTCGGCTCAGGTCATGATCCTGGAGTCACAGGATCAAGTCCTGCCTCGGGCTCCCTGCTAAGTGGGGAGTCTGCTTCTCCCTCTGACCCTCCCCCCTCTCATGTGCTCTCTCTCTCTCTCAAATAAATAAATAAAATCTTTAAAAATATATTTGTTCTATGGGCAAGTAAGAAAGATGGAATGTGAATTGAAGCTTGCCTGTTGAGGGTTTCAGTAAGCAGAGAAGCAATAAAAAGTTTCACTCAGGAGAGTAACATGATCAGAACTGTGTTTACTCTGATTTAATTTTATTATGTTAGAGACCGTGATTTTTTATTTTGAAGGAATTGTTTGTAGGAACTGGTTCATACCAGCTTGCAAAAACCAAGTGTTGAATTTTCAGGAATCTTGCAAGCCATTTGTTAAACACAGTCATTATTAAAAGTTAGATTATATAAAACTACAATTAAATATATTAAAAACAAAAGTAACAAATACTCAAAACTCATCACTTCCACATTACTTTCCTACATATATTATTATCTATGTCCTTGAGATTATTTATCTATTGTGTCTATATTGTAGAAACACTAATATAATAATATACTACTGTATATTATTCCAACTCTGCATTCAGTGATGTCACTTGGTAGCTAGAAATCCGCCATGGTGGAAATATTTACACTATGGAAATAGGCAAACACTACCAATGAAGCCTTTTTCCTTCTCTTCAAAGAGTTGGTTGTTAGACATTTACTAGCACACCATCATGTAGAAGGCAAAGTGGAAAATGGAAAATGAAAAGTTTTGAAAATGGAGTTGAGGAAATTTGCAGACAATAAGAAAAAAAGAGAAAGGAGAAATGGAAGAAAAAAGGTGAGAAGATTAGAATTATTTGCAGATTCCAATATACAAAAAATAGGAATTTGAGAAAGTAAGAACAGAGAAGATGGGGCAGAGTATAGGCGTGTAGAGGGGGGAGAACTAATGAGCAATGCAAAAGAAAAATAAAGTGATGCAAGAAATTTTCCAGAACTGGGGTGCCTGGGTGGCTCAGTCGTTAAGCGTCTGCCTTCGGCTCAGGTCATGATCCCGGGGTCCTGGGATGGAGCCCAGCATGGGGCTCCCTGCTCAGCGGGAGGCCTGCTTCTCCCTCTCCCACTCCCCCTGCTTGTGTTCCCTCTCTCGCTGTGTCTCTCTCTGTCAAATAAATAAATAAAATCTTAAAAAAATAAAATAAAATAAAAGGGCCCTTGAGTGTCTAGCAGAATGAATGAAAATATGCATATCAAGGCATATCATTGTGCATTTTTAAAACATCAAAGATAGAAGATGATCAAAGCTTCCAAAAATAGTAATAACAATAGGGTAATACACATAGGTATATGGGTCATGTACAAATGTAAGAATTTCATTAGAATTCTCAGCAGTAAGATTGGAAGGTAGAAAATTCACAGTTCTAAGAAAAATGAATTCCGACTTAGAATAATATACCCAAACAAATTATCACATCAGTCAAGTGAGGAGGTCAAATAAAGATATTCAGGGGCAGCTGGCTGGCTCAGTCAGAAGAGCATGTGACTCTTGATCTCCCGGTTGTGAGTTCCAGCTCCATGTTGGGTGTAGAGATTACTAAAAAAAAAAATTAAAAAAAATAATAACTTTTTAAAAAAAGGTATTTTCAGACTTGCAAGGTCTCAAAATAAAATTACCTCCTTTACACCCTTTCTCAGGAAGCTACTCGTAGATGTGCTGTACCAAAATGACGGAGAAAAACAAACACGGAATCCAAGGACACAGGGAGTCCCAAAATGAAGGAAGGAAAATTCCCAGGATGATGATGAAGGGAAATCCCAGAACAACAGCTGTGCAGTTGGCCTAGTGAGCAACACTTAAGATTGGAATGGGAGGAATAGTTACAGGGGAAAAATAAATAAATAAATAAAACCAGACGAGATGAACCATGAGAGACGATGGACTCTGAAAAACAAACTGAGGGTTCTAGAGGGGAGGGGGGTGGGGGGATGGGTTAGCCTGGTGATGGGTATTAAGGAGGGCACGTTCTGCATGGAGCACTGGGTGTTATACACAAACAATGAATCATGGAACACTACATCAAAAACTAATGATGTAATATATGGTGATTAACATAACAATAAAAAACCCCAGACGTATTACCTGATGAGATTGAATGAATGGAAATTTACAGTTTCGATAGACCATTGGGAAAAAAAATTAATGATAGATACATAGAAAACAAAGAATGGAGACAATGATTAACTGCACGCAAAAGAAAAAAAAGCCTGTTGGGAAAGGAGATATAATCGTAGTATATTACCTAGACACTGTGAAAAATATTTTCAAATTCATACTAACGTAAATTAAAAATTATTTAACCCACATTCGTGATGACGGTTTGGGGAGGACAGAGGAGGGTAAGTGTGTGTAGGGGAGGGCAGTTGACGAAAGACCAATAAAAATATACCACACTTAGTCGAATCAGACATTACCCCCCCACACACACACACCCATAAACAAAGGCAATCTCCCTCCGAAACTGCTCAAGTCTTGGACCCCCTCGGCCTGATAAAGGACTTAAACAGGGGGTCAGAGGGAAAGTTGGAAGGGATTGGTGGAGCGATTTCCTTGGAGCAAGGCTGCGGTACTGCAGACCCCGCCCCCGACCTTGGAGGCAGGGGCAGGAGGTGCTCCCCGGGGCCCTCAGACCCAGCTGCGGGAGCCGGGAAAGCTGAAGCTGCGGTGTCCGCTCCACGCCGAAGGCCGGAGGCGCCTGCGACCCGGCCCGCCTCCCACAGGGTATGGGTCGCCGGGAGAGGCCCACTGCTGGCTTGGCGCAGAGGCTGTCGCGTTGGGCTGGGGCTGCGGGCGCCGAGTGGCCGCGGGGACGAGGCGGGAGCGGAGGTGGGCGCCCTCTGCCCGCGAGTGCGGCCGCCCTGTCGAGGGACCGCAGCAAACTTCCAAGGGGCCGCGGCGGCCGCGGCTGCGAAGCGCCCCCTGCGCTCCGCTAAACCCGGACGGCCTGACGCCCCCCAACCACCCAACCGCCTCAAACGCAGCCGCGACCCCGGCGATCGAGCCCCGAGCCCGGACCGGCACCCGCGCTCCCGCCCGGACCCCACTTCTTCCCTCACGACCCCCGCTCCTCCTGGGGACCCCGCCCCTCGCCCCACGACCCCGACTCCTCGGCCCTCGGCCCACCACCCCGACCCCTGCCTCGGGCCCTGGCCCTCTCCCCTAAGTCTGGCCCTCGCCCTCCTGACCCCAGTTCTTGCCCCACGCCCCTCATCCCAGACCCCGCCTCGGCTCTAGCCCCCTCGCTCCGACCCCACTGGCCCCCAACTCCGACCTTCGTCCCCTCCCTCCCGGTCTTCGCCTCCGATTCTTTTTTTTTTTTTTTTTTTTTAAAGATTTTATTTATTTATTTTACAGAGAGAGACAGCGAGAGCAGGAACACAAGCAGGGGGAGTGGGAGAGGGAGAAGCGGGCTTCCTGCCGAGCAGGGACCCCGATGTGGGACTCGATCCCAGGACCCTGGGATCATGACCTGAGCCGAAGGCAGACGCTTAACGACTGAGCCACCCAGGCGCCCTCGCCTCCGATTCTGACCCTTGACCCTCGAACCCGGACCCTGGCCCTCGCCCTCCGACCCAAGCCCTTGCCTGCAACGAGGGCCCTAGCCTCAGACGCTCCCTCACACCCCAACCCCGGCCCTCACTCCCCTACTCTTGTCCCCCAACCCTGGCTGTCAGCCCCCCTGGACTCCCGATTCTTGCGTGCGGCACGGCCCTCGCCCCGCAATGCCAGCCCTCGCCTCTGGACCCTTGCCTCCTGAGCCCGAGTCTCGCCATCGCCCTATCCTCGCTCTCAGACCCTGACGGCCGCCCGGGCCCCGCCCGGCAGCCCCAGAAGGGTCTGGGCCGAGGGCCGGGAACCGAGGCCGGCTGGGCCGGGGGAGGGTGGCTTCTCAGCCCCTGCCAGGCTAGTTACCGCGAGGGTCGTGCTGAAGACTCAAAGTGAGCGAAGAGAGGGGACCCGACCGAGTTTTCAACCTGAGCAGGGAGGGTGACCCGGTGAATGAAGTATAAAGGGACGGGGAGGGTGGGGGGTGGGGGGGGTGGTGGTAGTGGTTTGACGGTGGAGTGGTGTTTTGGTGATACCATGGTTAAGTCTGTGCAACACACGGCTCATCCGTTTAGAAATACAGGGCGGTGGACTAGGAGACATAGCTTAAAACGTTCCATGTGGTTGCATAGGAGAGTTATAATAGGAGGGAGAGGACCAATGGGGTGGGAGAACGCTGTTTTTCTTTACAAGTTTTATAGCATTATTTTTTCTTTTAAAAACTAGTTAACTAGGGGTGCCTGGGTGGCTCAGTCATTAAGCGTCTGCCTTCAGCTCAGGTCATGATCCCAGAGTCCTTGGATCGAGGCCCGCATGGGGCTTCCTGCTCAGCGGGGAGCCTGCTTCTCCCTCTCCCACTCCCCCTGCTTGAGTTCCCTCTCTCATTGTGTCTCTCTCTGTCAAATAAATAAATAAAATCTAAAAAAAAAAAAAAAAACCCAAAAAGAGTTAACTAAAAAAAGAAAAAAAGAACCGTTAGTGACCTTTGGTAACTCCAAAGCCTAGATTTCCCAGCAGGCTCCCCCTCCTACTAGCTGTGTGATCTTGGGCAAGTCACTCTCCCTTTGGAACTTTGGTTTGCTCATATGTTAAATGAAACTTCATCCACCCCCAGAGTTGCTGTGAGGATTAGTGACAAGGTAGGCAAAAGTGCTTTGTCAGAGCCTGTGATGGGCACAAACTAGTTGTTCAATGAACCTTATGAATGAAGTTATTTTAGAATGAATAAAGGAGTTTGTAGCCAAAAGCGGCCTCTCGCCCACAATACCTGGGTGCTGAAGGGCTGGAGTGGATGTGATCCAATTTGAATGTGGGTTTTTGAGCAGACCAAGGCTGTAAAGGAGAGAGCAATAATAGAGCTGCTTGTGTGAACAACTTGAGGTCTTTTTAAATGTTAATTTGTACCTGGACAGCTCCCAGGTTGTGGAGGCTTGGGGTGAGATGGGGAGAAAAGGGAGCAGGATTTGCAAAAGAGACAGAATATGCCCTCTTTATTACCAGTATCTTATTAGCAAACAGAGAAGTTAGGGAGGGAAATCACTCACCTTACAAAATGTGTTCCTCACATGTAAAACAGATCACAAATCCCTTAAGGCAGAATCTTCTCTGGCATTTAAAAACAATAATGTATAAACAAAAGCTGAGATATTTCAAGCAATTGCTGTGAAGTGTCGATCTGAAATTAAGATAAAGCAAATTTTCATTTTAATATCCCAAGTAACTCTAAAAAGATGATGGAGCTGGGATTTGAACCAGAATTTGATTCTGAAGACTCTTTCATTTTTCTTTTTTGTTAAAACATTTTATTTAAATAGAAATGACAAAAATAATATGCCTTTATTATATTACTCAATAATATACCAAGGTATAAATTCCCCATACCACTTCTCAAAGGTAACCAATGTGTGAATGGTTTGGTGGGCAATCCTCCAACCTTTTTTTTTGCTCCTAACACGCATACACATACATTTAAAATGGATTATACAATAACTACTGTCCTGCAACTTGCCATTTTAGATTTAACAATGTATAATTCATCTTTTTTCATATACACACTCCTCATTTTCTTTAATAGTTGCATAGTATACCTGGGTATGGATGCACTATAATTTAACCATGTGCCTGATAGACAATTTAGGATTTTCCCAATGTTTTGCTGTTACAAATACTGCTTCAGTTGCCTTCCTTATGCATATGTTTGTGTGCTTTTGTTAGTATTTCTGTAGGATAGATTTGTAGACGTCGGAAATGCTGAGCCTTAAGACATGTATGTTTAAAATGTTGGTAGAACTTGCCAAAATGTACTCAAAATAAAGCTGATGGTCTTAACCGTTATGCCCCACTGCCCCTCGAGCTAAGTAGCGAGTGCATTTTGAAATAGCTGGCTTTCTCTTTGGTAGTGGCAGCTGTGTGGATCCATAGGGGAGGGCTACTAATGGAGAAGGAAAGAGAAAAATTGTGACCAAGTCTTTGAAGCAGAAAGCCCTTTTCCTTAGGTGCTTTGTGTTTACCCAAGCTAATGGTATTCACTGAAACGTAGCAGGGAGCTTTAGGTTTGTGGCTCTCTTTTGGTCCATAAACCCTCACCATTTAAAAGAATCTGGCATTTGAATTTCTAACAGTATATTACTTTTGTAATAAAACTGATAAATAAAAGACTGTTGAAAGCGACCGGGTAATAATCTATTGCTATAAATCCAGAGTTTCAAATTTGTTTAAAGCAAGGTACATTCACACTCTAAGTGGATTCTAGCTTGCCAATAGAGTATGACTTTAAGGGAAACCAAATGGCTCCAAAGAGAACATTTTTTCCCTGTGCTTCTTAATAAATGCTCAAAGCTTCAAGGGTCAATTGCTAAAGGCTTTGAAGAACATCTCAAATCTATCATTTGGTAGAAAATATGAAAACGCAATCCCCTCACACTTCTACCCTTGACAGCAACTGTATGAACCCAGTATGGCATCTAGTAGGGTTGAGGGTTGTAAAGAACAGTTACAATCCCTTAAGGCACCTCAAGGGATTGGGTTTTATTGTAAGTTGACACAGAGAGCAAGAAGGAGCTTTGAGAGAACTGTAATCAAAACATCTCAAAATGGGACCTCACTTGTATGAATTGGTCCCTCCTGGGTGCTCTTATTAATACAATTCAGTGACTCTCCATTTCCTTTTAGGTACTGTGTTCCTTCTTGTCCCACCCCCTCTTCACTCCGTGTACCTTTTCCATATTCCTAGTTTCTACTTACTCATAGCTTCTGCTTCCTTACAACTTGGTCTTGCCAAGCTCCTCAAGCTTCTATCTCTGACTCATGGATTCTCTTTGTTTTTAACTCCTGTGTTCCCATCACGTAATTCTCTCTCTCTCTTTTTTCCTTCTAATTCAGAGTCCCAAGAGGGAGATTTAAGTTAGCCCAGTTCATCTTTTCATGCCAGGTTTTTGGCCAGTCAATAGATTGGTTGTCCTTGAGTCAGGAGTTTCCTTGTGGTCTGATCAGTCGTGGCAAATTGCCCAAGTTCAGGTGGTAAGAAAAAAGTAGCTGTGGGTAGATCAGTTTCCTTTAAGAAGGGTTTTGGGTAGTCACTGTGAGTGACTTTTATAACAGGTGTTATGCATAATGTAAAGTTGTTTCTTTTTAGTGAATGTTTATTGAGTAATGTTTTCCATTGCTAGATTCTAGGGCCTTCAAATATAAACAAAATACTAGTTCTCTCTCCCATGGAAGTCACATATTATGAAGCGTAGGCATATAAAGACATAAGTTACAATACAAACTAAGTAGTGCCCAGTATACAAATATTCATTCATTTATTCAACAAATATGTAATGAGCACTTACTACACGCCTAACTCTGGAGATTCAGCAGCAAACAATTTTAGCTCCATAGAGTTTATGTTTCAGTGTATGTGTGAGGAGAGATAAATAATAAGCACTACTATATTTTAGATGGTGATCAGTGACACGGAGGGGAAAAAAGCATGTAGAATAAGAGTCGTTGAGGGTAGGAAGTGCAATTTTTAAAAAAATATTTCATTTATTTATTTAGAGAGGATGCGAGTGGCAGGGAGGGGCTCAGCGCAAAGCCCGACATGGGGCTGGATTCCAGGACCCCGAGATCATGACCCGAGCCAAAATCAAGAGTCCGACGCTCAACTGACTGAGCCACCCAGCTACCCCAGGAAGTGCAATTTAATATATGAATGGTGTGGGCACCTGGGCTCAGGTCATGATCTCAGGGTCCTGGGATCGAGGCCCACATTTGGCTCCCTGCTTGGCAGGGAGCCTGCTTCTCCCTCTGCCTCTGCCTACTTGTGCTCTGTCTCTTTTTGTCAAATAAATAAATAAAATCTTTAAAATAAAATAAAATAAAATATGAATGGTGTCCTTGAGAGAGTGACATTTGAGAAAGATCTGAAGGAGGTGAGGGAATGAGCCATGAATTTATCTGGGGAAGAAGATTCCAGGCCGAGAGAATTCTAGCCAGTGCAAAGGCCCTTCATTGCCACGTTGAGGGGATACCAAGGAGGCTAATATACCTGGAGTGGAGGAAACTATAGAGAGGAGTGGGAAACAAGGTCAGAGAGGAAAGGGCAGGGTAGGGCACCAGACCATATGGCACTTTGTAGGCAAGTGCAAGGATTTCAGTTTTTACTCTGAGTCAAGAAGCCCCTGCAGGGGGCGCCTGGGTGGCTCAGTTGGTTAAGCGACTGCCTTCGGCTCAGGTCATGATCCTGGAGTCCCGGGATCGAGTCCCGCATCGGGCTACCTGCTCAGCAGGGAGTCTGCTTCTCCCTCTCCCGCTCTCCCCTCTTGTGCTCTTTCTCTCTCTCTCAAATAAATAAATAAAATCTTTAAAAAAAAAAAAAAGAAGCCCCTGCAGGGCTTTGAGCAGAACAATGACATGGTCTGACATATTTTAACTTTGGCTGCTGTTAAGAATAGATTCCTGTTAAGAATAGACTCAAGAGGGCCCGGGAGGAAGCAGGGAGGCCAGGTGGAAGCTGTGGCAATAATCCAGGTGAAAAGTAATGGTGGCTTGCACTAGGATGACAGCGGTAGCAACGGTGGGGAGAAATCATAGTCTGGCTATATTTTCTACAACAGAGAGGATTGCTGACAAATTAAATGTGGAGTCAGGGACAACTCCCAGGCTTTGGCCTGAGAATCCAGAATAATGGAATTGCCATTAACCAAGATGGAGAAGATAGTAGTAAGAGCAGGTTTGGGGGGAGAGCATCAGCAGTTTGGTTGTGGACATACTAATTTTGAAATGCCTGTAAGATCTCCAAGTGGAGATGTGTTTTTTTTTTTTTTTAAAGATTTTATTTATTTATTCATGAGAGACAGAAAGAGAGAGAGAGGCAGAGGGAGAAGCAGGCTCCCAAGGAGCAGGGAGCCCGATGCAGGACTCGATCCGAGGACCCTGGGATCATGACCTGAGCCGAAGGCAGACGCTTAACCATCTGAGCCACCCAGGCGTTGAGTAGGCAGTTGGATATACTGGCATGAGTCTAGAGTTCAGGGGACAGTTATGTTTTATTTATTTATTTAGGATTTTATTCATTTATTTGAGAGAGAACGCGAGCAAACACGAGGTGGTGTAGGGGCAGAGGGAGAGGGAGAAGCAGACTCCCCGCCGAGCAGGGAGCCGGATGTGGGGCTCCCTTATTTATTTTTTAAAAGATTTTTGGATTGGTGCTATAAAATTGGCTGTCCAGTGACACCTGGGTGTCTCAGTCGGTTAAGCGTCTGCCTGCGGCTCAGGCCATGATCCCAGGGTCCTGGGATCGAGTCCCACTTCAGGGTCCCTGCTCAGTGGGAGCCTGCTTCTCCCTCTCCCTCTGCTGCTCCCCCTGCTTGTACTCTCTCTGACAAATAAATAAAATCTTTGAAAAAAAATTGGTTGTCCAATGTGGCAGTCACTAGCCACATGCGGAAATTTAAATTTATATAATTAAATGAAATAAAAAATTCAGTTTCTCAGTAGCTCTAGTCACATTTCAAGTACTCAATAACTACACAGGGCTCATTGCTACTGTGTTGGTTAGTGAGGATATAGAATATTTCCATCATTACAGAAATTCCTATTGGACAACACTGAAGATGACATTTAATATTATGGGCCTGGATAAGATCACCTAGAGGATTAGTGAGGGGGGGGGGAAAGATTCAAAAACTGAACCCTTCAATAAATGTATATAAGTACACAAATTGTGATGATGGTGGGATGGTGGGATGTTAAGGGCAGGCTTCCTTTTTTAAAAAATTTTTTCCCCATGAACTAAATGGATACTAGGACACAAGACATTCTAGGCTTAAGGAAATAACGTGTGTTAATAGAAGTATAAAATAACATGCATGGTATGGTGGGGAACTGTAAGATAGCTGGCATTTCCGGAGCAAGGCCATTTTATTTTAGTATAGTTAAATACACACACACACACACACTCTAAACCTCTTCTTTGCTTAAACAGTTTGGGACTGAGCAAGCATGTGGTGCTGAGGCTAATCAGTCCAGGTCTAATTGGAGGGCAAAATGAGAAGGGGAAAATTTTTTTCTCATCAACTTGAAAATTGTGAATAAAAATGGATGTAAGAATTAAATTTAGGGAAACGGCTTTTCACTACATAGCAGATACCTCTTGCTTCTTTCAGTGATAAAAATTAAATGTGGTAGTCACTTTCAAATTTTTGAAGCTTTATTTGATAAAGACCTGAAAGGTACTTCAGCAGGGACGGGGTTTCTATCTGGATGAGGGGCAAACTGAAACAAAGTTGATGTACCTAATCAGCAACCGCTTGGATGAAATGTATTCATACACAATCACCAAGCCCCATCCTGGAAGCCAATCATTTCAGAGCATGTTTTTTCAGGATGTCGGTTTGTTTTAATAGTAGGTTGCTATCCCCCAAACTACCATATTCTTGGTTTTCTTTTTGTTTTTCCTTTTTTCAAGTTTGCAAAAAGCAATAACTTAAGCCACAAGAAAAAACCCACAAAAATGCTTTTCACCAATTACATGTGATTTGAACTAGAATAACCTAAAATTTTTAAAAAAGACTTCATTAGAATAAAAAAACTTTTAAAAGTAGAATCCATTAGAATCTCACGTTGTCATTCTATGCTCCTGCAGTTAAAGACTATGTCATTATTTCCATTATACTTACCTCCTAATTTTCAGGGCTTATTAGCCCGGCTGTAAAAACTTGCTCCAGTTGAAATTTGGCAAGCTGACAAGGCTGCGTGCCAGAAGTAATTTACTATCCAGTGTGGTTTGCAAAGTAAAAGAAGCTATATATAATAGAAAAAGAAATGAAAAGTTCCTGGTTCCAAATATTTTAATGTGTGTAATGTGTGTCACCTCAAACTTTTCAGCTTTTGTTGCTAGCAATGTGAGATAACATGAAAGGTTTGAAAAGTACAGATGCTTTGCATTCACATCAAACTGAGGGCTCCGATGTTCTTAGGCATCAAAGAGCAGTCTGGGTCTATCACTTCTGTTTGACTTTGAAGTCTCCCAGAGCTCTGTGTGGGAGAAGCGGGCAGAAGAGTTGGAACAAGGTAGGGGGAGGGGATTCCAGGTGTGTAATCTCTCATTATCACTGAAATTAGGTACTTCTCTTTACCTAATAATGATGATAATAATAACAATAACAATAATAATAATGGGATAAAAAGGGAGCATTTCTTTGCTGTTTTTAAGCATTGAGCTGTTCATGAACTTAATCTTTAGATGTGACAATGAATATCCTAAGGAAATGTTCAAGTTTATTATGAAGTTTACTTGTAAGTACTTTGGGGACAAGAATAGATGTTTTAGCTTGATTTGCAAATATCTCACTACTGTTCATCTGTCAGAGTCCTTAAGAGATTGTCTTGGGACCCTAACTGAGACCCCCTCTTTTCTGTTTTCCAAACTGGCTCATAAGCACTGCAATGGCACCAAGTGTTTCTCCAACATGGGGTGAGCAGCATACACCTTTCTGGGATTACTTTTACTTGACAACCTGGAAAAAAGAATCACAAAAATTTATATTAAAATGAATACAAGTGGCTCCTGGCTGGCTCAGTCAGTAGAGCATATAACTCTCCATCTCAGGGTTGTGAGTTCGAGCCCCATGTTGGGTATAGAGATTACTTAAAAAAATAAAATCTTAAAAAAAAGAAACTGTAAACCAAAAAAATTTAAAAAATTAAAATTAAATCTAATATATTGTGGGCTAGAATGTAAAATTTGTATGAACTCTTTTGCAGAGGGAGAAAGCTTTGGTCACTTGTGTTTCAATATTTTGACCCTGCCACATATAAAAATCATAGTTGAAGCTCTTGAAGAGAATGATATCCTCAAAGAGAGGGTCTGGTCATTAATGTTTTCTTTTAAAGTGTAACTTTCATAAGGTGTACAAAAAATTTATTTGAGAGAGAGAGAGCACGAGCTGGGGGAGAGGCAGAGGGAGAGGGAGATAAGCAGACTCACTGCGAGCAGGGAGCCCAACATGGGGCTCGATCCCAGAACCCTGGGATCATGACCTGAGAGCCAAAGACAGACGCTTAACCAACTGAGCCACACAGGTGCCCCCATAAAGTGCACAAATCTTAAATGCATACCTCAATGGATGGATTTCTACATATGCATACACCCATACATATGTATAATGACCACCCAGATCAACTAAGTATAGAACATTTCCAACTTTCAGAGGGCTCCCTGGTACCTCCTACCAGGTAGTACATGTTTACCAATCTGAGTTTTGAAGATCAAATAAAAGACTAAAAGAAATACCAAGTTTTCTGTGGTACACCTTAGAGCTCCCGACTCAAGAGCACTTTTTCTCTGGACCTCCGGTTCCTTAACTAGGTGTGCTCATCTAAGGATTCTGAGACTCAGTGGGCATTATTCAAACACAGTATCTTCTGCCATATTGGGCTTTCTCTAGCAGGTGTTTTTTTTTTTTTTTCCCCTCTTCAAGAGCTCCTTGAGTTGATATTTTAAAATATTTGTGATCAGAGTAGGTGAGTTAATATATAAGGAACTTAGAACAGTGCACATAGTAGCTCAGCATCTAGAAGCCCTAGATAAGAGATAGCTATTATACTGATATTCAGAGGAAACAAAAGAAGGCGTTGCCATTATTATTTATCTATTCAAGATTTTATTTCTGAGAGCGCACGTGTGCACGCTCACACACAAGGGGGGCAGGGGTGCTGAGAGAAGGGGAGAGAGTGAGAAGCAGACTCCCCACTGAGCAGGAAGCCTGATGCCGGGCTCCATCTCGAGATCTAGAGATCATGACCTGGGAGATGAAGACAGGTGCTTCACTGACTGAGCCACACAGGTGCCCCTGCCATTAGTATTATAATAATTCTTAGAGCAAGATAAACATAGATGCGAAATTTGAAAATAAGTGAGGAGAGTATTTATAGTTGCATTGATTTAAAAATCATAGTTAGCGGGCGGGCGCCTGGGTGGCTCAGTTGGTTAAGCGACTGCCTTCGGCTCAGGTCATGGTCCTGGAGTCCCGGGATTGAGTCCCGCATCGGGCTCCCTGCTCGGCAGGGAGTCTGCTTCTCCCTCTGACCCTCCTCCCTCTCATGCTCTCTGTCTCTCATTCTCCGTCTCGCAAATAAATAAAATCTAAAAAAAAAAAATAAATAAATAAAAATAAAAATCATAGTTAGCTATCAACTTTGCCTTGAAATGAAAGATTAAAATCTCTCAGCTTGCTGAGCCCCTTGGACCTGAAGAAATTCAGCAAGTGCCTTTTGTTATTCTGTTATGCATTTATTTATTGAGTGCTTATTATTTTCTAGGCACTGTTCTAAGCTCTCAGATATCTAGTGAACAAAACAAATATTCCCTACCTGTTTGGAACTTACTATCTAGTAGTATCCCTACTTTTACTGTTAACACAGGCTGGGGATTTTCTTTACAAAGAAATTTCATCTTTGTTTTACATCCATGAGTTTCTTCCCCTCTCTCATGTCTTACAGCTGAGGGATCAAGAAATGAAGCTGAAGCCAACCTTTGCTTCAATTCTGAGACCAGTGGGGTAAAATGTGAAAGGGGAAAAAAAAAAAAAGGAAAGGCAGAGAGGTGGAACATGGTTAATTGCTAAACTTAGTCCCCTTTCATAAATCACAAGGTGCTAATGCCAATGTTGAAATAAACAGGTCTAGCAAGAACTCCTGCTTTGGTTTTTTATCATCTTCCAGAACTTAAAAAGAATTCAGCCATGAAGTTATTATTTTAGGTTTAGTAATTATACCAACAATGTCGCTTCCAAGCTGAGTTGTCTGATGATTCCTTCAGAAATGCTAACTTGCGGGCGCCTGGGTGGCTCAGTTGGTTAAGCGACTGCCTTCGGCTCAGGTCATGATCCTGGAGTCCCTGGATCGAGTTCTGCATCGGGCTCCCTGCTCAGCAAGGAACTTGCTTCTCCCTCTGACCCTCCCCCCCTCATGTGCTCTCTCTCGTTCTCTCTGTCTCAAATAAAAAAAAAAAAAAAAAAAGAAATGCTAACTTGCTTGAGCAATGGTTTAAGGAGGGTCTATACCGTACTCATTTATTTCGGTAACTCCCAAACTTTTCAATACCAAGCTCCCCTCTTCTAAAAAATATATACTTTCTGATAGCCACCCAGGGCCATGTGTTTTATTAAACGATCTTGTCTACAAAGCAGAATAATTATTTAAATAATGAAAAGGCCTTCCCATTTAAAAATTAATCGGGCAATTAGAGATTCTAATTGGCACGTGAAAAACCGGTGTTGTCACACTGGCTTACTAAGTCTAGTCGAAAGCAAAGCCATAGTATTAATGGACAGTCCGGCCAGTTTCAGCGTCCTTTACGATTTTCATTACTGACATTTTCAAATGTTTGCTATTGGAAAACGAGGACATAGGACGGCATCACAATAAAAGGAGACAATATTCCACAGAAAGCGCAGAGCACGTCTCTCTCAGGTAACCCCTCTAGACCCAGGGAGGTGCTTTCTCGGATCCCCGCCTTCGTCTAGCCTAGCGCGCGTTTAGCACCGCCCCCACGCCGGCTCCGCCCCGCCCCCACGCCGGCTCCGCCCCGCCCCCACGCCGGCTCCGCCCCGCCCCCACGCCGGCTCCGCCCCGCCCCCACGCCGGCTCCGCCCCTCCACTCCCGTCCACGTGAGTAATCCTGCGTCGACCGGGTCCTCGCGGCAATCCCACAATCGGCCACAGAGAAGTGAAAGCCGCCGCGAGGGCCAGAGGGCCTTCTCCAGCGACGGAGGCTGTGGCGGCGGCGGAAGCGGAAAAGGCGGGACCTAGGGCGCACGTTGCGTCAGCACGTGCGAGCGCTAGGGCTGGGTCTCCGGAATAGAAGGTGGGCTCTTCCTGCGCTGGTTGGCGGTTGAGAGGTTCGTTGGTGGGTTGTAGAGTTGTGACCTCATGGCGGAGATAATTCAGGAACGCATAGAAGATCGACTCCCCGAATTGGAACAGCTGGAGCGCATTGGACTGTTCAGTCATGCGGAGATTAAGTGAGAGAGAGCTGAGGAAGTGGAGGGGCTGGGGCGGGCTGAGGGGAGGGGAGGGAGTCTGGCGGGGGCAGGGATGCGAGGGGCACTTAATTGGGCTTATTTTTCTTAATCTGGCAGAAGCCCATTTTCATATTTTGTTGATGCCCAGAATTTCTCCTTCGATGCAAGGTGGTCTGTCCACTCACCCACCAAACGTCTGACAGCTCTTCATGGAACCAGTTCTTAGGGCTATAAAGGTGATAAAGCTAGGATGCCTACCCATCAGGAGCTACCTGCCTTGTGTGTGCTGGGGGAGACAAATTAAACATTTTGCTTACGGTGCAGCGTACTGTACGTTGATTGTACTAGAGTGTACTGCCCTAGAGATGCAAAGAGTGCTGTTGGAGCCCAGGAGGAGTGGTTAAATCTTTCTAATAAGACTTGAAGATGGGGACTATTTAATTCAATTTCGTGTTCTACCCCAGGGCTTGGCCAACAACGTCTGGCACATGGTTGGCATTCAGTAATTTGTTAGAATTAAGTTGAATATTTTTTAATGGTTTTCTGCATTTTACAATGGTTGTGAATGTAGTGATGTGACTATGAGAGCCTTAAACATTTGATAGTGAAATGGAACATAGCAATGTGGAGTCTTAGTGAGTGTTCAATAAATGTCATTATTATTATTATTTTTTGAGATTTTATTTATTTATTTGACAGAGCACAAGCAGGGGAAGCAGCAGGCAGAGAGAGAGGGAGAAGCAGGCGCCTACTGAGGAAGGAGCCCAATGCAGGGCTCGATCCCAGGACTCTGGGATCATGACCTGAGTAGAAGGCAGATGCTTAACCGAGTGAGCCACCCAGGCACCCCTGTTATTTTATTATTACTGTTAACTAAAGATAGTTATTAGTCTTGCACATCTTGCGTTAAATTCTTCTAATATACACATGTTGTGTTCTGTCTAGCTAAATACAGTGAATCTCTTCCTGTGAGTTCTTTGTAGTGTTAATAAACCTTCCTAGGTAGAAATAGTAGGGACAATCGAGGTCTTTTTTTTTTTTTTAGTCTGCATGTTGAAAACTCAGAAGTAAGAGGAGTTTAGAAAAGATACTTGATTATTATTAAAACCTAAGTGACCAGAATTTGGAGGAAAGTAAATCTTTACTAGTATCACATAAAAATACTGTAAAGTACTTAACATTATTTGCTTTGGTGGTGGGAATGTCAGTGGTCCTGGCAGTCTATTAAGATGATTTTCATGGAAGTTTTAAAATACATCCTGATGCCCCTAAGCACACAGAAGTAATCACATAAGAGAATACTTGCTTATGAAGGATAATTATTTGGGAATTTCAGGTTTTGGCAAATGGGTTTTAAATATATTAAAAATAAACTTAAGAAACCCCCGAAGTTCTTTAACTTATGCTCTTTTCAACTGTTACATCTTAAATGGCTTTCTCCTCAGGGCCATCATTAAAAAGGCTTCGGATCTGGAATATAGAATACAGCGAAGAACTCTTTTTAAGGAAGACTTTATCAATTATGTTCAAGTAAGTGTATAAGTTCATTACATTTTAATCCCTTCACAAATTTTAAATCAGTTCTAGAATGGTGAGCTTGATTCAGATTTCTATAAAATTCTAGAATTGACAATTAAATGGTAATTTTTGACCAGGAATAAAGGTGATTTAGGAATAACTATAGCTAAGGCTATAGTCCTTGGCAAACTGAACTTTTTTTTTTTTTCTTTTATAGTGTTAGTAAATCAGGTACTGCCAAATATATTGTGTATCAGGATGTCAACAAGAGAATTGACTTACTATTTCTTGTGGGTTGGGGGGAGGAGAGTGGGTTTGACGACAATAGATGGTTGGAAAGTTAATATTTATGTGTCTGTAAGTCTGCTACCTTAGAAAGAGGTATGCTGCAAATTCTTCAGTACTATAAATAGATGGAGGATTTGAGTGAATATAAAGTATATATGCTGGACCAATTTTCAGATGGAGAATAGCTAATATGTTGGATGATAAACTCTAGCTTCAGAACCCAGTAGTAAGATGAAATGTTACAATACTGAAGATTCTGACCTTAGATTTAACAAAACAACAGGTGAACAAGTGCGACCTGGCTATGAATCCTATATGTGGAAGAGGTTTGAGAGCTCATAGTAGTTTGCTAAATCAAAATGAGCCAAGAGCATATTACATCAAAAAATATAATCTCTATGTCAACTAAACTTCAGTAATAAGTTTTAGTTTTTTTTTAAGATTTTATTTATTTGACAGAGACACAGCGAGAGAGGGAACACAAGCAGGGGGAGTGGGAGAGGGAGAAGCAGGCTTCCTGCAGAGCAGGGAGCCTGATGTGGGGCTCCATCCCAGGACCCTGGGACCATGACCTGAGCTGAAGACAGATGCTTAGTGACTGAGCCACCCAGGCGCCCCCAGTAAAAAGGAAAAAGGGAAAGAATAATCTAATTGACTCTATAACAAAAGTAGAGTGTTGGGCAAGTTAGCTGAGGACATTGCAAACAGTAGGCATTGAGAAGATGTTAGTTTGAAAAAAAGTGTTTTGCACTTATCAGACCATGCCTAGAGCATTGTGTTAGGCTTGAGACTACATTTTTTTTTTTTTTTTTTAAGATTTATTTGTTAGAGGGAGAGCATGAGTGTGGGGAAGGGCAGAGGGAGAGGGAAGTAATTTTTTTTTTTTTAAGATTTTACTTATTTGTTTGACAGAGAGACACAGTGGGAGAGGGACCACAAGCAGGGGGAGTGGGAGAGGGAGAAGCAGGCTTCCCGCTGAGCAGGGAGCCTGATGTGGGGCTTGATCCCAGGACCCTGGGAATATGACCTTAGCCAAAGGCAGATGCTTAGTGACTGAGCCACCCAGATGCCCCGAGAGGGAGGGAATCTTAAGCACACTTCCCCCTGAGTGTGGAGCCCAATATGGGGCTCGATCTCATGACCCTGAGATCATGACCTGAGCTGAAATCAAGAGTCGGACGCTTAACTGATTGAGCCACTCAGGGGCCCTGAGACTACATTTTAAGAACTTTTTTTTTTTTTAAGATTTATTTATTTATTTGAAAGAGATAGAGAGAGCACGGGGGTGGTGGGGAGAGGCAGAGGGAGAGGGAGGGAGTCCCAAGCAGACTCTGTGCTGAGCCCAACCCCACAACCCTGGGATATTGACCCGACCTGAAACTAAGAGGCGGACACTTAACTGACTGCACTTCCCAGGTGCCCCTATTCTTTTTTTTCAAATTTATTTATTTAAATAATCTCTACACCCAACGTGGGGCTGAAACTCATGACCCTGAGATCAAGAGTCATGTGCTCTTCTGACTGAACCAGTGGGAATCTTTTAATTTAAGTGTTATGATTTTGATAACATGCATTTTTTGTATCTAAGATGTTTATAACCATGGTAATGCATGGATTTATGAGTTTTGCAGATATAAGGTGAATTTTCAGTGACTGTTAAGACATTTACTACAAATTATGCTTGATAGCAGGTTATCTTGTTTTATATTCTTTTTTATTTTTAATTAAGCTGTCTGCCCAATGTGGGGCTTGAACTCATTACCTGGAGATCAAGAATTGCATGCTGTACTGACTGAGCCAGCTAGCTGCCTCAATCTTGTTTTATTTATTTATTTGTTTTTTAATTTTTTTTAGAGAGTGAGTGAGAGAGCGAGAGCATCCAACCGGAGGATGGGGGGAGTACGGGGAGAAGGAGACAATCTTACGCAGGCTCCACACCCAGTGCAGAGCCTGATGTGGGGCTCAGTCTCATGATCCTGAGATCATGACCTGAGCTGAAATCAGGAGTCAGTTGTTTATTTATTTTTTAAAAGATTTTATTTATTTGACAGAGAGAGACACAGCGAGAGAGGGAACACAAGCAGGGGGAGTGGGAGAGGGAGAAGCAGGCTTCTCGCTGAGCAGAGAGCCCAATGTGGGGCTCGATCCCAGGACCCTGGGATCATGACCCGAGCTGAAGGCAGGTGCTTAACGACTGAGCCACCCAGGTGCTGCCACCCCCAATCTTGTTTTATGTTCTTGATTTTTATTTATTTTATGATTTTAGCTAAATGTATTTCCTGTATTTAAAAGGTTATAAATGTTAATTGTTTTCTCTTTTTTTGTATGTTTTTTTTCCATAGTATGAAATTAATCTTTTGGAGTTGATTCAGAGAAGGAGAACTGTAAGTAGATATTCTGGAAGTTGGAAAAATTTAAATATTTTATTTATTTGAGAGTGAAAGAGTGCGAGAGAGAATGAGCAGGGAGAGCGACAGAGGGAGAGGGAGAAGCAGACTCCCCACTGAGCAGGGAGCCCGATGTGGGGCTCGATCCCAGGATGCCAGGATCATGACCTGAGCCGAAGGCAGACGCTTAACGATTGAGCCACCCAGGCACCCCTGGAAGCTGGAAAAATTTAGAATTAAGCAGCGTGGCTCTGTAGCTAGAACTTCGGTTTGGGAAGCAGTTGGTACTGATAAATTGTGTGGTGATGTGCTCATAATGGATATTTGTAAGTATTTGTTTTCTTTATCACCAGTACTGTTTAAGATTAAGAATATTGCTGTGGATAAATGTGATTAAATTGAGGCTTTGTGTATGTCCTTTCTTAGCGCATCGGCTATTCATTTAAGAAGGATGAGATTGAGAATTCCATTGTACACCGGGTACAAGGTGTCTTCCGACGAGCTTCAGCAAAATGGAAAGTAAGTGATCAGAACATCTTTAATTATAAGAGATGTGAAGATATGTATTTTATATACTGTGATTTCAGTATTCAAATGCATTATTTATACTTGGGTGTGTCAGTATTTAACCGAATTATAATATCATTGTTTGAAACCACTTACCAAACCATTAAGAAAATTGATCTCATTACCTCACCATTATTCTTTGAGGATGGTACTGAAAATGGTAGATTTGATACGTAATTAAGGATTAGAAATTTGGGATTTGTTTGGATAAATCTCTAAGTGAGGTACACCAAAGACTCGGAGATAGAAGATGAATGGTTAGAGTAGGGGCAGGACCTCACTCACTTGATATTCTTCAAGTGGTCTCTGGGACTGGGATATAGTATATAAAGAATACTTTGGATCTTGGGAATGACAAATTTTGGGTTACTACCTCTGATTGAGACCATTTAAGAGCTGCATTGAACACACTGGGTAGACAACACATTTTGTCTTGGTGCATGGTAGGTGGGAGTGGTGACCAGATGGAGTTACCATGTTTAAGAGATCTAGGGCCTCAGTGAGGAAAAGCCTAATAGGCTGAGCAATGTGTTACCACATTGGCCTTTCTGAAATTTACCTCTGTTTCCAAAAAAAAAAAAAAAAAAATTAGTGCAAAATTGTATTATATATAAATTTAAAATTCACGCAGCTCACTACATTGCTTTTCTTGCAGGATGATGTTCAACTTTGGCTATCCTATATAGTCTTTTGTAAGAAATGGGTGAGTATTGGGCAGCTGTGTCTTGCTTCCTTATTCCTTCTTTCAGTTAGTCTGCCTTTTAAGTCCCACAGTTGGTTACTGAATTCCCCATGTTTTCTCCAAAGTTGTAGGGTTAGCAAGTGGGAAAAGAACCCAAGAAGGCTGAACTTCAGTATAATCTTTGTATATCTGAATGACTATGTAAATGGTTTCTTAGCCAGAAAATGATCTTTATGTGTGTATTTCTTCAGTAAAGTTGAAAATTTTTAGATATTTAGGATGTTTACATGTAGTGGTTTAGGTAGAAGAAAACCATGAATGTATCTGTATTTATACGTCCCTACAGCAGGAGATCTTGCCCCATTGGATTTTAAGTTAGTAAGGAAACAGTACCAGATCATTTAGAGATTAGTAACAATGATTTCACTGGATAGGAAGTAGAATTACTTTTTCTCTTTTACAGGCTACCAAAGCTCAACTTAGCAAGGTATTTTCTGCCATGTTGGCCATTCATTCAAACAAACCAGGTATGGTGAGATCCTCGTCAGTTTTTCTTCTACCTTTTATTTTATTTTATTTTTTAAGATTTTATTTATTTATTTGACAGAGAGATAGTGAGAGCAGGAACACAAGCAGAGGGAGTGGGAGAGGGAGTAACAGGCTTCCCGCTGAGCAGGGAGCCCGATGCGGGGCTCGATCCCAGGACCCTGGGATCACGACCTGAGCCAAAGGCAGACGCCTAACGACTGAGCCACCCAGGCGCCCCCTCTTCTACCTTTTATGTAGACTCAAGCTATTTTGGAATTTACTTTGCTTAATAAACTTACAATATCATTTTGAGAACTTGAGCATAGGTACTTGGCCTTAACACTTTTGGTTTCCAAATAGCTGCCTCTTAGTTCATCCCTGCATATTGTGTAACCCCTTATTGCGTCAGTATTGTATTTGTGGGTAAGAAGGACTAAGTTTCTTCTTACTTATTTGTTTGTTTTTAAAAGTATTTTATTTATTATTTTTTTAAGTATATTATATTATTTTATTTTTTTAAAGATTTTATGTATTTATCTGACAGAGAGAGACACAGTGGGAGAAGGAACACAAGCAGGGGGAGTGGGAGAGGGAGAAGGAGGCTTCCCGCCGAGCAGGGAGCCTGATGCGGGGCTCGATCCCAGGACTCTGGGATCATGACTTGAGCCGAAGGCAGACGCTTAAAGACTGAGCCACCCAGGCGCCCCTTATTTTTTGTTTATTTTTAAAAAATATTTTATTTATTTATTTGGCAGAGACACAGAGAGAGAGGGAACACAAGCAGGGAGAGTGGGAGAGGGAGAAGCAGGCTTCCTACCAAGCTGGGAGCCCGATGCGGGGCTCGATCCCAGGACCCTGGGATCATGACCTGAGCCGAAGGCAGACGCTTAACGACTGAGCCACCCAGGCGCCCCAATTTTTTGTTATTTTTTTAAAGGAAGCTCTACATGCAGGGCATCTGGATGGCTCCGTCTGTTAGGCATCTCCCTCTTTTTTTTTTTTTTTTTTAAGATTTTATTTATTTGAGAGAGAGAGAGAGCACATGAGAGGGGGAAGGGTCAGAGGGAGAAGCAGACTCCCTGCTGAGCAGGGAACCTGATGTGGGACTTGATCCTGGGACCCTGGGATCATGACCTGAGCCGAAGGCAGACGCTTAACGACTGAGCCACCCAGGCGCCCGGTACATAATTTTATAGTGGAGGTGCTCCAGTGCCTATTCTCAAGTATTAGGCTCAACCAGGTTCACACAGTACAGGCTACATTTGGCACCAGTTAATTCAGAAGGATACAGCAGGACAGCATTAGGTGTGTATCTTTAGTAGAGTACTCTTAGCAGTTAGGAGGCTGGTCTCTGTTTCCCAAGATGACAGTTCAGGTATGAGGGAATGAGATCACACGAATGGGTCGAGGAGCCACTCTGGCTTGGAAGACCTATGGATGGGCATAGCTTCCGGGGATCCTAGAAAGGACTGTGCTCAATTTCAGGAGTCACATGTTCAAGAAAGCCCAGAGCATTGCTCTCTCTCATTCACAACCCTTCTAGTCCAGACGTGGTTACCAACCATAAGTCGTTTTTACCAAAAGAAATCTTATCTGGTGACATAGCTGACTTTTTTTTTTTTTTAAAGATTTTATTTATTTATTTGACAGAGACACAGCGAGAGAGGGAACACAAGCAGGGGGAGTGAGAGAGGGAGAAGCAGGCTTCCCGCTGAGCAGGGAGCCCAATGTGGGGCTTGATCCCAGGACCCTGGGATCATGACCTGAGCCGAAGGCAGACGCTTAACGACTGAGCCACCCAGGCACCCCGACATAGCTGATTTTTATTAAGTTTATTAAGTTGGGAAATAGCTCAAGTGTTAAGGTTAATTTCTTATGTAGAAAGACAAAGGTTTTTGATTTTTATTAAGCCTTTATTCCCAACAGGTGTGGTAAAAAATTTATTTTTAAAATTGAGCCATTCAAAAAAAATCATGAACTATTTAATAATAAAGCAAAAGAACGAAATATTTTTATTTCATTGATTCTAAAATGCATAATTTTCCAGCATTTTCACACTTTTAAAATTTGTATGTGACTTATAATGATGTTGACTTCAGATTGGATGAGGCACATAAGTATCCACGGATATTATCATTTACGTCTTTGGTTCAGACTACTCTAAATAAAGCAGTAATACTTTACAGTTAACCACTAGAAACAGTCTCCATCCCCTTTCTCTTTTGGTAAGATTAAAAAAAAGTTCTTTTAAGTATTAAAATTGGAACATTGATCTTTTTTGGTCTGACTCGGTCGACTTACTGAAATGAAGTTTGATGTTTTTCATTTATAGCTTTGTGGATTATGGCAGCCAAATGGGAAATGGAAGATCGCTTGTCTTCAGAAAGTGCAAGACAGCTATTTCTTCGAGCTCTGCGCTTTCATCCAGAGTGCCCGAAACTTTATCAAGAAGTGAGTTGTGTACCTGTAAGATAAGAGAGTGATGTCTGAGTTTTGGTCCTTTATGGACATACATTCTTTATTAAGTTAAAAAAGACTCTGATTTATGGAGGCTAAGGATAAGTAGGGATTGCTGCTGGAGAAAAGGGGTAACAAAGATATTTCTTGGCCATTAATAGGTGTTGACCATGTGCAACTTCCATCTTGTGAGTGAGAGATGAGAACTCTGACCTACCCATTATGGTTGGGAGGGGTAGGGAACTGGACCCTACCTTTTTTAGTTGTGGGGCCAGGGTTCAGCCATCTTTATACGTTTTTTTTTTTTTTTTTTAAGATTTTATTTATTTGTGAGAGAGAGAGAGAGCGCACAAGCCAGGGGGAGGCGGCAGGCAGAGGGAGAGGGAGAAGCAGGCTCCTCGCTGAACAAGGAGCCCAATGTGGGTCTTGATTCCAGGACCCTGGGATCATGACCTGAGCCAAAGGCAGACACTTAACTGACTTAGCCACCCAGGCACCCTGAATCTTTTTTTTTTTTTTTAAGATTTTATTTTAGGGGTGCCTGGGTGGCTTAGTTGGTTGAGCGACTGCCTTCGGCTCAGGTCATGATCCTGGAATCCCGGGATTGAGTCCCGCATCGGGCTCCCTGCTCGGCGGGGAGTCTGCTTCTCCCTCTGACCCTCCCCCCGCCTCATGCTTGCTCTCTCTCATTCTCTCTCTCTCAAATGGATAAATAAAATCTTTAAAAAAAAGATTTTATTTATTTTAGAGAGAGCATGCATGCATGCATGTGAGCGGGAGGAGGGACAGAAGGAGAGGGGAGAATCTCAGGCTGACTCTGCACTGAGTGCGGAGCCAGACACAGGCCTTGATCTCTTGATCCTGAGATCATGCTCTGAACAAAGTTCCTTTTTATGCCCTGAGCTGAAACCAAGAGTTGGACGCCCAAACTACTGAGCCACCCAGGTGCCCTACGGTATAAACATTTTTTAAGAACTTGTTATTTTCACATGTCTTGTAACATAAAGTTCAAAGTACTAAAAATTCTGGGGATGTCCAAGTTTACATGTTAGTTGTGCATGAGTTTTTCTTCATAATGTTTGACGGTAAATATTTGCCATTGATTTTTTATTTTGAAATAATTATAGATTGACAGGAAATTATGAAGATAGTACAGTGAGGTCCTGCATTCCACTAATCAATTTCTCCTGATGGTTGCATTTTATAAAATTACATAATATGAAAATCAGGAAATCAGCATTGGTATGATGTGTCCATATGGTTCTATGTCATTTTTTTTTACATGTGTAGATTTGTGTAACCACTACCACAATCAAAATACAGAGCTGTTCTACCATCACAAAGATCTCCTTCCTTATAAATGTTTGCTAGTTTCATAACAAAATATTATACTACTCCTGGACTTTCCCAGATCTGATACTTAATGGGTGTAAAATGACATCTTATGTATTTCTGATAAAAAGAAATTATTTCCAAAGGTTTTTAGTTTATTTTTTCCCTTGTATAGTACTTTAGGATGGAGTTGATGCATGCTGAGAAACTGAGGAAAGAAAAACAAGAATTTGAAAAAGCCAAAATGGATGTGGTAAGATCCGAGTGTGTTGTTCCATGTCAACAATTTGTAGTGTTTCGAGCCTGTTTAGGAGTAAGAGAAAATTTTTGGAAGGTATTTTTGTTCCCAATTTAATGTCTTATTTTGAAACTTTAGAGTTGATTTAATTAAATGGGCTTATTAATAAAAATGGAATTTTGTGCTTTAAAAATAGACATTTGGAGTAATTGAAGTAGTCCTCAAGATTATTTATTACTGATGGAATGGTAAATGGTCTTCTTTAATACTTTATAGTTTCATTAAATGACATACTAATCAGTTGAAGGAGTTTGAGGGGGGGTTATGAAATCTGTGGTTCCTAGCCTTCTTTCTTTTTTGTTTTATACAATTTTTTTGGTGTCAGTAATTTTAAAGAAGTTTTAGAATGTTAGAGCTGAAAAAGGAACTTTGCTGTCATCTGTTATTGTGGTTTCCAGCTGTGAACTTTTTTATTCAAATAAGAGTTGACACATAAGGATAAGCAAGGTGTGTAAATTCTCACCTGTTTGGGTCTAAGTAGAGAGTCCGACCTTAAGCCGTGTGATCTTGCTATCACTCTAGGAGCCTGAGAGAACTTTCACTGTGCAAGTTCAGTGGTCTGGTTCAGGCTGCACATTTTACAAGTGAGGGAACTGGCCCAGAGAGAGACGTGATTTGCCAGAGGTCATACATATGGCACAGGTAGTCTAGGACTGTTAATTTTCATCCTGGTGCTTTTTCTAGTTACTGGCCTATCTGTTAAGTTATGTTTAATATAATATGCTTTAGGGGAATCTTGATTATCCTGAAGAAATCCTTAAGGGCGAGTTGGCACGGATCATCTACAAAAATTCTGTAAGCATAATTAAAGGTACGCATATTTTGAAATTTTATTTATGATGGGAGAGTGAAACATTCTATTTATAATAAGAAAGACCTTTAGCTAATTTGGAAATTTTCTATTAGAAATTCTGTTAGACTGTGCATAAAAATTCTGTACGAATAGTGTTCTCTTTCTTTAAGAAAAGGTTGATTGCCCCTTAGGATATACTTGAACATTTCAGTAAGTTTATTGAGTATTTTAGTCACGGGGGGGTGTTGAAAAGAAACAGGTGATTTAGAACATTTCTTTATATCGGGAAGAAGTTTAGAAGAAAGGAAGAACTTATGAATACTCCCGAATATCAGTAATGGTTTTGATTGTGTAGTGGGTGCTTTGTTTATCTGTTTTGTCCTATTTCTCAATTAAAACCCCAAAACAAAAGAACTCTAGCATATAAGAAAGTAGTACTTTCTTATAGAAGAAAGTGATACTTTAGAGTAAAATGATACTTGAGAGTCTTACTCCCCTCCCCCACTTTTTAAATTTTAGGTGCAGAATTTCATGTGTCACTGCTTTCAATTGCACAGCTATTCGACTTTGCCACAGATCTGCAAAAAGAAATTTATGATGAGTAAGTAAAGTCATGGAAAGGTGAATATGTCTATTTCTAATCTTGTGGTAAAAGTTTGAGATTGGGTGTTTAGAAAGGGGGAGAGAAGTTACCACGCTAAATCCTTGGAAGAAAGCAAAGTTTTAGGACTGTTGTATCATAGTAAGTTATATAAAAAAATAGATTGCTGGAAAAGTTGTTTGACACCCTTATGGGCTTCCCTTGGGAAATAGTTTGCCTTTATTCAATAACAGATATCCTACAGCTTATATCAAAATGTATATTCCTGCTTTGCTGGCATGTCTTTTGTCCATAAAATGAGAGTGGTCCTTGGGAATGTTTATAGTTGATTGCTGCAGGTAATTTTATTCTTTAATGTTTGAGCGTATGGTTTGAGAATTATTTGCAGCCTACCTTATGAGTACTTCACTCTTACGTAGCACCCCTTACTTTCACAGGAGATAAAATAGAACTTGGATCAGTTTGCTCTTTGGATTTTTCAGGGCTTTGGTAGAGGATTAGGTTGTGCTTTTTCTTTGCCTCTATTATAGAAAATCAAGAGCCTGGATATAATAAGGTTCTCCAGGGCTTGAAGAGAATTGTCTTGTCACACATACCTGTTGATTTGACTTTGAGAGCTAACTTGAAAATTAACATTTGAGAATGATATCTAAAACATTCTGAAACCTAATGTGGCACAACTCTGATCGATTGACAAAATTTATATGGTGAGTGTGAAGCTATCTGGAGAGCCTAGTGGGGAGTTGTCTCGTGGTAATGGAATTGTTAAAGGGGTGTCCTGGGTCCGTTTTTAGAGCATAGGGAACTGTCTCTGATATTCTGAGTTAGTCTCATGTCATAGGGCTGACACGAGTAAACTACTTTGCAGCCTTCAGGCTCTGCACACAGATGACCCTCTTACTTGGGATTATGTGGCACGGCAAGAATTAGTGATGGAGATGCAGCCAGCTGGAGAGCAGCCTGCCACGAAACAAGCCAGAGCAGTGGAGGTGGGCCGGAAGGAGGAGAGGTGCTGTGCTGTGTATGAAGAGGCAGTAAAGACTCTCCCCACAGGTGAACTTCGCCAGACCTTGGTGTGATATACAAGTGGTAGTATTCACAAATGTGAAACCGAAGCTTCTGTTTCTTTTTCCAAAATCAGTTTTCAGGAATCTTTCTGTGTTAGTTGACCATGTGCCTGGCTTTCCAACTTCTTGTTTGCTGGTGGAAGATGGAGCTTTTATGACTTTCCTCGACAGTAGTGATGTTTATGTTCATCTGTTTGGGGGAGATGATACTTAGGAAATAGTAATTCAGAAGATTGTCCTTCCCTAATTATCTTTTGACACAGATTTACTTTCAGATTTTATAATATGGGAGTATTAAGGTAGAAGGGATATATAACATGGATGAGGCTTTTACTTTTTTTTTTTTAAAGATTTTATTTATTTATTTGACAGAACACAAGTAGGCAGAGCGGTAGGCAGAGAGAGAGGGAGAAGCAGGCTCCCCACTGAGCAGGGAGCCTGACGTGGGGCTCGATCACAGGACCCTGGGATCATGACCTGAGCCGAAGGCAGGTGCTTAACTGACTGAGCCACCCAGGCACAGGCACCCCCGAGGCTTTTACTTTTTATATGTGGTTACTCAGTTGCTTTTCCCCCCAGTGTTTGAGATGTTGATTGGTTGTAATGGGAATAACTAGTTTTTTTTTACAAGACTAGTTTAAATTCTTCTTCTGGGGAATCTTTCCTTCACAGAAAAGATGTATGATGACTGTTAAACAGAGAGACTGGCGATCTGATCAGTGTAATCTCTCTGACTTTTCCAGAGGCCATGTGGAAGTGTTACATCAACTTCTGCTTGGAAAGGTTCACTAAGAAGACCAGCAGTCAGTTCCTCAGAGAGAGGGTAAGGGACTTAAGTTACATGCTTATAGTGGCTGACTAGAAAGTGACTGTTTTCTGGAAGAAGAGCAGACACATGGCTCCTTTGGGGCCTGGGACAGCTTCCAAGAGCTTCATGCTTAACCTAAGTTCTTTCTCTTTGTGGGTGACCTAGTCATTCTAAAGGTCTGAGTCTGCTGCATCCTTATTCGGGCCACCTGGTTAGGAGGCGCTCTCTTACTGGACTGTGCTTGGTGCCGCTTTTTGGCTGGTCTAATCATAAGTGAAACCACTTCAAGTTCCTTCTCTCTGTTTTCAGAAATGTGCAAAACTGCACTTGTTCCTGTCAGAGAACAAAGACCCCTGCTGGGATGTTATAATGAACTGAAGGATTTTTCTGATTTCAGAGGCTGGAAAGAACCATGATGGCATTCAGGAAGGCACATGAACTCAGACTTCTACCAGAATTCCAGTACAAGCAGTGGGTAAGGACACATTCACTGCCAATAACACATACTTAATTCCAGTTGGTTCCTGCTGGTGTCATGTGTTTTTAATATATAGTTATATGACTAAGCCCATTTGGAAGTTTGGATTGGAAGACGCAGAGACATTACATTTGTCTCTCAGTATTTGGTGTATGCCAAAAGTGAAATGTGTACCAGTAAAGGGAGGAATGTTATATAGTGGGAAACACTCAGAATAAGGAGTCACAAGTTGGATTTATTTTGTTTGTCTCCCCATCCATCTTTTCCTGAACATCCTTTTCCTGAATGTATGCCTGACCCAGAATAACAATTGGTATGGTAACGATAAAGACAAATTAGATGTGTTCCTATGTTTTAGAAGCTGATATTTTAGTAAGAAGCTTATTAACCCATCCCTGCTCTCTGGGGTGGGTAAGGATTATTACGGCGACCAGGATAATGTGCTGAAGGAATACGTAGTCTAGATCGGGTTTTGTCACTTAATAGCTAGGTAACTTGGGCAAGCCACTTAACCTTTCTGAGTTTGTTTACTTGATTTTAAAATAGTGATAGTTATCTTTTTTTTTGCCAGCTCACAAAGTTCTTGACATGTACAGAAATGTTCATACGTTAACATTTAAAAAATACTTTTTACATATAGCTAGGTAATGCATATACTAGTTTTCTGTATTATACCAGGACTGAGATACCCTTTTCCCATTATGGCATCTATCTGGGAAAAATCCCAGGCTTGGATGAGTTCAGCTGCTCCCATTTGAGCTATTGAATACTGGCAGGACAGTCACCCCCTATAAATTTAGGTGGACTTTGCTTTGAGTATTGCTGTGGCAGCCCTGCTATTTGGTCATTCACCACTCTGGCTATTCAGACATCCTCTGCTCCCCAAATCTCTGATGCTGCCCTTCCTAAGCCTACTACCTCATTTACCTCATCACTCTGGTGCCCTTGCCTTTAATGAGAGCTGCTCAGTATACTGCCTCTAAACTTAAAATGCTTAGCTGATTCCTACATCCATCGTTTTTCCACATTATTCTCCACAGAATGAGCTTTAAAAACCGATCAGATTATTCTGTGGCTTCCACTGTCCTTTGGATAAAGCTGGTCATTCTCCCTAATACGGCTTGGCCTCACTTGCCAGTTCTCTAGTACACATTCTACCCCTTCAGCCATGTTGAACTTGGATTTCCTTTTGTATCCTTATGAGAACATAAGCTGTCTCTTATGCACATGCTTGTTGGGAGAGCCTTCTCTAACTAATGCCTACTCTTCCTTAAGCCTAGCATAAATGGTGTTTTCTGTCTCATAGCTGCCAAAGACCCTGTTGGGTGTTCCTGCTTTGTACTCTTATAGCATGTGATTCTTTTTCTGTCAAGGCAAATATCAGACCGTCTCTACTTCTAGACTTGAGGCCCTGGGGCAGTGGAGAACGTACCTGATTTCCTCATTATTAAATCTAGCATGTATAGTGAGCAATAAAAATGCTTGTCGAATGAGCAGACTATATATTGCCATTTATTTGCTGTTCCACAGTTTTTTAAAAATTGAATTGGTTTGGGGCACCTGGGTGGCTTAGTCGGTTAAGCGGCTGCCTTCAGCTCAGGTCATGATCCCAGGGTCCTGGGATCGAGCCCCGCATCGGGCTCCCTGCTCGGCGGGGAGCCTGCTTCTCCCTCTCCCTCTGCCTACTTGTTCTCTCTCTCTATCTCTCTGTCAAATAAATAAATAAAATCTTAAAAAAAAAAAATTGAATTGGTTTTAGGTTTTTTCCCTCTTCTGTTAAAATAGTGTGGATTTAAGCATTTTGAACATGTAAGATTTCCTTCTGTGTTGGCTTATATTTGTTAAAATTTCCAAGTTTAAGATATGAACACTTCCATGACTCTTGTTACACAGTGTCAAATTACATTTCAGAAAAATGGTACCAGTTGATTGTGTGCCCAACTCCATTTGAATGAATAAACATGTTTCATTATCAACCCACAAATACTGGTTTTGTCTGATTTTTATATTCTGTTTGGTGGGTGTGGGTTTTATTATAGTGAACTATTAAAAACTTAACTTTCAGTCTAAATTATTTAGGCCCTCTACTTTGTACGTCTTACCTATTTTTTGGTGGCCTTTAGGAATAAGAGCAGGCAATGGAAGAGAATTTGATTGTTTACTTTGTGCCTGTTTGGCAGCCATTGCCAAAGGTTAAGTGGAGATGATGTTGAAATCACTGCCTTAAATGAGGTCTTTTTTTGTCTCCCTACCCCCCCCCCCCCCACCCCACGTAGATGATCTAGCTTTCAGTGGATAATTTTCCAGTGATCCTTTGTCTTACCCAGATCGAGTTGTTGCTGCATCAGGACTTTTTAAAGGAAGCTCTGGAGGTAGCAGTAGCCGGGACTGAATCGT
This sequence comes from Leptonychotes weddellii, assembly GCF_054177405.1. Taxonomy (NCBI): domain Eukaryota; kingdom Metazoa; phylum Chordata; class Mammalia; order Carnivora; family Phocidae; genus Leptonychotes; species Leptonychotes weddellii. The sequence continues at coordinate 34,937,434 of NC_138383.1, forward strand.
TTAGAGACTCCGTGACGATGTGGCAGATGAAGCTGCAGGTGCTGATTGACTCTAAGAGCCCTGATGTAGCCGGGCTTTTTGAAGAAGCTTTTGTGCATCTGAAAGCCCAGGTCTGTGAGTTGGGTTTTTTGTATTTCATTGTGTTTGGGAAACCTTTTGAGACTGAGCCAAAGCTCATTTGAAGTGTGCTTGTCTGATGAGGGCTGGCCCCAGAGTGCATGTGTGCCTATATCAAGGGTCAGGAGTGGAAGAATTCCCTTCCATTTACTAGCCTATTTCTAATTTGTTATTTGAAAAATGACTAAATAAGGGGCGCCTGGGTGGCTCAGTCATTAGGCGTCTGTCTTCGGCTCAGGTCATGATCCCAGGGTCCTTGGATCAAGTCCCGTGTCAGACTCCCTGCTCAGTAGGAAGTCTGCTTCTCCCTCTCCCACATCCCCCTGCTTGTGTTCCTTCTCTCACTGTCTCTCTCTCTCTGTCAAAAAATAAATAAAATCTTTTAAAAAAAGAAAGACTATATGAAATTCTCCATTTTATTTTGATATCTTATAAGTGAGAAATATTGAGTATTTTTCTCCCTTGCTTCCAAAGCTGTATTTAAGCCCGAGTTATGTATTTTATTTTTTAAGTTTTTATTTACTTGAGAGAGAGAGAGAGCAGGGGGAGGAGCAAAGGGGAAGGGACAAGCAGACTCTGTGCCTAGTGCAGAGCCCAATGCGGGGCTTGATCTCATGACCCTGAGATCATGACCTGAGCCGAAAGCAAGAGTTGGACACTTAACCGACTGAGCGACCCAGGCCCCTCCAAAGCTCGAGTTTTAAACAGACATATATATATATATATATATATATATTTTAAGATTTTATTTATTTATTTGTCAGAGAGAGAGAGAGCACAAAGCAGGGAGAGCGGCAGGCGAAGAGGGAGAAGCAGACTCCCCGCTGAGCAGGGAACCCAATGTGGGACTCCATCCCAGGATCCTGGGATCATGACCTGAGCCGAAGGCAGATGCTTAACTGACTGAGCTACCCAGGCGTCCCTAAACAGACACATATTTCTAAATCTTAAAGCTTTGCAGTCAATATTTTTTTAAAAAGATATTTATTTATTTATTTAGAGAGCAGAGGGGGAGGGGTAAGGGAAGGGAGAGGGAGACTCTCCAGCAGACTACTTGCTCAGCGCAGGCCCGATTTGGGGCTCGGTCCCATAACCCTGAGCTTATGGCCTGAGCCAAAATCAAGAATCGGACACTTAACTGACTGAGTCACCCATGTGCCTTCTAGAATCTTTTTTTTTAAGATTTTATTTTTAAGTAATCTCTGCACTCAGTGTGGGGCTTCAACTCACAACCCCAAGATTAAGAGTTGCACGCTCCTGACTGAGCCAGCCAGGCACCCCCTTTTATATTAGGAAAAAAGTATTCTGGAAGTTAAAGTGGGGAAAAAATCTTAATTCTCATTTGTGTGTGTCTCTGGGGCATGAGTGAAGATCAGATAATTGAGTTTGGATTAAGTAGTACTTATGTCGTAGGTCTTAGACAGCAGAGAAGTGACCTGGGTAGCTGTGGGTCTAACCAGCTATGGACACTTCATTGCTTAATTCACAGATAGCTGATGGTAATAACTGTAGGTAGTACTCCAACAGAAGGGTGCTAGTTTTGACAGGAGAGTGCTGCTTTGGGGGTCTTGGTCACAAGTCTGTCTGTGCTCTGGCAGGCCATCCCTACTGGGCACTGAGAATTTGGTCATGGTGAGGACAGACTGGGAGTGAATCCGTATTTTACATATTGAGTATCTCAGTAGGAGCCTGTCTTTATGGTGACTAGTTTTCAGAGCATAGAACTAAGCCATCAATTTCTAACTTTTTTTTCTTTCTCACTGTGACCAGGTCTGTCTGCCATTGTGGATTTCTTGGGCAGAGTGGAGTGAAGGTGCCAAAAGCCAAGAAGACACAGAAGCCATTTTTAAGGTCTAGGCCTTACGTTCTGAGTCTTGTGGTGGGTGGGGAATGAGCAGATAGGTTCACTAGTTGGCTAGTTTTAGGGTTATTTTTATAGCAGATGTTCCTAAAGCACTGTTAATTGAGGAGCCTGGGATGGTTCTGGGAAAATTTGTTCTGATATTTATAAATATCCTCATGTAGCTTGTGTCTTTTTTTTTTTTTTTTTTTTTAATTGTAGAAAGCTCTCTTAGCTGTCAAAGGTGCTAACTCAGTCACTCTGAAGGATAAGTACCTGGATTGGGCTTACCGAAGCGGTGGCTACAAAAAGGCCAGAGCTGTGTTTAAAAGGTGCTCACAAACTTTCATCACTGTTATTTGTCTCCCCACCCTGCACTCAGCCTCCCATGCCCAGGTTATATGTATGGCAAACAGTATCTGAGGAAGTAATCCAAGAGATTTTTTTCAGAAAGTCTTTTGTTGAACGGTAAAAGCAGTTCATACTTGTTGGTGGAAAATTAAAAAAAGAGGGAGATAACTATTAACTCATTGTAATCAGGAGAAAAAAACATGCTTAATGTATCATTTAAAAACTTTGTTTTCGGGGCACCTGGGTGGCTCAGTCAGTTAAGCGTTTGCCTTCAGCTCAGGTCATGATCCCTGGGTCCTGGGATCGAGCCCCGCATCAGGCTCCTTGCTCAGAGGGGGGCCTGCTTCTCCCTCTCCCACTGCTTCTCCCCCTGCTTGTGCTTTCTCACTCTCTCTCTCTCTGACAAATAAATAAGTAAAATCTTAAAAAAACAAAAAAAAACCCTTTGTTTTTGCATGTTTGAGATTATACTATAATCACATTTTGTATACCGCTTTTGTTGGTGAACATTGCACTGGCCTTTTTCCTGTCAGTAATAGTTCTTCATGAACGTCATTCATTAGAAATAGCTGTATGGTACATCGCTCTGGGCATGTACCGTGGTTTAGATGGTCATAGTAATACTGCTTTGGTGAACATTTCTGCACAAATATTATTTGTTCATACTGGAAATTACTTCCTTAGAATATATTCTTAGAAGCGGAATTATTGGTCTCCTTCAGAAAGACCTTGAGATGCAGTATAGGGAACTTTAAACTATAAAAGTGGGGAAGAGGAGAACAGGAAGAAAACTGGGTAGGAAAGAGTTTGGTGGGGGTGAAGAGTAAGTCACTGGACACTGAAAGTGTTGAGAGTGACTGGTGGTCAAATCCAGTGTTTGTGGCCAGGTCTTTATTAAACCATGCGTTGTGGAGGCGCAGGCATAGGGATATAGTTAGAGTCATGGGATGTAAGAGGCTTGTTGTCTCTTTGGACGATAACCGTTTTCTCCTTTTCTGTAGTTTACAGGAAAGCCGTCCATTTTCAGTTGATTTTTTCAGGAAAATAATCCAGTTTGAAAAGGAGCAAGTAAGTGTTCTATTCATTTCTTATCTGGGACAATGAACTGGTGGTTACTCTCCTATATGGCAGCACTTTTGTCATTTAAGAAGTTCTCATAGGGGCGCCTGGGTGGCTCAGTTGGTTAAGCGACTGCCTTCGGCTCAGGTCATGATCCTGGAGTCCCGGGATCAAGTCCCGCATCGGGCTCCCTGCTCAGCAGGGAGTCTGCTTCTCCCTCTGACCCTCCCCCCTCTCATGTGCTCTCTCTCTCATTCTGTCTCTCAAATAAATAAATAAAATCTTTAAAAAAAAAAAAAAAGTTCTCATATATAGTATAAATTTCCGGTCCCCTCACCTAACCATTTTTTCATAGAGATGGTTAAGGAATGGTAATCAAGCAAAGAAGAGAAAGTCCATGTCTGGAAAATAGAAAACTCAGATGTCACCTCATAGAGGAAACCCTCCCTACCAGGTTGGGCGAGGTGCTGCTTCTCTGCCTCCGGAGCACCCTGTTTGTCTTTCGTATTGGGTCATGAAGTAGAGAGTAGGCAGTAACTGTTTCTGGTGTGGGTTTTTTTGTTTTTTGTAAGATTTGTTTATTTATTTTAGAAAGAGAGCGAGTAAGCATGTGTGCACAAGTTGGGGAGAGGGAAAGAGGGAGAGAACCTCCAACCAGATTCCCTGCTGAGTGTAGAGCCCAATGCAGGACTTGATCTCACTACCCATGAGATCATGACCTGAGCCGAAACCAAGAGTTGGACACTCAACCGACTGAGCCACCCAGGTGACCCATGTTTCTGGTGTTTTTAACTGAACTTGTGAGTGAGGGAAAATACAGGAAGGTCTCCGTTTAAAAAATAATACACGAGGGGCACTTGGGTGGCTCAGTTGGTTGAGTGTCCAACTCTTGATTTCAGCTCAGGTTACGATCTCAGGGTTGTGAGATTGAGTTCCGTGCTGGGTATGGAGCCTACTTAAGATTCTTTCTCTCCCTCTCTCTCCCCCTCTGTGTCTCCTCACCGCTCTCTCTCAAAAAAAAAAAAAAAAAAAGTGTAAAAAATAATACACGAAAATCCAAAGGTGTCTGTAATCCCATCACAGTAACTCAGCCAACCATATTTATTTTAATTTTTAGTTTACTTTCAAGTTTTTGTTTACGTGTATACACACAAGTTTTATTTCTGTCTTATGTGCCATGTGGAGGTTTTCTCTTACTTTTTTTGACTTAACATTAATGAATACATTCCTGTGTTTTTCCATGGTTGTCATCTTGAACGGTTGTGGTGTTATTCTTAAACCCACAGTTTTAACTAGTCCATTACATATAGGTTGTTTCCCAGATTTTTGATACTGAAAACAAGAGTGCTGTAAACATTTTGTTTAGACAGCATTTTTTTCTTCTTTGGAATTCTCTTTTTGAGATAAATTTCTGGGACTGGAGAGAACAATCCTTTTTAATGGTTCTTTTTTTTTTTTAAAGATTTTATTTATTCATGAGAGACAGAGAGAGGCAGAGGGAGAAGCAGGCTCCCAAGGAGCAGAGAGCCCGATGCGGGACTCGATCCCAGGACCCTGGGATCATGACCTGAGCCGAAGGCAGACGCTTAACCATCTGAGCCACCCAGGCGCCCCTTTTTTTTTTTTTAAAGATTTTATTTATTTATTGGAGAGATACAGAGAGAGAGCTAGAGAGCACAAGTGAGGGAGAAGGAGAAGCAGGCTCCCCACAGAGCAGGGAGCCCGATGTGGGGCTCGATCCCAGGACCCTGGGATCATGACCTGAGCAGAAGGCAGACACTCAACAACTGAGCCACCCAGGCGCCCTTTAATGGTTCTTCATATATTGTAAGATGGTCCTTCAAAAGAAGTGTACTTCTTTATAGTGATAATCAGGAATATCAGTATATTTATTTCCTCACACCCTCTCTAAATCTGCAGTTTTGCTTTTTCTCCTTTATTTTGGTATTTTGATTGGTGTTTATTATTTTTACTTGAATTTTGAAAAATTACTAGTGAGGTTGAACTCTTATTTTTATAGTTTTAATCATTGTGTGGGTCATTTATCTGTTCTTGTTCTTTTCATACAAGAGGTAATACAGCGTAATAATTAATAACCAGGCTTTGGATTAATAACATAATAGGTATGTGTCTTGGGCACTTCTCAGCATTGGCATCTTCTTCCGTCAAGAAGGTCATAATACCTGTTTCAGGGATGTGCAGATTACAAGGCCAGGAGGGGGTACTACACTTCGCACAGTCCTGTGCACGTTATGAGCCCTTAACAAAGTGTGATTCTGTTCTTCATGCATGTGTATGATACGGAGTGAAGTTGACTTTCTGTAAAATAATATAGCCTTAGGGAAGAGAAATTTGAATGAGGAAATAGTTACTTGACTATACAAGAGTATTTTTAAACTGTAGAGGTTACTCTCCTTTGAAATGAAACAAAAGAGAATACATTTAAATGGAAATAGAAGTAAAGAATGAACATTTATTGATTGTAAAGTTAGTACCAGCTACTCTGCTAGGTTCATAATTAGTCAGCATTTTTTTTTTTTTTTTAAGATTTTATTTATTTGACAGAGAGAGACACAGCAAGAGAGGGAACACAAGCAGGGGGAGTGGGAGAGGGAGAAGCAGGCTCCCGGCAGAGCAGGGAGCCGGATGCGGGGCTCGATCCCAGGACCCTGGGATCATGACCTGAGCCGAAGGCAGACGCTTAACGGCAGACGCTTAACGACTGAGCCACCCAGGCGCCCCAAGTCAGCATTTTTTAATTGAATCCTTGTAGTTGCTGTAAGAGATATCATTATCCTTCTTTTATGGGTGAGGAAACTTTTAAGGTCAGAGGGTTTAAAAAACTCGGGGAAGATTATATAATTAGTATTTATATACTAATATAAATTTGGCTTCATTTTTTTTTTTTTTTTAAAGATTTTTTATTTATTTATTTGAGACAGAGAGAATGAGAGACAGAGAGCATGAGAGGGAGGAGGGTCCGAGGGAGAAGCAGACTCCCCGCCGAGCAGGGAGCCCGATGCGGGACTCGATCCCGGGACTCCAGGATCATGACCTGAGCCGAAGGCAGTCGCTTAACCAACTGAGCCATCCAGGCGCCCAAATTTGGCTTCATATAAAAAGTTTTAAGGTGGACATAGCTAATATTTGCCGGGGCCCAGACACACAAAAGAAAGAAATCCTTAGCCACAGGGAGTAAACCTTCTCCATTTATTTATTTAAATCCTAGTCTTTCCTCAGGGCTTTCAAATGTATTTTCCTGTGAAGCTGCCCCTGTTCCCCCAACTGAGAATCAATTAGGCTTTTTTCCATGCTGCCAGAACAGAGTGCTTTTATCACCGTTTGACATTGACTTCACTCTGGTGAGTGCTGCATTTGACTTTTCTCTGGATAAGGTGAGAGCTAGGCTGTGTTCGTCCTAAACCCTGAGCCTTCTCGCCTTCAGATACCTAATAGGTGGTAGCTGTTTTAACAGTGTGGTGGAAAGGAATTTGTGACATTATGAATTAGGCTTTTGAGGCAAGATTGTCTGATTATTTTTGTTAGGAATCCTGCAAGATGGCGAACTTAAGAGAATATTATGAGAGGGCTTTGAGAGAGTTTGGATCTGTAGATTCTGGTAAGTAAACTTCAGTTATAGACACATCTGTTTGCAGGTGTGGTCTGTAGCCCATCAGTATGGTTAGAACAGTGCTTAACTCTTTTTAGGTCATGGCCCTCTTTGAGAATAAAACTTACATCCTTGCCCTGCCTTCCCCCTTACTTTGTGTGTAAATACTTGCAGACATAATTTGGCTTATAACTTCAAGTTCACAAGGTCAAGAGTTTATGGGTCTTCCATTAAGAACTCTGGAGTAGAGAACAATTTGCTTGGTTTGGTTCTCTAAAAAAAATGTGATATTTGTAAGGGAAAGGTTAGTGTAGGTCAGAGTAAAAGTGGGAGTGATAGGAAAGGGGTAGTGGGATGCTAACTGACATAAGTTGTCATTGGCTGTTGCCACACTGTCCTCATTTTTATAGGACTTGTGAAACATTTCTGGGTATAGGTATGTCATATAAAATCTGTTTACTTATGAACTCAGAAACAGTGTCTAGTAGTTAAACTTAGATTAAAAAAAAAATACGTTAGCTTTTACAAAGTTTTAGCAGACCTTCTGGTGAAAGGAATGAAAATGGCATTTTTAATAAGCCAAGCAAGTTTTATTAGGCACATTTAGAGTGAATGTATTGAAGCTCAGATTCACCTTGAAAGAGACTGAGCAAAATCCTCCATCTAAAATATTTAGTATTTTTGGTGTATGAACTACATAGACTGTCATGATTTAAAGTGAAGTTTTCCACTTTAAAAAAAGTTTGATGTGCCTTAGTGTAAAGAAGCTGAGAGAGGTATTGTTTCACTCAGGGCTCTAGGGAAATGACAGCAACAAGTTAAGTTTCTTAGAAATCTTACACTGAATCAATATTAAATAAGTTTACATGATAAAGTCTTGTCAATGATCTAATTGTATGTTTACAGTAATTTTTCGTTCCTTTTAAAGATCTTTGGATGGATTACATCAAAGAAGAATTGAACCACCCACTTGGTAGACCTGAGAACTGTGGACAAATCTATTGGCGAGCCATGAAAATGTTACAGGGAGAGTCAGCAGAGGTTTTTGTAGCTAAACATGCAATGCATCAAGCTGGCCATTTGTGAGAAGAGGGAAAACACAGCCAACTTTATGAAATAGTGTTATAAGCCCTCTGGCCAGATTTGTGTTGTGAGTTCTTCTGCAGTTTGTTAAGAGATGGCAGACAAGATGGCGGTCTGGTTTTTGGACATGCTTTAATTTTGTTTTTTTTGTTTTTTTTGTTTTGTTTTTTTAAAGATTTTTTTTATTTGACAGAGAGAGACACAGTAAGAGAGGAGCACAGGCAGGGGGAGTGGAGGGGGGAGAGGCAGGCTTCCCGCCGAGCGGGGAGCCCGACGCGGGGCTCGATCCCAGAACGCTGGGATCATGACCTGAGCCGAAGGCAGGCGCTTAACGACTGAGCCACCCAGGCGCCCCATGCTTTAATTTTGTTAACTCGTTAATCTTTAATTCCAGAAAAGAGAATTGCTATTTAGTGGCCCAGAGGCTACTTGTTAAGGCTGGACTTACTGTAGGTCCTAAATGTTTTCCAAAATATATAGAAATCCTAAACTTGAGTTTCTTTTGTTACCCCTGGTCAAGAATGAGTATCTCTAATCTGGACCTAGGGGGCCAGGGAAAGTGGAGGAGAAAGTACAATTCCATTTTTTCTTCTCTTATTAAAAAAGTATACATGGTGTGCATTTGTTGTAGGAAACATGGAGTGAGCAGAATAATGTGGGGAAGAAAATAAAAGCATCCCGTAACCTCATCCTCTGGAGTTAAACTTATTTCCTTTATGAGAATTAGATTTATACTATTAGATCATTTACTCATTCATTCATTCATTAAGTGTTCATTATTAGCAGGAAAGAAGAGAAGCTTTTTGGGATGGAGGTAGGGGTTGGAGGAACAGGGCTGGACATCCCGAGAGAGCTTGTTGATGCCACAGAAGAGGATTCTGGGTATTGGGGTCAAAAGACCTTTGAGAGGATAAAGACATTATAAAAGTGTCTTCTATCCCTGGGACTGATCCTTAGAGAAGTGTCTACAGTGGGGAGGCCCAGCAACAAAAGGAGGGCAATGGGTAGGGAGTAGATTAGAGCAGCAGAGAAGGCCTTCAGAGGCAAAGGTGGAGGATGGCTTGGAGCAGAGAGGACATTCTGGGAGCAGGGGAGGCAACTGTTTGAATTTTACATCCTTTAACTGAACATTGATGTCACTGGGAGAAGCATTCAGTTTAGTTTGACTTAATATTGTTACACTTGTGTTATTTTTCCATGTCATTAAATAGCCTTAAAAACATTTAATGAATTTTTAACATTCTATTGTATAGATGAGCCATGACTTACTTTGCTAATCTCTTGTGATTGGACCTTGTCATTTCTAATTTTTTTCTTATAAATGCTGTTGATGAAGATTCTCATAAATCTTTGTCACATCCCTGATTATTTAGGAGATTGACATTTGATGGTAGAATTACTGAATTAAAGGATATAACTTTTGAAGAATATTGACATGTATTGCCAATCTGCAATGTATGAGAATACTTTGAAGCAGTGTAGGAGAATGTCAATACCTTTACCTGTATTGGGTATTATGTTTTAAATTTTTACCATTTGAATAGGTGAAAAGTGATATGTCATTGTTCTGATGTGCAATTTTTATATTAATGAAGTTAATGTGCTTTTCCTGGTTCTCTTGTTTTTTAATGTTGACTGTTTTCTAAACTTTTTTCTTATTAATTTGAAAATTTTTTAAATATTAATTTTTAGTTTGTGTCTCCTTTATTGCAAATAATTTGCCCCTAGCTTTTTGTTGTTTGTTTGTGTGTGTGTGTGTGTGTGTGTGTGTGTGTATGTGTATGTCGTGGTTTTTGATTCCCAGAGGATATTTTGGCGTGTGTATGACTTCTATTGTTGAAAACCCTTCCTCTTGCTGAGGAGAACTCTTTTTTTTTCCCCCAAGGAGTTAACTAAATTTTCTGCAATGTGGTTTGTGGCCAGTCATTTTTCTATTGATTTGTGGTACTTTTTTTTGTTTTAAGATTTTACTTATTTGAGAGAGAGCGCACACGAGCAGGGAGAGGAGCAAAGGGAGAGAGGGAGAAGCAGACTACCTGCTGAATGGGGACCCCAGTGGGGGCCTTGATGCCAGGACCCTGGGATCATGACCTGAGCGAAGGCAGATGCTCGACCGACTGAGCCACCCAGGCGCCCCCCCCCCTTAAAAGATTTATTTTTAGAGGGAGAGGGAGAGAGGATCTCAAGCAGACTCCCTGCTGAGTGGGGAGCCCAACGCGAGGCTCAGTCTCATGACCCTGAGATCATGACCTGAGCCAAAGTCAAGCCGCAGTTGAGTTAGATGCTTAACTGACTGCACCACCCAGGCGTCCCTGTGGTACTACTTTTATTACATATTAAGTTCCTATGATATTAGAATCTGTTTTAGGACATTTTTACTTTGAGCTTTTGTACTCTAAATGTTTGCTTGCCACTTGTTTTAAAATTTCCTCTCTCACATTTCCATTAAGGAAGTTTAGCATTCTAAATCCTTGATGGCATTTTTGTTTTAGGAAGAAGATACATGTCAAGTTGCTTTTAAGAGATGAGAACAAAGAGGGTGGTGGTTGGCTCTTTTTTTTTTTTTTTTTTAAGATTTATTTATTAGAGAGAGAGAGAAGGTGTGGAGGGAGGGGTGGGGGGAGGCGGATTTCAAGCAGATTCCCTGCTGAGCGCAGAGCCCATTGTGGAGCTCCATCATGACCTGAGTGGAAATCAGGGTCCGGCACTTAGCTGACTGAGCCACTCAGGTGCCCCCTGGTGGTTGGCTCCTTAAAGCAAGGCTATGAAGGTGGGTCACCCTGGGGTCATCACAACCCTGTATCTGGGGCGCTCTGTTGCAGGTTGTGAAGATACATCTAGCTAGTGCACCCAGAGCTTCACTGTTAGATATGGTAGCTTCTAGCCATGTTGGCAATTTAAATCTATTGAAATTAAGTATTTTCTCATTTACACTGACCACATTTCAAGTTCTCAACAGCCACATGTTTATCATACTGGACACTACAATTAATAGAGCTTTTATTTCCACCATTAAAGGTTCTAGTGGAGAGTGTTGACCTCAGTCCAGTTCGATTTGGGGAAACCTGACTCAAGGGTCAGAACAGAGCACACATTAATTGGTCACATTCTTTTCTCTGCAGGAAGTCTACATAGAGAAAAGGTACTGTGTATCAACTGTTAGGTTAAATTTTTTTATAGTAGGAAAAATTTTTATTTAAAATTTTAAATTTGAGTGTAGTTGACGCAATGTGAACATCAGTTTCAGGTGTACAACATAGCCGATTCAACAACTCCATATGTTATGCTGTGCTCCCCACAAGTGTAGTTCCCATCTGTCACCATACAAGTCCACTGTAATATCATTGACTATATTTCCTATACTGTACCTTTTATCCCTGTGACTTACTCATTCCATGACTGGAAGCCTGTGTCTCCCGCTCCCCTTCACCTGTTTTGCCCTCCCCCCCCCTTACACTAATTTTTTTCAAATGTCTTTGATGGTTCACATTCGTTGAGGGAGATGAAGGAATAAGCTCTCTAATGTCCCAAAAGATTGTCATAAAGTGACCTCGTGAGCAGGAATCCCAGTTTCTAGGTTTTCTGCTACTTCATTGTTAAAATGATTATCACACCCTGAGCAGGTTTCTTAAGAAGAGTTTAGGCAGCCTGGGGAAAGGCAAGGAAGGGTGACTTTAGAGTTGGGTTTATCCCCAACTCAGGCCCTGCCCGTCTGCTCCTGCCCTCAGGCTATAGAGGGCCAGACTTTGAGCATTACAAAATAGGAGTCCAGGCCAGACTACTGTGACAGCAGAGAATGTTTAGGGTTACTGTGATTGTCATATGGGTGTCTGCACGTCGTTTTCATCATCTATCCTGGTTTCTAATCAACTTTATAAGAACTTATCATTAACTTAGGGTGGAGAATCCCTGGGCACATCCATTTGTGGGTGGGTTATAGTCCCATTCCAGCCTGAGTTCTGCAAACACCTGTGACGAGAGAGTGAAGTGTGGTTGGAGCTCAATTGCAGTCAAACTTGTGAGAGCTGAGCTTTGTAGACTATCAGGGAGACTCGCGTAATTGAATATCCTAGCAGGAATTCGAGGTTTGGGGGCCGAAGCACATCCAGCGTGGTGGGGCAGGGATAACGGTTGGCACTGCAGACCCAGCCAGTCGTCAGCCCTGGGACGGGCACCCGCAGGAGCGCCAAAAATCCGATCCCGGTACCCGTAGGTAGAGGGGCTTCGGCTGCCGCGCGCACGCGCCCCGCCCCTCCCGCGCAGCCCCGCCCCTGGCTTCCTCGTGACCCGTGTCCCGCCCCCCTCGGCCGGGAGCGCCCCCGGCTGATTGGCCCCTCCGCGGCGTATCCTCCGGCTGGCAGCCAGGCGGGCGCGTCACGTGGCCGAGCAGCGTCCAGGACTCCGATCCGCGGGCCGCTAGGCATGGACCGTCAGGCCGCAGGAGTCCGGGCGCTGGGGGCCGCCGAGCCGCCTCGGGGTCCGCCGCTGCCGAGCGCGCGGGAGGCGCCCCCCAGCCCGGGGGTGAGCGCAGCCGCCAGCAGCGGCCCGGGGCGGGAAGTTGCGGGGCTCGCGGGCCGGGCCCGGCGGGGCGGGGTTGGGGGCCGCGGGGCCGCGGGAGCGCCGTTTGGGCGCGCGCTCGCGCTGGAAACTGCCGGGCCGCGGCGGCTGAGGGCGTGGGGGCTGGGGGGGACGAGCGGAGGCGGGAGGTCGGGCTGGCAGTCTCGGGGGCGCCTCTGCGTACTTGCTGAATGGGAGGTGATGCTGACGACCGAGAGCTGGGGGCCGCTGCGGGGGGCCTGGGCCGGGGCCAGGTGAGTGCGGCGAGGAGCGCGCTGTCCCCGAAGGACCTGTGACCAGGGGTGGGGATGCACGGCTCACCCTGAGCACCGCATGATGTCTGATGCACTCTCTCCTTTTCTGTTTACTGAAACCAAAGGCCTGGCTTGACGCAGGGTTTCCAGAAACTTGTTTTCATTTGCGCGCCAGACAGCTCCTGGTTTTTCAAAGACCGTTATTACAGTCGTCACCTGTCCTTGTTTACAGCCAGTCAGTTCTGCTGGGTGGTGAGCTCCTTGAGGGTAGGAACCCTCTGTTGAGTGCTGTTAACCCGGCTCCTCGCGTCGTGCCTGCCACGATAGACACGGCTGTTAATGGGAGGGAGGAATGGAATGCTTGTTTAAGCATCAAAGATGGTACTAAACCCGAGTAAGATAGGAAAAATGCAGTGATAGACTTATAAAAAAAATTACTTAGCGGGGCGCCTGGGTGGCTCAGTCGTTAAGCGTCTGCCTTCGGCTCAGGTCATGATCCCAGGGTCCTGGGATCGAGCCCCACATCGGGCTCCCTGCTCGGCGGGAAGCCTGCTTCTCCCTCTCCCACCCCCCCTGCTTGCGTTCCCTCTCTCACTGTGTCTCTCTCTGTCAAATGAAATCTTTAAAAAAAAATTACTTTGGAGTGCAGACAGGGTGAGACTGATTCTGCCAGGACGTAGCAGGAAGGGATGTGTGCTTCCTCTCCAAGGTGACAGGGTGGTAGTAGTGCCTGCAGAGGCGTGGAGGTGAGGAAGGACAGGGCAGATGGCTGGGAGCTGGGGTGGCAGAGCCTCAGGGCCAGGGGAGAGAACTGTGCTCAGCAGGTCGAGGGGCCCTCATGGGTTGGTGTGAATGCCATGGCCAATTTTATGTTCCCACGTGGAGGGCTGTTGAAGGTTTTTGAGCAGAGTGAGGCTGTTAAGGCTGGGCAGGGTGGGTGAGTGGGAGGGCAGGGAGCTATGACAGTGGTCCACGGGAGAGATGCCACCAGCTGACCTGTAGCGGTGACCAAGGGTTGTCACTGACTACAAGAGGTGGAATTTATTCATTAAATCTAGGGATGACTAGGTCATGGGCTAATTGGGGCAGGTGCCAAGTGCACTTCAGGTGTAGGAGCTAAGAAGGCGGATTTAAATTCAACAAATACTACATTTCTGCTACGTGCCAGGTGTTTTCATAAGTGTTACCTTGTCATAAGCCCCCTACAAGGTCAGAACAGTCATCTCCAGTTTCTGGAGAAGGAATCCCAGGTGTGGGGGTTGAAGTGGTCTATCAAGGTCACACTCTGAATGAATGGCAGAGCTGGGATGGAAACCATGTCTTATGCAGGCTGTGAACATTTCTTGTTCCATTTACAAAGCAGTCTTGGAGGTGATAGGATTTCAGGAACTTTTGAGTGATGGGAGCAGAAAAGCATGTAGTTGGCAGTAGGGGAAGACTTCTTTCTCTTCAGCGTCACTTAGGAACTACAGCTCTGTTGCCCCCTTGTATCAGGAGACAGAATTTGCTAGAACGTGAAGTCACTGAAAAGGTAAAAATGAACATGGCAGTAGCACCTGCAGGAAACAGCTACCAACCCTAGGGCTGAGGGAACGTAGGAATGAGGTGGGAATGATTAAAATTTACAGGCTCAGAGGGGAGGCTTTGCAGAGCTGAAATTCCAACTTCTGAGGAGGAGGTGCTGCCCACAGCTACTGCTGGGGTCTCCGAGCTTGGAGGAGGGGGCCTGAGGGCCTGGGACTCAGACCCCCAATGGGAGGGCCCAGGGAGGAGGTTGGCTCCGCCAGTGCTGGCAAACTGTGAACTGGATCCAGTGGCCGCTGTAGGAGGGTGCTGTTGCTGCCACTGCTGGGGGCAAAGTGTCACCCGGGGTGAAGTGTCACCGGGGTGTCGTCTGCAGGAATAGGAAGGAGCGAGGCCCTTCTCCCTCGGGCCTTGCCGCATCTCCTAGGGCAAAGCAGAAGTGGGGGTTACAGAGCCCCAGCCCCACCCTCACAAAGGTGAGGGTGCGAGATGGTAGCTTAATACCGGGTCCTGGGTAACCTTCTCTTCTTCCTGCAGGCCAGCTTTGCTCCCGCTGACCACTCCGGGCAGGAGAGAGAGACCAAGAAGGCCATGGATCGGCTAGGCAAGTAGACAGTGGAGAAGACGGGTGGATGTGGGGAGGGACTGTCTCTGCGTCTTGTTGACCCCTTTCCAGCCAGTTCTCTTTGCTGCTGAGTTGCGTTTTCTGCCTGGTGCTTCCACAGTGCCCTCGTGTGGTAGCGTGGCTGGAGCTTCCTTTAGGGAAGTCCTGACCTTTTGTCCAAAAAACCCTCCCCTTATGCTGAGAAAGGCAGCTTAGGGCAGCAGCAAGAGTATGGGGCTTTGGAGCCAGGCAACATTGTTTTCACTTTCAGCTCTGGCTCAGAGTCCTGGGCTCCAGTTTTGAGGCCTTAGATAAGTCACTTATCCTTTCTTCCTCTTTAAAATGGGGATGATAATGCTTACCTCAGAGGGTGGTTCTGAGGATTGGGTGGGAGGATCTCGAGCTGTAATAACCACCAGCTACTGGTGCTCTTTAAATCTAAGCGAATTATAATTAAATACAATGAAAACCTCAGTTCCCTATTCACATTAGCCACATTTCAAGGGCTCAGCAGTCACACGTGGTTCCTGCTAGCTAGCCTGTTGGAGCACAGATGAGAGAATATTACCATCATCACAGAAACTCCCGTTGGATAGCCCTGGTCCAGAAGAAGCACTGTGCCCACACGGACATGTAGGTCCGGTCATAACAGCTCACACTTGCTGAGTAAGGGCCAGGTACAGTTCCAAGTGTTTCTTTTCCCGTTCCCCCCTTTTTAAAACAGCTCTCACAACAATCCTATTTTCATATTTACAGATGAGAAAACTGAGGCACAGAGTAAAAATTAAAAAAAAAATGTGGTCAAACACATACAAAATGTACCATTTAACAGTTTTA
>NC_138383.1:34953769-34980674 GCF_054177405.1 Leptonychotes weddellii
AACAGTTTTAAAGCATAGAGTTCAGTGGCATTTAGTCACAATGCTGTGTAACCACCATGGCTATTTAGTTCCCAAACACTTTCAGCGCCCCACAAGGAAACCCTGTACCCGATAAGTAGCCACACCCCCTTCCCCAAGCCCCTGGCGACCACTGATCAGCCTTCTGTATGGATTTCCCGTGCCAGTGGAATGATATGCCATGTGGCCTTTTATGTCTGGCTTCTTTCACTCAGCATAATACTTCCAAGATTCATTCGTGTAGCATGAATCAGTACATTCCTCTTTATGGGCCGAATCCTCCCGTCATCTGGATACACTACCTCTAGCTTGCTTATTCATCCCATGGATGGGCATTTATTTGACTTGTTTCCACCTTCTGGTGATCGCGAACAGTGCTGTCACGGACATTATTGTACCAGTCTTGTTTAAATACCTGTTTTCGATTCTTTGGGATGTCCGTTTAGGAGGGGAAGTGCTGGGCTGCTTGCTAGTTCTGTGTTTAAGTTCTCGAGGGCGTGGCCGAGTCCATTTCCGCTCAGTCACACAATGACTAATCGGCACAACTGGTATTTGGACCGGGGTAGCCCGGCTCCAGAACCCGTGCCCTGAACAACTGCTTTTTTGCTTGTAGCTGCCATTATTATACAGTGTTAGTAGCATGGCTGTGTTCAGGCTGATTGTTTTCCCAGCTCTGACCTGACTTCTCCATAGCATGGTATGCTGGGAGGTCCATTATCCTCTCCCAGACTTTCTTCCATTATTTTGAGACCTTCTGAAAGTATACTGTCCAGCCCTCCCCGGTACAGGGAGGAGGAGACGTGGTGGCTGTTTGTTGTCACTGGATGGGTTCCGCTCTTCTGCCTGCTTTCCTCCTGCCGTCCCCTTGTCCTGTGCTCCTTGAGGATGAAGAGAGAAATAGAAGAGTACAAATTCAAGTTTGTATTGTGAAAGCTTGTCATTTTCCAAATGCCCTTTGCCTCAATTACCTGTAAACTACCTAAACATATAAACTGTGCTTGATTTGCTTGATTCCCTGTGTGAATTACAAGACCTCGTTTAAGGCAAAACGTTTTACTGAAAAAAAAAAAATCAACCCTTCTTCGAAAAAGGTAAACAGAAGAACATTTTTTTCTTTTTTTAAGTGCTCAGGTGGCTAAGGAACTCTGTACCCTTGTTTTGCTGTCTCAGGAGTCTGCCAGACATTTTCCAAGCACACGAGTAGGCCCTATGTCGTTGCTGGTGGTTTTAAGACCTTCTTCCTTCTGTTGATTTCTTAGCCAGTGGAGCACAGAGTGTCCCTAATGGTAGTCCTACCCACGGTGAGGGCATCCACTCGGAAGAGGAAGGCTTTGCTATGGATGATGAGGATTCGGATGGGGACCTGAATACGTGGGAGCTGTCAGAAGGGGTGTCCGACTGTCCGCCCAAGGAGCAGGCTGCTGATCTTTTTAACGAGGACTGGGACTTGGAGTTGAAGGCAGATCAAGGGAATCCGTATGGTAGGTGTGGCGTTTCTGGGGTCCTAGGCCAAGGTTTGGAGACCCTCCTACCAAATTACCCCAAAGGCAGACAGTTTGGAAGATGGACTCAATCCGTGAGCTTAGCCTGATACCTGTTACAGGGCTGAAATGTCTGTGACAGCTTCTCTTTCATATTGGGAAAAAAATGCAAATTTTGTAGTTGACTCTTAAAATATCTGTGTGAATCTAGCAGCTGCAGAGAGAAGTGCTGTCTTCTGCAGTTGCAGCCTCTGCACTGCTAAGGGCCCTCCCCTGAGAAGCACCAGTCGGGGGTGCCTCAGAACACACGCGTTTGCAGTCCAAGGAGGGCTCTGTGTGTGTGCTTTTGAACTGCAAGTGTCTGTCTCCTAGACACTTTTTGGCTGTCTCCCCTCCCCTCCTACCTTTAATCTGTTGTTTTTTTTTTTTAAACTGCTTGCAGATGCCGATGACATCCAGGGTTGCATTTCTCAAGAGGTCAAACCTTGGGTGTGCTGTGCCCCGCAAGGAGACATGATCTATGACCCCAGTTGGCACCATCCACCCCCGCTGATACCCCATTATTCCAAGATGGTCTTCGAAACAGGACAGTTTGATGATGCTGAAGATTGAGTCTGTAGCTTCTTGCCTGGTGGGTGGGCCTGCCCTCCAGATGAAGGTCTCTCTTCCTTTCATTGAGGTGAGAGGTCACATTTGAGGACCCATTCCCAGCGATCCCGGAGTCGGGAACACAGACTGGTGTTAACTAAGGTCCCAGTGTCTTCCAGTTCTCTTGTTGTTGTTGTTTTTAGTGAGCTCCTCCTTGGGACATGTGAGTGTTTGTGTCTGTGTCAGGAGGAGTTGTGTTCTTTATAAATAAAGGTAGAAAAAATTTGATATGCTTTTGTTTACTCCCCCCCCTTTTAATTGGATACTTACCAGCAAAGCTTTACTCCTTCAGTTCAAGTCCCTGGCTTACATTTTAAGGATTGGAGGTACTCGGACCCTTAAAACTACTCTATGAAAGAAAATAATTTTTGGCCAGAGATTAGAATCCAAGAAATGTTGGTGATTTTGTGGCTGATTTCTATTCCTGCTGATGAAAAATTGACCGTTTACTTAGTAAACAAGCAAGCTGGAACATGAAATGGCAAATAAATTAAACCAGCAATTATATAGCCCTCAACTGGTATGAAAGGATTTTGAAACTTATTTTCCATTGAATTATTTGCTCTTTATAATTACTATATGAAGTAAACGATTTTTTTAAATTGCCTTATTTTATTTTATTTTTTAAAGATTTTATTTGTAAATAGTCTTTACACCCGGGGCGCCTGGGTGGCTCAGTTGTTGGGCGTCTGCCTTCGGCTCGGGTCGTGGTCCCGGGGTCCTGGGATCGAGCCCTGCATCGGGCTCCCCGCTCAGCGGGAAGCCTGCTTCTCCCTCTCCCACTACCCCTGCTTGTGTTCCTGCTCTCGCTATCTCTCTGTCAAATAAATAAATAAATAAATAAAATCTTAAAAAAAAAAAAATCTCTACACCCAATGTGGAGCTTGAACTCACAACCCCAAGATGAAGAGTTGCATGCTCCCCCTGATTGAGCCAACCAGGCGCCCCAAAATTGTGTCATTTTCGAGATGAGGAAAAAAAGACTCAAAATGTTTTGACTTCTGCAAGATCCTAGAGCCAGGAAATGGCGGAGCCATGCCCTAACCCCACACGTGACTCTGAGGTCGGCTTTCCTTGGCTGCTCACCCCCTTGTGAGTACAAGCCTAGAGGTGGGCTCTGGGGGCTGTGCCTTGGCAGGTCTGTGATGCACCAGACTAAGTCGCCTTTGCGTCTCTTGCCGGCTCAGGGATTGCTTCTTACCTCCCTGCCTCCCTCTTGAAGCTGAATCAAGAACAATTTCAGATCTGAAATCCGAGTTAAGTCCACAGCTGTTAAATGAACATTTAACCATTTAAACGATTTTTCAGAGGCCCCACAAAGTGTGTGAGCAGGGCAGAACCTTATGAGGCAAAATGGTGGCTTTCGCTGTGAGGGGCCTCATGACCAAAACTACCCTAGGAAGAAAAAATGGCCCTCTCCACCATCCTTGCTAAAGGGACAGTCATAGACCATATCACCACACTGCTCTGTCTTTCCTCCTCCTCCCAGTGCCGGAGCTGATTAGACCCGTGTGAAAATGAGCATTTCTGGTGTGAAAAGGTGAACTTGAGAAACTGAGCCAAGGAGTGTCAGGGGCTTGAGGAGGATGGCAGAACGGCAGAATGCAAGGCTGTACTCTTGACAGGCTGCGTTGGCCCATGCGTAAGCTGGGGCAGTGAGGTAGCTGAAACTGAATAAAAGTGAATAAAGGCCCAAGTCGTAAGGTGGGAGAATGTACAGATGTTGGAGGGAGGGAAGAAAACGTGGCACGGAAAGGCCATGTGCGTGAGAGGCTGAGCAAAGGAAGTTCACCAGGTCCTGCTGCTGTGATCCGAGGAGCAGCTGAGAATCTAGGACACTCTTGTTTTGTAGGAGTTAATCTTTGCGGTTCCTCCTTCTGGTTGTTTCCAACAAAGTGGGTAGGAGGGTAATAGGGTCCACTGGAGGAAGGATGTAGAAAGTTGGGTATGTCGGGAGAACAAGAGAAGGAGGGAGCTTCGTCAATTGTGATTCAAATAGTGTTCTGGTGCCCCCCCCCCCACCCACCACCATTGGGTGATCAAGCATGGTGAGGATGTAGATGGTAACTCTCCAGGCTGTGAACATTGAATATCTTGAGGGGGTGAGGTTGGAAGTAAGGGGAAAAAAGTAATGAAATGGAAAAATACTAATGATACAGTAAGTGAAAATACATACTATAAAACTGCTTTGATAATATTGTAAAGATGAAAAAATTGCATATGCAAGTGATAAGGATTAACACGAACAAATGGAAACAATCTGATTCTGTGGTGGAGTTGCAGGCAGTTTGCTTTCGTATTTTTTTAAAAAGATTCTGTTTGTTTATTAGAGTGTGCGTGAGCGGCAGGGAGGGGCAGAGGCAGAGAGAGAATCTCAAGCAAACTCCATGCTGAGTGCGAAGCCCAGCGTGGGGCTCAATCTCACCCTGAGATCATGGCCTGAGCCGAAACCCAAAACCCAAGAGTCGGACGCTTAACCGGCAGAGTCACCCGGGCGCCCCTTGAACTTTTAAAAAGAACTTTTAGAAAAGTCTTTGTGTTAAATTAGATTAGGATTCAGTTAGGATTCCTTTTCTATTTATTTATTTTTAAAAATAGCATAGAGGAATAGAACAGAGAGAAATGTCCAGAAGCAGTGAGTTTTCCAACTGTGCTTTAATCCAAAAGCCTTCAATCAACGACCAAGTAAATTTTGTTCTCTCAAAACTAGAGTGTGTATGACAAATGACTTTGTAGGATAAATTATTGGATAGACAAAATTGTGGTTATTTTAAAAATAATTGAATAAAAGGAAATATTGCAATGATTTCTAACCAGTGTCCTATAATGAAGAATTGTAATTTTTAGGTATTCAAGAAAATGAAAACAAAACACCAACAAAACTTCTATCTATTCAGATCTCTGAATGCCAAGCTGAGAAGTATCAATCTCATGGGGAGATGTGAACTTGGATGTTGCTTAGTTTGGCTTTGTACTATGTGTAGGAATCCTCTCTGCCCACTTCTAGTCATGGGGAGCTCACTACCTCAGAAGGGGCCTGTCCACTGCTGGCTAGTGCTCTTTGTTAGAAAATTCTCCCTTGGGGCGCCTGGGTGGCTCAGTCGTTAAGCTTCTGCCTTCAGCTCGGGTCGTGATCCGGGGATCCTGGGATTGAGCCCGGCATCGGGCTCCTGCTCGGCGGGAAGCCTGCTTCTCCCTCTCCCACTCTCTCTGCTTGTGTTCCCTCTCTTGCTGTGTCTCTCTCTGTCAAATAAATAAATAAAATCTTTAAAAAAAGAAAAAAAAAGAAAATTCTCCCTTGTATTAAGTTGGAATCTACCCATTTGACCCTGGTCTGCTCTGTGGTCCTGTCTTTCAAATATAGGAAATTAGCAATCTTACCCTCCCTCCCCTCTGGCTTTTTGTTTTCTAGCTAGTCCACAGACAATTGCGTATATATGCCTGGAATCAGAAAGGGAGAGGAGGAGGGAGGGAGGGAGGGGTGGGAATGTGGTGGGGATTTTTGAGGTTTTGGTAGGTGTTGTTGCATTGACAGAAGTCGAGTTTGTTCTGTGAGGGCTTGTAGTAAGGAGAGGGCCAAGGACAGGACCTTGCGGCACATTAGCAACGAAAGGATAGATGAAAGGATCGGATCCCAGAGCCAGGCTGTGGCAGGGAAGGAGGAGGAAAACCAGGGGAATATAGGTGCCACACAAGCCAAATCTAAGAAGAAGAGAGTTTTAAGGAGGGGGGACAGTCATCTTTTATAGAGAGACACCAAATAAGATGAAGGCTAAAAAGGGCTTTTTGGGATGTGGGAATGAGAAAGTATTTATATAATATACCGACTTGGGGCAGGTGCGGGGTGGGAGCATGGACATTTCAGGCTTAAACATTTTGGGGGATGCATGCGGCCACTTGAGCTGCTGCCTTTGGCACTCTTGTTTTTCTTGACTGGGGGGTGCGGTGGGGTTTGGGCAATGGTGCCTTCCAGCCAGCTTCTCTCAGGATGAGATGTGAGCTAGCCTGGGAGGAGTCTACAAAAGTGGGCAGAAGCCGCTGGAGAAATGTAGGTGCTCAGGGACTGTTAGGAGGAACAAAAGAGAAGCTTTTATTCTGACATTTCTTGCAAGCAGTATCACTTGCCAAGAAAAGAATCACAGCTGACCACAGCAAAAGTTTTGAGTGAGGGAAAGGAGAGTAAATACGTGTTTCTCAAGTGACCGGATGACATTTGTGATATGCCTTTGTTTCTCTCACGCCCTCTCTCCGTGCAGGCATTCTGGTCATTGCCTTACTGGAGGCATGTGATGGGGTCGAAGACAACCAAGACATTTTTTCTATCTTTTCTTTTATAGAAAGCAACTTATTTTGTTTTTGTATGTTTCTTTCTCTTTCCTTCCTTCCTTCTTTTTTTTTTTTTCCACTTGTAAAGAGGCAGGGGGATTTTGGACCAAAAGCCTATGTGTCTTGAAGAAATTTGGAGGGAAAGAATGATCCTCCGCCCCCCTCCCCCAAATCCCCTGGATTGTGAGAAGAAAGATGGGAGAAGACATAGAGATCTGGGGATGCTAAGAGCAGATGGGACAGGAGTCCTGCTTCATGGTGTGTCCCTGGGAGTTAGGTCCTCAGTGATAGATGTTGGTGCTTCATTTTTTTTTATTAAGATTTTATTTATTTATTTGACAGAGTTACATAAGCAGGGGGAGTGGCAGAGGCAGAGGGAGAAGGCTCCCCGCTGAGCAGGGAGCCTGATGTAGGGATCGATCCCAGTACTCTGGGATCATGACTTGAGCTGAAGGCAGATGCTTTACTGACTGAACCAGCCAGGCACCCCGATGTTGGTGCTTGTAGGCAGTCAGGACCATCTTGCAAAAGATGCCCAGGCCTTGAGCATGCAGAGAAACCAGTGGACCCAGAGGGGCCACAGGACAGGGAGAACCATTGAAGATGGACATGGGATGACCTGATGCCCACCGCCCTCATTTGCCTTGGCACTGCATGAGGAAGTAAGGAGAACCCCAGAGGCCTTGGAAGGAAGCTCAGGGTTGGAAAGTAAGATGGTCAGAATGGTAGTTTTGCTTCTTGAACCCCCAAATGCAAGAGAGGCAAAATTAAGCTTAACAGATGAGAAAAAGTTACTGCTCGGGCTGGGGGACAGGTCATCAGGTAGGCAGAGATGGTGTATTCAAAGTATCATCATGGGTTGCTTAATACCAGAGTGCTGATAATTCTTTCTTTTTCTTTTTTTTTTTTCCTATTAAAGATTTTATTTATTTGAGAGAGAGAGAGTGAGTGTGGGTGAGCATGAGTGGGAGTGGGCAGAGGGAGAAGCAGACTCCCTGCTGAGGGGGAATCCCGACATGGGGAGACATGGCGCTCAATTCCAGGACTCTGGAATCATGACCTGAGCTGAGGGCAGATGCTTAACTGACTGAGCCACCCAGGCGCCCCTCTTTGTTTTTATTTTTCTATCTGGATGAAAACCTTTCAGTTTTTGTACTGTAGCATAACAAACAGAACCATGCCATTCACAGTTTGTATAAGTAATTTTGTGTTTTTTTGATGACTCCAGTATATTTCTGTTATGACTTTCTTCCCTTTGGGAAATTCTGGGGGGGAATATACCCTTTCATTCTACCCCTAAATTAGTTTGGTTTAAGGTGGGGACAGTTTGGTCATCATGAGACCCCAGGAGGGTATGGTGGGTGGAGCTTCCCCAAGCTTTGCTCTTTTTTCTTTTTTAAAAGATTTTATTTTTAAGTAATCTCTACACCCATCATGGGGCTTGAACTCACAACCCCGAGATCAAGAGTTGCACGCTCCACTGACTGAGCCAGCCAGGTGCCCCCCGAGCTTTGCTCTTAAATGCCTGAATGGCTGGGTAAGTTGACTGTAGAAGCTGCAGGCGACCACTCTATGTATCAAAATAACTGGCAGGACTCCGCAAAGCTTGCCTGCCCTGAGGAAAGACGGAAACCCTCATCGGCTAAGTAAGTACCTTGGTGCTACACTGCCCTTGGTTTTCCAGAGTTTGCATTCTTGGATCCAACTTTTCATAAGATGGTTGAATATGGAGAAAGAGAAAAACACCCTAAACCCTTGCCATAGCCTATCTGGATTCTGCCTCCCAATTCTCCCTACACAGACTCCCCACCCAAATAACTAAGAATGCTGGATCTGGAGGACTGTGTCTGTGTGTGCGTACACGTGTGTGTGAGCGTGGCAGGCCAGGGAGAAGAAGTGGGAGGGTGTAACAGGAAGGCGAGTGGCGGGGCTGGCTCCCACTTTGTTGACTTAGTGAATCTGGCTGCAAAGTGAAGGTCTTTGGAAAGAATGGCCTCCCTGCTTCTGACAGTTTCTACTGAGCTGGTTCCAGGACTGAGCTAGATCTTGCAGGTGTTCATAGGCAGGTGGACTGTTCCCTTGGGTTCCGGGGCACCAGGGTTTGCAGAAAATCCACCAGGATTTGTACTTGATGGTGGCCTGTGGAATAAAACATAGGCATGGTTTCTGAAGAAGCTATTTCTCTCCACCTTACAGGATTTTCTGGTGCTCCCCTTTGAGTCAGAGAAATTTCCCCAGGAGGCACACTTCCATTTCTGACCATTGCAAGGTGCAGTTGGTTTTCCTTTAAAAAAAAAAAAATTTCTGATGAGATAATTCTGACTTAAGAAGCAATTTCCTCTGACCCCTTCTCCTTAGCTGTTCAACAAATGTGGCAGATTTAAGTTAGAGCCATGTGTTTGGCAACTCTGGGCGGACGCGGGAATTTCTCTAGGCTGCTGCCTGTGGCCCTATTCCATTTCTCCAGCAGGTGGCAGTAAAGACCCACTGACGCGCTTTCTTCCGCGTGACCCACTGGGTGAGGGGCCCTGGAGGAGGTGAGGAGTGGCTCAGGGTTACCTTCCTATTAGTGGGCTTCACGCGGGTTGGCAAACTTACCTGTGAATTCACGGGCAGGATTTACTCCTGATTTTAGACGTGACATTTCTCAGAAAAGGTTATTGTGAAATCTAGGGTAAGAGTCACCATTGCACCTACCCCAGGGGCTGGCTCATGCTTAGTATGTGAGTGCTTAGTATGTGAGTGCTTAGTATATGCTTGCTGACTTCAGCCGAAGTGTGCATATATGTGAAGGAAAGTAAAATGCATCTTGCATTTTACCAGATGATACATTAGGTGGTTTTCCTTATGAAGTCAGGCTTATAAATCTCATTTTACAGAAGGAGAAGAAGGAGAAGTTGAGGTTCAGGGAGATGGAAAAATTGGCCAAAGTTCACAAAGATAGGATCTGATCCCTTATCTGGGCTTCTGTGCTTGCTCTCCTAAGGTGGGAAACACTGAGATTTAGCAAACGTCTAGAACAAATTTCGTTTCAGAAAAAGCAAGGGAATGCAACGCAGGTTTGATCTTTACTCATCAGTTTATTTCTGAACACCTGCTATATGCTGTGTGCCGAGGCCGGAGGGGTGGGGGACCCGATTCCTGCTCCCGGGGGGCTCAGAGCCTAGGGGGAGGGTGGCGGCACACGAATACACCATTACGGGAGTCCGGGAGGACTGTGCATGCGCAGCGTGCCGTAGGAACCCAGAAGAAGGGCGGGGTGCTCCAGGTGACCCCTCGGAGGAGAGGGCCCTGGTGCTGAGTCCTTGAGGACTTGGCCAGGCAAGCCGTGACGCGGATCGTCCAGGCAGAGGTGCTGTGTGTGCACAGGCCCAGCTGGGAGAGGACTCGCGTGTTTGGGGAACTGGACGTGTTTGGGAGGGACGTGGTGAAGGTGACGTGAGGTGAGCCAGGAGCCCTGAAACCTAGGCCGGGGGGCTTAAGAGGTTTTCGGCAGGAATGAGACACTGGCAGGCCTTCATTTTCCGAAGCTCCCTCTGGTTCCTGGTGGAGAACATGGCGGTAGGGGCCAAGATGGAAGGCAGGGAGGTGTCTGGGGGTTGTAAGCTAGTAAGAGGATGGTGACCTCAAGTAGAGTGATGGCTGTGGAGCCGGAGGGACACTGACAGGTTGGAAGGTAGAGCTGGCAGGAGTGGGGACAGAGTGAGGGTAGGGCGAGGGACGGGAAGGAGTCTGGGAGGACCCTGGGGTCCTGGCTTGGGCAACTGGGTGGATGCGGTGGGTTCTTCTGTGTGAATGATCTTGGCAGTTCATGAGCCCTTTCCCATCCAGTGTTTGTAGAGGAAGGTGCTCTGTGGTCCAGATGTTC
Source organism: Leptonychotes weddellii (assembly GCF_054177405.1). Classification (NCBI taxonomy): domain Eukaryota; kingdom Metazoa; phylum Chordata; class Mammalia; order Carnivora; family Phocidae; genus Leptonychotes; species Leptonychotes weddellii. The sequence continues at coordinate 34,964,111 of NC_138383.1, forward strand.
ACCTTTGTTCTCAGGGTTTGGAGGATGCCTCTGTGCTGTGCAGCCCTGCACCTTGAACATGGGACAGTCACGCCTTAGGGTACCCTCCATCTTTCCTATGCTTTTCTCTCTCTCACAGATCATCCCTCAGATGCTCAGGAGATGGTACTGGGGTGGACATTCTGGTTGCCTCTCCTGCGTCCATCCCGCTCCACCGTAAGACCACCCCTTTCTTGTGCAGCCTGTGGACCTTGGGGAAAGCTAACCCCACCCCTGGACGTAGGGGCGGGGCATGGGGTTTAGGCCTAAGTTAACATGCATAATCAAATCTCCCATCCTCTGTGTTTGTCTCCTAGGCTGCCTAACAAATTACCATGAATTTGGTGGCTTAATTTGACAAAAGAAATTTATTTTCTCACAGTTCTGGAGTCCAGAAGTTCAAAATCAAGTTATCATCAGGGCTGTGCTCTCTGAGGGGCTCTAGGGGAGATGATGTTCTTTGACTCTTTCAGCTTTTGGTGGTTGCCTGCCTTCCTTGGCTTGTGGCTGCTCACTGCAGTCATGGCCTCATCTTCATGTGGTCTTCCTCTGTGGGTCTGTCTCCTCTTCTGTTTCTGATAAGGATATTTGTCATTGGATTTAGGGCCCACCCACTACTCCAGGATGATCTCATTGTAAGGGCCTTAGCTTCATTGCATCTACAAAGACCCCTTTTCCAAATGAGGTCACAGTCACAGGTTCCAGGGGTTAGGAGAGAGGCCTATCTTTTTTGGGGGGGCTGCCATTCAACCCAATACAGCTCTGTGGATGGCAAGACAGAATGAAATTGGGACCATGATGACATCATTGAGCCCCCTATCGAGCAGCCCAGCAGCCTGCCTACTTCAGGACTTCTGGTTATGTTATTCAGTTAAAGTTCCTTACCGCTCTAAGCCAATCTGATGGACCTTGTCCCCCATCACTTGCTGCTGAATGTGCCCCTCTGGAGTCCCACATGTAGGCAGTTGGGTGTGAGGGAGAGATCACAGCGATTGGAATTTTCTGCCGGTCTCTATTGTTGACTGTGTGACCTTGGGCAAGCGGCAGCCCCACGGACCGCTGGTTTGAATATATAAATGGGGCCCTTGTCCCTGCAAAAGGCCCTTCAAAATGGAAGCCACTGTGGTTTCTGTTGTTAGGGCCTCTGCATTCCAAGAAAGACGTACTAGAACTGGAAAGGGGCCAGACAATGGAGCGACGAAGGGCTTTTCCCATCAGGGCACACTCCTCGATTAGAATTCTTCAGGCTGGAAAGATGGAGGCTGGGGAGGAGGCGTAATCCCCATCCTATAGACGACAAGACTCATTGACAAGGTGGGACAGACCTGTTCATTACATCCCAGAATCTTCAGCAGCCGAGGGTGCCACTCCTAACAGTTTGAGAAGCTGTTTTGGGGCAGGCCATAGGAAGTGCTCCTTTTCATGGTAGGGAGGTGAACTTGAGGCTCTTGGGCAGCCTGGTGCCATCCCCTGCAGTCAGGCGGGCCTGGCTTCCACTCCTAGCTGCGGCGCTGTGCGTGTGAGCAATCTGCTTTTCTCCCCGTGTCTCGGATTGCTCACTGGTAAACTGGGGGCAATAACTACTGCTTTACAGCTCCCCACCTCTGACACACACGTGATCAGCTTCCTGCTTATTCCCACAGGTGGCCTGACTGCAGACCCCCCACTCCCCTCTGCCTCGCTCAGGCCACGTAGCGATTCTCACACACCTTTCCCTCGTTGTCTGTTTCCCCCTTCCTTCTGAGATTATTCTTGCGCGCACAAGAACCCTGATTGTCTCTCCCATCTGAAAACAACCCTCCCTCCGTCCCACTTCCCCTCGAGCTCCTGCCCACTTTGTCAGCCCCACTTGGCAGCAAAACTCCTTGGGAGAATTGTCTGTACTTGTCTCTTTTGCTCAAGGAATCTTTGTAAGATGGATACACTCATGTAACTACCATACAGGTTAAAGAAAAGGAATATTACCAGCACCCCCAGGTGCCCTGTCCTCTTCCCAGTCACTCAACCCTCTCTACCCTCCAAGGAAACCACTCTCCTGATTATAACACCATAGATTAGTTTTATCTTTTTTAGTTTATTGTAGTAAAGTACATATAAAGTTTACCATTTTAACCATTTTTTAAAAGTAATCTCTAGGGGCGCCTGGGTGGCTCAGTCATTAGCGTCTGCCTTTGGCTCAGGTCATGATCCCAGGGTCCTGGGATCGAGCCCTGCATTGGGCTCCCTGCTTGGCGGGAAGCCTGCTTCTCCCTCTCCCACTCCCCCTGCTTGTGTTCCTGTTCTCACTCTCTCTCTCTCTGTGTCAAATAAATAAATAGAATCTTAAAAAAAAAAAAAAAGTAATCTCTATGCCCAACATGGGGTTTGAACTCATGACCCTGAGATCAAGAGTTGCATGTTCTTCTGACTGAGCCAGGCAGGTGCCCACCAACCCCCCTCCATTTTAACCATTTTAAAGCATACAATTCAGTGGCATTCAGTATACTCACAATGTGGTGCAACCATCCCCATTACCGAGGTCCAGAACATCTTCATCACTTTAGAAGGAAACCCCACAGCCATCAGCAGTCACTCCCCATCCCCTATTCTCCATTTTCCTCAGCCCCTGGCAACCACGAATCTGCTTTCTGACTCTATGGATCTGCCTATTCTGGACGTTTCATATAGATGGAATCATACCGTATATGGCCTTTTGTATCTGGCTTATTTTACTTAGCATGATGTTGTCAAGGTTTATCCATGTAGTAGCAGGTACCAGAATTTAATCCTTTATTATGGCTAAATAATAGTCTCTTATATCACTATACCACATTTCTTCATCCACTCATCAGTTCATGGCCATTTGGGTCGTTTCTACCTTTTGGTGATCATGAGTAGCACTGCCATGAGTGTTCATGTGCAAGTTTTTTTTTTTTTAAGATTTTATTTATTTGAGAGAGAGAGCATGAGCAGGGGGAGAGAGGCAGAGGGAGAGGGAGAAGCAGATTCCCCACTTAGCAAGGAGCCTGATGCAGGACTCGATCCCAGGACCCTGGGATCATGACCTGAGCCGAAGGCAGCCACTCAACTGGCTGAGCCACCCAGGTGCCCCTCGTGTGCAAATTTTTGTGTAAACACATTTCATCTGTTGTTGAATAAATTGGCCACATGCTTTTTATTCTCTTTCTGTCTGACTTTATACTCTGCCAAGATTATGTTCTGTGACTTGAGATTCATCCACATTATTGCAAAGCAGTAGCTTTCTTATTTGCATAGCCAGGTAATATATCATTATGTGAAGATATCCCCATTTATTGAATCTACTGTTGATGGATTTTGTCCAGTTTATGTACTTATTTGAGAGAGAGAGAGAGAGAGAGAGAGAGCGTACAAGCAGGGGGAGGGGCAGAGAGAAAGGGAGAAGCAGACTCCCTGCTGAGCAGGGAGCCCAACTTGGGGCTCCTGGGATCATGACCTGAGCTGAAAATAGATGCTTAACTGACTGAGCCACCCAGGCGCCCCCCAAGGAGTGTTTGAAAGTTCCAGTTGCTCTGACATTTTCACCAACACTTGACATTTCATCTTGAATGTTTAGTAGACATCTCAAACCCAGCAAGTCTCAAACATAACTTCTTAGTGTGTCCTATAACCCTGCTCCCTATTCAGCCGACAGCAGTGTTGTCCTTCCAGAAAGCTTGGAGTTATTGTGATCGTTCCTATTTTTGATACCTTACATCCAGCGTCAGGAACCGATTTGGCTTCCAGACACATTCGAACTATGACCTCATCTCCCATCCTGCTATCGGCCTTGTTGGAGCCCCCACCATTTTTCATCTAGATGACTTTCTGTTTGGGTCTCCAGGCTTCCATTCCACATATTCTGAGCATAGCAGCCAGGGTGGTCATTTTTTTTTTTTTTAGAAATTGTGGTAAGGGGCGCCTGGGTGGCTCAGTTGGTTAAGCGACTGCCTTCGGCTCAGGTCATGATCCTGGAGTCCCTGGATCGAGTCCCGCATCGGGCTCCCTGCTCGGCAGGGAGCCTGCTTCTCCCTCTGACCCTCCCCCCTCTCATGTGCTCTCTCTCTCTCATTCTGTCTGTCTCAAATAAATAAATAAAATCTTTAAAAAAAAAAAAAAAGAAATTGTGGTAAACTACACAGAACATAAAATTTACCACTTTAAACGCACACGGTGCAGTGGCATTAAATACATTCACAGTGTTGTGTGGCCATCAGCACAGGGCGATCCTTTTAATATGTAAGTTAGATTACCTTACTCCTCTGCTCCAACTCCTTCTGGGGGCTCAACATTGCAGAGAAAGAGTCCACGGTTTTATGGTTTTATAGTTTTATAGCGGCCCACCAGGCCTTGGCCAGCCTGGTCTCCTGTGACTTCTGTGACTTCATCTCCTTTTCCTTGGCTCTCTCCACGCCAGACCCTGAGGCCTGCTCACATTCCTGGAACGAGCTGGGCATGGCCCTGCCTTAGGCCCTTTGAGCTTGGATTGCTCTGCCCCTAGATATTCCTACGACCATCTCTCCTGCCCCCTTAAAGCTTTGCTCACTTGACTCGAGGACTTTTGCCCACTATATGAATTTAAATATGAGAGCTGGCTTGTGGTTCAAGAATTCTCCGGGTAAAAGTTTTTTTTTTTTACTTTCCACCCACTTCCAGTGTTTATTTAACATGGGCAGTTTCCTTCACTGCTCTGTGGGGAGTTTTATTTCATGAGCCGATTGCTAGTCCACTCCTGTGCTGGAGATGTGGCCCAGCTTGACAGGAGGCTTTCGCTCAGATTCTCCACCTTGACTGGGCGAGGCTCTCTCTCCCCTTTCATGTACTCTCCCTGGGCCTTGAAAAGCCAAGCTCAAGGTTGCTTGGCTTTGGCATGTTTCCGCAGGGAGAAAGCCAGTTTCCACATCCTGTCCGGGTTCCTGCTTTCCCTTCTTTTTTTGGCCTCTGACCCTTTCTGCCAGCTCACTTTGTGCCTTTAAAGGAGTGAAACATTCCATCCAGCACTTTTAGTGTTTCAGCAGGAAGTAGTTCAGAGTGTCTAGTCTGCTCTGTTGCCAGAACCAGAAGTGCATTAAATGTCAGATTCAGGAAGGCAGCACATTATAGTAGAAAAGACCGGGGTTCAGGAATCCTTGGTCCCGATCCCAGCCCTCAACTGGCTGTGATTTTAGACAAGTCACATGGACTCACATGGACCCTCTGGGCCTCAGCTCCTTCCTCAGAAACATAAAGGCTGAGGGGTGGGTGGCCTCCTAGATTCTGTGACTCCGTGGTCCTGAGAGACTGTCTCTGTTTTGAGGGAGTGCATGACTGGGGGTGGGGAGCAGAAGCTCCCACTTCAGGTGGCCTCTCTGTGTGCTCTCAGTGGTCTGCAGGGCCCTGGGTCTGGTTTTGAAGAAGAGATGACAAGTGCAGAGTCGGTGGTAAGAAATTTGAAATCAAGAACAATAGTCAAGGGGTGGGTCAGTTGGTTAAGAGACTGCCTTCGGCTCAGGTCATGATCTCAGGGTCCTGGGATTGAGCCCCACATTGGGCTCCCTGCTTGGCGGGAAGCCTGTTTCTCCCTTTTCCACTCCGCCTGCTTGTATTCCCTCTCTCGCTGTCTCTCTCTCTCTGTCAAATAAATAAATAAAATCTTAAAAAAAAAAAAAGAACAATAGTCAATTCCTCACAGATTGGGGGAGGAGGATTTGGGAGAGCAGGGGGAGACCAATTTATAGTCAGGGCCATTGTTTCTGGGTAGGTGGGCAGAACGGGGGATTGGGGGACAAGACTCAGTAAGTCTGTGGGTGAGGATCTGCCACTGGGCTGGTAACTAGGCCCCCCACTGAGAGGAGGATCCTGAAAACAGAACCTTAGGACCTGACCCACATCCCCCCCCTTTCTTCCCTTCTGACACCTTACATTCAATGCCAGGAAACTTTTCCCTCAATCCCTGAGTCCCTCTTATCTTTTGTCTTATATATATGTGTATATCTATAAAATTTTATATTTTCTAGTTTTATATTTAATTATGTGGATTTACATAAATTTATATATAAATTGAAGTTATTTATATATAACTTCAATTAATAGACTTTATTTTTAGATTTTCAGAAAAACTGAGAAGACAGTTGAGAGAGTTCCCATATAACCCCACGCCTGGTTTCCCTCTTTACTAACATCTTATGTTAATGTGATACCTTTGTTACAATGAATGAAGCGATGTTGGTGCATTGTGATTAACTAAAGTCTATAGTTTATTTAGATTTTCCTAGGTTTTTTTTTTTTTTTAAGACTTTATTTATTTATTTGACAGAGAGAAACACAGCGAGAGAGGGAACACAGGCAGGGGGAGTGGGAGAGGGAGAAGCAGGCCTCCCGCTGAGCAGGGAGCCCGATGCGGGGCTCGATCCCAGGACCCTGGGATCATGACCCGAGCCAAAGGCAGACGCTTAATGACTGAGGCGCCCCAGATTTTCCTAGGTTTTGCCTAATGTCTTTTTCTGTTCCGGGATCCTATCCGGGAAACCACATTTACATTTAATTGTCAGGTCTTCTTAGGCTGCTGTTGTGGCAGCGCCTCATTTTTTATTTGGTCTATTTTTTTTTTTAATTGCGGTGAAACACACAAAACACACAATTTAGCCCCTTTTCAGCCTACAGCTTAAGTATATTCGCACTGTGGAACAGTCATCACACTGTCCAACTCAGAACTTCATCATTACCACTGATCAAACTCTGTACCCATTGAACAACAACTCCCCATTTCCCCCTCCTCCCAGCCCTTGGTAACCTCCATACTACTTCCTTTCCTTCTTTTTAAGAAAAGTTTATTTATTTATTTTTTCACTAATCTTTACACCCGACATGGAGCTTGAACTCACGACCCCGAGCTCGGGAGTCACAGGCTCTTCCGACTGGCGCCCCCTGTACTGTTTTCTCTAGGAATTTGACTATTCTAGGTACCTCATACAAAGCAGCACCGTACAGCATTTGTCCTTTTTTGTGACTTCCTGTTTTTGTTGACCTTGACGGTTTTTGCGGAGAACTGGTCAGGTATTTTGCAGGATGGCCCACTATTGAAATTGGTCGGATGTTTTTCTCATGAGTCTGGTTGTTCGAAGTATGTTTGTTATTCTATGCCACACAAGATCCTATTGTGCTAAAGATTCAGGGATAAAAGCCTCGGGTCTTAGCTTATGCTCATTTTACAAGGGACACTTAATCTCAGGGAATTTTACTTACTTGTTAGAATCATGCAGTCATTCAATAGTAAAGATGGCATTGAACTCATCCTTTTGACTTGAGAGCTGCACTTGCCCCTCCACACTCCCTTTGCCTAGGCCAACCAGCGCCTGCGCCCCTCCCCCTTCTTGGGGCATTCATAATCGGGGGACAGCGTGGGTCAGAGCTGGGCAGGCTGCCAGGTGCAGGTGGGGGGCACCTCTTCTTAACCAGCAGCAGCTCGCCAATGAGATTTTTCTGGAGGTTTTCTTTTTAAATTCGAAATACTTTATATATACATGTGAGTGTATATAATGCATGGGGTCAGTTTAAAGAAAAATAATAAAAAAATACCCAGGTGCTCAGCACCTAACTTAGCAAAGACAGGATTTCCAATACTTTCTACATGCCCTGTGTGCTCCACATTCCACCCTTGCTACTCAGTACCCCTTGCAGGTGATCACCATCCCGGATTTTGTGTTTGTCACTCTCACCTGTCTGATTTTGCCACATAAGCCTGTGTCCCTAATATGTTGTTTAGTCTGGAGAGTTTTTTGGACTTGTATTAAAAGAAATCACACTGGGTATGTTCTTTATATATATATATATATGTATACATATATATATTTAAAGATTTTATTTATTTATTTGACACAGAGAGAGCACAAGCAGGGGCGGCAGACAGAGGGAGAAGCAGGCTCCCCGCTGAGCAGGGAACCCCATGCGGGACTCAATCCCAGGACCCTGGGATCATGACCTGAGCCGAAGGCAGATGCTTAACCTACTGAGCTACCCAGGCGCCCCTGGATATGTTACATTATGATTTGTTTTATTTTACAATGGTTTTTTTTTTTTTTTTTTTACTATGTATGGGGCACCTGGGTGGCTCAGTTGGTTGGGCCACTGACTCTTGATTTTGACTTGGGTCATGGTCTCGGGGGGCATGGGATGGAGCCCCGCATCCGGCTCCACCCCCTGCAGGGGGTCTGCTTGGGATTCTCTCTTTCTTTCCCCCTCTGCCCTTCCCCCACTGGTGTGTGCGCACACGCGCTCTCTCTCTCTCTCTCTTTCTCAATAGATAAATGAATCTTAAAACCCCAATGTGTTTACAGTGTGATGTTTAACATTGTGTTTATGGCATTCACTCATGAAGTTGTGGCTTATGCATATTCATGGCTATGTACTATTTTAGTATATAAACAGAGTATATATATTTTTAATACATTCTCATGTCCATGGGTGTCTGGGCCGTTTGCAGTTTTTGTTTTTATGAGCAGTGCTACTATGAACATTCTGGGGCCCATGTGGTGGGAGAGTTTCTCTAGGTATATTATGATGAGCAGAGTTACTGTGTCATAGAATACATACCAGATAACACCAAACTGTCTTTCAAAGGCTTGGGTCCATTGTCACTCCTACCAGCAGCATGTGAGGGTTCCCCATAGTCTATATCCTCGGAGCTCTCTTTGGTGCTGGTCTGTCCACTCTGCTATGCCCACAACTCAGATGCCCTTTGACCATACTCAGGCCTCACTCTGATTTGGTCATCCCAAGGCTGACCTGGACTTCCTGTGTCCCCTGAGAGTTCGTCCTTTCACGTTTTGTTTGTTCAGCCTCTGGGTCCAGGCACAGAGCCCCTGGATTCCAGGTCCCAGCAGGACCCTATGGCTCCTGGGGGGTCAGGGAGGTAAGACCTGACTTTCTCTTGCCAAGCCAGGTGGCACTGGAATTTTCCAACAGTGTTGTCTCTCCACACACCCGAGAACCAGGAATCCTGAAAGAGAGCTCTAAGGGCTTTTCTTGAGGCCTTTTTGGCAGGTTAGAGCGAGCACTATCAGCACTGGGAGGAGGACGTGACATCTGTGCTGGCCCCAGGGCAGGCCACATGGACGTCTCCATGCACAGCGCCAGCTCATCCAGCCTCGGGCCTAAGGTGTGTGAGTGTGCACAGAGCGGGCCCTACCCTGCCCAGACAGCCCCGGAGCCCACCCCCTACTGCATTCACCTTACTGCCAGATTCTTCTTTTTTGGCAGTGGCCGTGCTGGGGATGGTGCCCAGTGTTCCAGGCTCAGAGTGTCTGCGATTTCCTTGTCATGGGGAAGCCTCAACAGATGCATCATGGGTACTGACATAGGTCAACTTGGGTTAGAATCCTGGTTCTATCTTTTACCAGTTAACTGTGGTATCGTGTGCTGGTGACTTAACCTCCCTTAGCTGCTGTTTCCCTTCATTTATAAACTGAGAACACCATCTATGTCTACAGGGTCATTAAATGAGAAAGAGTATGTAAAGCATTAACATTCTCCCTGGCACTCTGGACCCTAAGAACTGTTTTGGGTAGTTATTGTGACATGGTGGGAAGAACTGGGTTTGAAGCTAGAAGGACCTGGGTTTGGTCCTGATATTGTCACCTCTTCATTGTATCATTTAGCCTGTCTGAGCCTCAGTTTTCCCCATCTGCAAAATGGTGATCCGAACTTCTACTTCATTGGATTAATTGAACTAAAATATGTCACCACCCCGGGCGCCCGGGTGGCTCAGATGGTTAAGCGTCTGCCTTCGGCTCAGGTCATGATCCCAGGGTCCTGGGATCGAGTCCCACATCGGGCTCCCTGCTCCTTGGGAGCCTGCTTCTCTCTCTCTCTCTCTGTCTCTCATGAATAAATAAATAAAATCTTTAAAAAAAAAATGTCACCACCCCTTGGCAGAAGGGGTTGCTTAATAAACATCAGTGACTGTCATTACATGAGATGGAAGGCTTTTGTTTTCGCTAATGGGACAGAGACTCAGTGACACAGAGAGTAATCATTTCCTGTGGAACACCCCAGACGTCGAATTTTTAAGTATTTATATTATTAAAAAAAAGAATATAAACATTTTGGAAAAAAGAAAAGGAGAAAAACCCCTAGAATTCCCCCAAGATCCTACCACCTGAACACAAGTATTGTGACCATGTGGTGTCCTTCTTTCCAGGGCTTTTTCATGTGGGTTTAATGAAGTGGTTATAATTGTCACTTATATGCATGTCTGTATTCTTTTTCCCTTTACGCGCAAATACTGTGTCACAAACATTTTCCCACTTTGCTATATGTTATTCATAATTGTAATTTTTTAATGGTTGCATACCACTCTTAAGTAAGATCTTTTAACATAAACTTCTCCAGTATTTCAGGTTTTTTCCTAAGGATTCCAGAAGTCAAATCACTGGGTCACCTTTTATGGCTTCAGATTCATATAGCCAAATTGCTTTCCAAAAAGATAGTATCAATTTGCAATGCAGTAATGTCTGATAGAGCTCATCCAACTGCATAGTCACTGGTATTGGGTATTATAAATACAGTTTTCTTTTGGCTGATTTATGAACTATGTCTTGTCTTTATTGGCAGCAGTTGCCAAGCTGGAGAAAGTAAAAAGGACTTAAGAAGTCACAACAAACTTCATTAATGCAGAATCATGGAGTCAAAAAGAGCTTGAGTGGCATATTAACTTCTTGTCTCTCTGATTTTACCCTCTGCATTTAGACTGCAAAAATGGATGGATACTATATTTTAATTTCACATAATTTTTTTTAAAGATTTTATTTATTTATTTGACAGAGAGAAACACAGAGAGATGGAACACGAGCAGGGGGAGTGGGAGAGGGAGCAGCAGGCTTCCCGCTGAGCAGGGAGCTGGATGCGGGGCTCAATCCCAGGACCCTGGGATCATGACCTGAGCTGAAGACGCTTAACGACTGAGCCACCCAGGCGCCCCTTAACGTAATTTTTTTTAAAGTTTATTTTTATTTTTATTTTATTTTTAAATTTGAGAGAGAGAGAAAGAGAGAGAGCACATGAGAGGGGGGAGGGTCAGAGGGAGAAGCAGACCCCCTGCTGAGCAAGGAGCCCGACGTGGGACTCGATCCCGGGACTCCAGGATCATGACCTGAGCCGAAGGCAGTCGCTTAACCAACTGAGCCACCCAGGCGCCCTAAAGTTTATTTTTTCTCTTGTAAGAATAAAATGTGATTTTTATTTTATTTTATTTTTTTAAAGATTTTATTTATTTACTTGACAGAGACACAGCGAGAGAGGGAACACAAGCAGGGGGAGTGGGAGAGGGGGAAGCAGGCTTTCCGCAGAGCAGGGAGCTGGATGCGGGGCTCGATCCCAGGACCCTGGGATCATGACCTGAGCTGAAGGCAGATGCTTAATGACTGAGCCACCCAGGTGCCCCAAAATGTGATTTTTTAAAAAAAGATTTATTTATTTGAGAGAGAGAGCAAGAGCATGAGCAGGAGGGGTAGAGGGAAAGGGAGAGGGAGTCTCAAGCAGACTCCACACAGAGTATAGAGCCTGACTCGGGGGCTTGATCTCACGACCCTGAGATCAAGACATGAGCCAAAATCAAGAGCCGGATTCTCAACCCACTGAGGCACCCAGGTGTCCCAAGTAAAATGAGATTATTAAAGACACTTTGGAAACTACAGAAAAAGTTGAAAGATAAATCATTCTTAGTCCCAAGGTTAACATTTTGATACATTTCCTCATTTTCTTCCAGTCTTTTTTCTCCAATTTTTTTCCTTTTACATAACTGAATATACTATATGTACAATTTTTAACTTACCTTTCTCACTTAACAGTATAATATAGGTATTTATTTATGTAACTATAAACATATACAGACATCCTTTTTATAGCTCATGTATTTTATTTTTGTCTTTATTTTTAATTATTTTTATTTTTTTAAAGATTTTATTTATTTATTTGACAGAGAGAGACTCAGCGAGAGAAGGAACACAAGCAGGGGGAGTGGGAGAGGGAGAAGCAGGCTTCCCGCTGAGCAGGGAGCCCGATGTGGGACTCGATCCCAGGACCCTGGGATCATGACCTGAGCCGAAGGCAGACGCTTAACGACTGAGCCACCCAGGCGCCCCAATTATTTTTATTTTTTTACAGATTCTATTTATTTATTAGAGAGAGAGAGAGCATGAGCAGAGGGAGTAGCAGAGGGAGTAGCAGAGGGAGAGGAAGAGGAAACCAGTCTCCAGCAGACTTTGTGCAGAGCACAGAGCCCCATGTGGGGCTGGATCTCACCACCACACGATCATGACCTGAGCCAAAACCAGGAGTCGGAACCTTAACTGACTGCACCCCCCAGGTGCCCCTTGTCTTTTTTTATAAAAGGAAATACATAGTCATGATGTTTAAAAATTTGCATAGTGCCGGGTGTACAATGAAAAGTCTCTTTGCCACCCTTGACCTCAGTCACCCTCCGAGAGGAATCATTGTCATTGCTTGCTTGTGTATTCTGAGAAAATCTATGCATATGCAAAAAAAAAACGAGCTTTCCCCCCTACACAAATAGTAGAATACCAGACATTGTTTTGCACCTTGCTTTCTTGATTTTTTTCACTGAATGTATCTTGGCAATCATCCCACAAAAGCACATATGATTTTGACATGGTCTTTCTTTTTAACAGCTACTAGTATATATATTGCATGGATATACCATAATGTATTATCCAGTCTCCTATTGAAGATTAGTCCTTCCTCTTGTTCTTTTTTTTTTTTTTTTTAAGATTTTATTTATTTGCGAGACAGAGAATGAGAGACAGAGAGCATGAGAGGGAGGAGGGTCAGAGGGAGAAGCAGACTCCCTGCCGAGCAGGGAGCCCGATGCGGGACTCGATCCCGGGACTCCAGGATCATGACCTGAGCCGAAGGCGGTCGCTTAACCAACTGAGCCACCCAGGCGCCCCTTCCTCTTGTTCTTATAGACAGTGTTTTAAGCAACAGACTTACTCTTCATGCACATGTGTAATATCTGTAGGATAAATTCCTGGCAGTGAAATTTTGCCAAGTCAGCAGATTTGTTTTAAAATGTATACTTTAGGGGCTCCTGGCTGGCTCAGTTGGTAGAGCATTCGACTCTTCATCTCAGGCTTGTGAGTTTGAGCCCCACATTGGGCATAGAGATTACTGAAAAACAAAATCTTTTTTTTTTTTTTTAAAGATTTTATTTATTTATTTGACAGAGAGACACAGCGAGAGCAGGAACACAAGCAGGGGGAGTGGGAGAGGGAGAAGCAGGCTTCCTGCCGAGCAGGGAGCCCGATGTGGGACTCGATCCCAGGACCCTGGGATCATGACCTGAGCCGAAGGCAGACGCTTAACGACTGAGCCACCCAGGCGCCCTGAAAAACAAAATCTTAAAAAAATATAATAAAATGTACACTTTAATTTTTTTTTTTTTTAAAGATTTTATTTATTTATTTGACAGAGAGAGACACAGCGAGAGAGGGAACACAAGCAGGGGGAGTGGGAGAGGGAGAAGCAGGCTTCCCGCGGAGCAGGGAGCCAGATGCGGGGCTCGATCCCAGGACCCTGGGATCACGACCTGAGCCGAAGGCAGACGCTTAACCGACTGAGCCACCCAGGCGCCCCTACGCTTTAATTTTTGATAGATACCATCAGGTTACCTTTCATAGGAGTTGTACCGATTAAAACTCTACCCAATACCATATAAAAGTACATGTTTCCCCATACCATTGCCAGCACAATGTTAACAATGCCTTTGATCTTTGACAAACTGAAAGTCAAAAACAGTATTTCAATTTTACTTTAATATACATTTTTTTCTTATAAGAAAGCCTGAATAACCTTTCAGAGCTGCTTATCTTTTGTTTTCTGAACTGACTAGATACCATTTTTAATTGCTGAAAAATATCCCGTGGAGAGGATTCATTGTAATGCATCTAACCATTCCTTCATGTTGTTCCTAAATTTTCACTGTTATAAATGATACGATAGTGAACAGCTTTTTTGCATTAAGTTCCCTTAGCATTCTGTATTGTTTTCTTAGAATGAATTCCTGGAAATGAAATTTGTGGGTCAAAGGGTATTGGCATTTAAAGACATTGCTCCTGGAAAGGCTTATGCTAGTTTGCAACCCCCCTAACAATGGACACGTGTGCCAACTCACTTTCCCATCACCAGCATCGGCTTACCATATTTAAAGGATCTCTCCGGACACAGCTTCTGAAGACATATTGTGTGCTCTAACCCAGCGTTAGCCTAACTTTAAAGCCAGGAGACTTTTTCTCCCTTTGTATCACGAACCAAATCCTTCCTTGTCAAACCGGGGCCCAGCTTTGTTCTGGAAGAACTCAGAGTTCTGCATCAGAGATGTCAGTGTCTATTTTCCTCTCTTTGTAAAACCCCACAGCCAGGCTCGTATGAATCACTGTGGAAGAAAAACATTGCCATTGTTCCAAGAAGTGCTCAAATGCTTCTGGACTGGCTTACCAATTGGAATAGATTGCCTATGGCCCAGGAGGCGTGGGGGCAGCACAGGATGCCCGGCTCTGCCCAGGGAGGTGCTGTTTGATTCCCCCTCTCGCTGGGTGTGGCATAGTCAGTGAGGGTGACCCTGGGCCAGGTGTCCTGTGTGCTGGGCCGCATCAGAGCCGGTGTCGCCTGGAAGAATAGACATTTGCTTTCATTTGCTCAACATCTTTTTCCTCTTTTGATAATAGGGCTTCTCTCACTCTTGCAAATTACTGTACTGTGGCCTAGCCTTGGCCTGTTAGAATCCCCCTTCCTCTTGCCCTGGACCCAAGAAGGACCAGTCACAGTCCCTCTGGGATTTTGACACGTATGGATGCTAGGAGAAAGAAACTTTATTTTCCCATGAAGTTTGGTAATCTGGGATGCTTTAGGCTTAAGGCTGCTGGTGGTCCTCTTTCCCTCCATGCAGAAAATGCCGTCTGCAGTAGAAGCCTGGGAGTATGGAGCTCAGGAAAGACACGAAGAGATGAGGGAGGAGGGGCGGGAAGAGCCCGTCTTCACACCAGCCATTTGAGTACCTGTCTGAACTGGATTTCTTTCCGCATCTACCGTGGAAAAACTACAGTTCACCTGGAGAGGCCAGAGAACTTACATCTGAGAGGTGAGCAGAGAGTTCTAGAAGAGGGAGCTGAGGGCTGGTACTCGAGGAAGATATCGGTTGTCAGATTCAAACATCTCAGCTGTGTGAGATGACAGTCGGGATGGGGCAAGGTACGAACTGGTGGCTGGGAGTCTGAGAAGCAAGTCAGGAAGTACAAAGCCAGAGAGATGAAAGAATTGGTTGCATTCATCTGGGTACAAGACAGCCTTGAGCCACGTTTGCAGTGGGAATGACAAGGAAGGAAGCCGCGATTTGCAAGGAGAATTGCAAAGAAAGAATCAGCAGGACTTGGTGACTAACTGGTAGCCTGTATTAGTCCGCTCGGGCTGCCGTAACAAAATAGCACAGACTGGGCTGCTTAAACAACAGAAATCCAGTGGCAGAAGTCCAAGATCAAGGTGCCAGGCGCGTTGGCTCCTGGTGAGGCCTCTGTCCTCATCTTGAAGATGGTGCCTTCTTGCTGTGCGCTCACTTGGCCTTTTCTTTGGGCATGCGTGGAGAGAGAAAGAGAACTCCGGTGCCTTTTCGTCTTCTCATAAGGACGCGGGTCCTATCAGATCAGGGCCCCACCCTTGTTAACTTGACCTCGGTAAAGGTCCTATCTCCAAATACAGTTACACTGGGGGTTAGGGCTTTGACATATGAATTTTGGGGGGGCCACAACTCAGTCCAAGATACTAACCAATTAGAAGTAAGTTTTTGGAGCAGGATGACTGATTTGTTTGGTTTATTCTTTCTTGTGCTTTGAAAAGATATTTGTAATCACGGGTACATGTGATTTAAAAAATTCTGTTCTTGGGGCACCTAGGTGGCTCTGTTGGTTAAGCGGCTGACAATTGATTTCAGGTCAGGTCATGATTTCAGGGTCCTGAGATCAAGCCCCACATCAGGCTCTGTGCTCAGTAGGGAGTCTGCTTGAGGATTCTCTCGCCCTCTCCCTGTGCCCGTCCCCCTGCCTGCGCACTCTCTCTCTCTCTAAAATAAATAAATCTTTTAAAAAAATCTGTTCTTTTCACTTATCATAATATCATAAGCATTTTTCCGTATTGCTATGTAGTGTTCATGACCAGCGTTTTTGAAGGCTACGTTGCATTCCTGGTGGTACCCTATTATTATTCCTCATCTTCATCTGAACTAGTTTCCCTTGGGTAGCCATCCAATGGCAAGCCCTGTCTATCCTTCCTTTTATCAAGCTCCTTGTCTCCATTGCTTTCTCCCTGATGGCCAACACCCTGCCTTAAGGTTGGATTATTTGCATACCAGGGGCTTCCTCGCTGGTCCAGGGGTCATTCTGCCCTTCATTGGGCCCACTCCTCCCACCCAACACAGAAGACCCAAATGAATCTTTTTTTTTTTTTTAAAGATTTTATTTATTTATCTGAGAGAGAATGGGAGACAGAAAGCATGAGAGGGGGA
>NC_138383.1:34981174-35018173 GCF_054177405.1 Leptonychotes weddellii
AAGAAGAAGAAGAAGATAGCAGGAGGGGAAGAATGAAGGGGGGGAAATCGGAGGGGGAGACAAACCATGAGAGACATTGGACTCTGAAAAACAAACTGAGGGTTCTAGAGGGGAAGGGGGTGGGAGGATGGGTTAGCCTGGTGATGGGTATTAAAGAGGGCGCACACTGCATGGAGCACTGGGTGTTATACACAAACAATGAATCATGGAACACTACATCAAAAACGAATGATGTAATGTATGGTGATTAACATAACAATAAAAAGTATTGCATATTATCCGGGCTATTTAAAGTTCTCATTAATGTAGGGAAAATCAAAATCAAGTGATTAAGTAGGGATGTCCGCTACTTGAAGGAATTTGTGGGGAGTATAGGGGAGAAGACTTTGGCCATTTATAGAGGTAATTTTTTGGAGGCCATGGAGTCACCAAGTGGGAGCAGGGGCTTCAACCTCTGTGGTTTCTGTTCTGGGTTCAAGTAGATATGGGCCTCCCTTAGCATCTTTGCCTTCTTCAGGCAAGTGCTAATCTACCATGTTATCTACTAACGCTCAGATAACTGGGGTAGCCTCTGTAATTGAGCACTTCGACATGTAGAAATCCAGATACTGAATATCTCTCATTTTATTGTTTTTTGTTTGTATGATTATTTGTTCTAATTTAAAACAATGTTCTATGTTTACCCAAAGAAAATGAAAACACTAATTTAAAAAGATATGTGCACACCTATGTTTATTGCAGCATAATTTACAATAGCCTAGGTATGGGAGCAATCTAAGTGTCCATGGTGAATGGATAAAGAAGATGTGGTATACATATACTATGGAATATTATGCAGCCACACAAAAAAATGAGATGTTGCCTTTGGAGACAACCCTGGATGCACCTAGAGGGTATGATGCTAAGTAAGTCAGAGAAAGATGAACAGTATATGATTTCACCTGTATGTGGAATTTAAAAAATAAAATAAATGAACAGGGGCACCTGGGTGGCTCAATCATTAAGCGTCTGCCTTCGACTCAGGTCATGATCCCAGGGTCCTGGGATTGAGCTCTGCGTTGGGCTCCCTGCTCAGAGGGAAGCCTGCTTCCCCCTCTCCCACTTCCCCTGCTTGTGTTCCCTCTCTCGCTGTGTCTCTCTCTGTCAAGTAAATAAATAAAATCTTTAAAAAAATAAATAAAATAAATGAACAAACACACAGCAGAAACAGACCCATAAATACACAGAATAAACTGATGGTTGCCAGAGGGATGGAAAAGAGGGGTCAAAGGGAGTGGGAGGTATAGGCTTCCAGTTATGGAATGAGTACACGTGGGGATGACAGGTGCAGCACAGGGAACACAGTCAATGGTGCTGTAACAGCACCACATGGTGACAAATGACAGCCAAACTTGTGAGCACAGCATAATGTATAGAGTATATTATGTACACTATGTTGTACATGGGAAACTAATGTAATATTGCATGTCAACTATACTTCAATATAAACAAACAAAGTTCTATGATCATTATACAAAATTTTAGAAATTTTGAAAATACGGGGCAGGGAAACGTAGAAAAAAAATCACAAAGTCCACAGGGCTGCATCTCCTGGTTAAGGGTAGACTAGCAGTAAAGCAGCTCTTGCAAGGACTGCCACCTGCTTCAAGACTTGAGGAGCCCAAGGAATCTCAGCCCCAAACTTAGATCAAGGTTATCTTAGATTTAGAGCCCCCAGGCACCTGCAAGAAAAATTTTAAATCCTCTTTAGAGGGCCACAGCATCATACAAGGCTTCAAATTCTTTTTACTTACAGTTTTTCAAACAGAGGATCCTACACTCAAAGATAACCAAGTACACAGGGGACAAGACACCATGAGTAAAAACTGGCAGGAAAAAAACAGACAAGAGCTATGCACCAACTCTGGATCCTGGCATTATCAGACAGGACTGTAAAATAACTATGCCTAAACTGGAAAAACTGGCCAAATACTAGACACTATAAACAATGACATTGCAGATCTGGAAGAGAACCAAATAAAATAACCGAATTTCCTAAACTGAAACTATAATGACCAAAATGACTAAAGTTGCCAGTAGCTCAGACCGTCCCTCTCTGGTCTCCATAGGGAAGCTGAGACCCAGTCAGAGCTGAAAATTATCTCCGTCTCCCATGGAAGCGGGGAGATCTGGTTTGCCTCCCAGCCACCGGCCCTGGCTCTGGATGCAACTTTGTATCAAAGGCACCAGCAATGGACCCAGAGGACAATCACGGGTGGCTCTGACATTGATCCTGGTGCATGGCAAAGGGTTTCATCCGTGTGCTCTGTTTGCTAAGTCAGGGAAGGGTGGGATATATCTTAGAAAGACTTCCTTCAAAATGTTTTCCACTTTGCTTTAAAGTGATCAGGAAATCTCATCTGTAGATGGAGCACAGCCTCTTTGTCAACTCCCCAGAAGGGTTATTTGGGGGCCTGTTTGCAGGATTCATACCAATGTTACTTATAATGGAAGCAACCTAAGTGTGCAGCCATAGCCAAATGGTTACATTAACTGGGATGCCAATGAACCATTCAGTATTGTCCTGTTGCTGCTCAAAGCCCGTGGGGAAAGAGAAGAGGCCAGAGCTTCAAGCCTGCACCCTCCAAACAGCCTGCAGACATCCGTGGCTCCCTACTGCAGACTTGAGAGGAAAGATAAAGAACACTAACAAGTGAAACCACCCCAGGACAAACCCTCCAGGGAGGTCTGTAAGTAAGGGAGGTGGACTTTGATCTTCAGGTCTTCTGACCTTTTCTTGACTCATGGAGATTGGCCAAAACCCAGAGTCCAGCAGCCAACAGAGCGATGTGGTTGTTCTGAGGCTCTGGAGCCGAAGGTTTGGGGCTTGATTTCCCAGTGTCCAAGGGAAAATCATCTGTTCTCTATCAAGAGAGCTGGCTTCCCATCCCGGCCAACATACACTCTCCAAAACATGTTTTAACCCAGCCTTGGATGTCACAGAAGAGCCCTTGAGACTCCCCAAGGGCTCTGAGACAGGAACCCAAACAGGTAGGACTAAAATAGTCATTGGGTTCCCAGGAGATGCCAAGTATCAACTCTTACATAGGCCACATGAAAACCTGGCCAAGGGCGGATGGTCATTCACCCATCACAGGTGAGGAGGACAGTGGAGCCAGAACGAGGCAGAGCTAGGATTTTAAACCAGGTCTCCTGCCAACAACTCTCCCCTTTTCACAGTACCTGCTTGGGATCTGACCCTACAGCTGTCTCCCACACCCCAAAGCTGACCCATGGGACTTCCCTAAGAGTCTCGGGAGAGAAAGAAGAGACAATATGGCTGCTTTGCCCAATAAGATGTGGTAATTTACCCAAACCTACTGGTGAGTAGGAATATACTGCCTGATTTTATAAAATCCTTCCCCAAACACATCATCTGTGCCTCTTCTTCCACATGCTCAGCATTTAAAAGAGAAAAAACTTTCTCATAAAAAAATAAGCAAACCAGCAAGGTGATGCATGTGTTCATAAATGGCGGGAACTTTCACAATGTATATGTAATCAAAACACCACGATGTACACTTTAAATACCTTACAACTAATACTGTAATAAAGCTAAACACACACACACACACACACACACACAATGATTACCAAAAAGAAGAAAAAAAAGAAAAATTGGCGTTTTCCTTTTCCCCCAGAAGGAAGACTTAACCTTCGTTGGACAATGACCCCATGCCAGTTACTGAAGGCATTTCAAATTAATGATCTCATTTAAACCCAATTGCCTGACAAGAACACCAAGGCGTGGAGGTCTTAGTCCTCTCATTTTTCTTTTAAAGCTGTCTTTATTTATTTATTTAATTTATTTATTTTATTTATTTTATTTTATTTATTTATTTGTCAGAGAGAGAGAGAACAAGCAGGTAGAGGGAGAAGCAGGCTCCCCGCTGAGCAAGG
Source organism: Leptonychotes weddellii (assembly GCF_054177405.1). NCBI lineage: Eukaryota > Metazoa > Chordata > Mammalia > Carnivora > Phocidae > Leptonychotes > Leptonychotes weddellii. The sequence goes on from NC_138383.1 coordinate 34,985,114, forward strand.
AGCCTGACGTGGGGCTCGATCCCAGGACCGTGGGATCGTGACCTGAGCCGAAGGCAGACGCTTAACTGACTGAGCCACCCAGGCGTTCCGGCCTTAGTCCTTTCAAAGTTGCATGGCACATGAGTGCCCGAGCCAGTCCTCAGACTAGCCAGAGCTCCCTTTAGAAGGCATCTCCCTTCGCTTACCAGCTAGCCATTAGAGTGACCGATACGTCCTGGTTTACGTGGGGCTTCCCAGGATTTAGCACCGAACATCTCACATCTCGAAAGCCTTCAGCCTGGGGCAACCTGGAACGGTTGGTCGCTCTCCAGAAAGTTATTAGAGGCTGGGGAAAATGTCATGAGAGCTGCTGGTTGTCATAGCATTTGGGTTTGAATTGAACATTTTTCTTTCGGACACATTTAATAGTGAAGCACAGAATAGTATCAACACACCGTGATTTCCCTATTCCTGTATTTTCTCTCTTCTTCTTTTTTAATGGCCCTGAAGACACAGACCTCATCCTCAAGTCTACTGAACTCTACCCATGAGGGAGGAAGACTTGAAAATTATACAGGGATCCTTGATGGCCCTATATCTCCTTCTCAGAGAAAATGAGGCTTCTAGGAAGGTAAAGTATTTTCCCAGGAACCAGAACCCCTGAGCTGGTTTGGCCCCGTGAAATAACTGTGTGTCCTTTGGTAAGTCCCTTGCCCTCTCTGAGCTTCAGTATGGAATATGGGATTTTAAATGACCTCCTTCCCTCAAGGAGTACACAGGCCTTGATGCTCAGCCCCCTCATTCTACAGATGAGGTCACGAAGGCCAGAGAAGTAGGGAGGTTTGGCCAGCTAAAGTAATACAAATAATAATAAAGTAATACAAGATATGCAGCACTCTCTAGAGATCTGTTACTCCCTACCCCCCCCCCAACACCCTCTAGAGAAAAAGCAGAGTATTCTGAGAAACAGAATCTGTTTAATGTTGCTTTCTAAGCCTGTAAGGAACATGAGCCAAAATGCTGAAATATTAAGAATTCTGATCTTTCAAAACAAATCAGGGTTTAATTTGGGTTTTATTCAAGCCTCATAAAAAAGGGGAGCTGAATCCTTGACCAAATACTCAGCATTCCAAACTGGGAAGATGAGACAGATTTTAATCCCCTGCGTGAGGAGCAGGCTGATTGGAGGATGTGTGTTTCCATTGGCTGCATATTTCTCAGATGTGTAAATGGCAGGCAGCCTGGAAAGAGGAGGGGCAGGGCAGGTGGGGGCTCTGAGGAGAGCAGCCTCCGAGCAAAGCCAAGAGGAAAGCCAACTGGGCCTCAGCGAGGTTAAGTAATTTGCTTAAAGTCATTCAGCTAAGAGGTGGCAGAGTCAGGAACTGAATGCAGATCTACACCCAAGCCCGAGTGCTCCTGGGCTAGGCTATATCACCTCGGGAGCTGGACCATAAACAGAGAGATCAGGGGGCCCTTCGATTAACCAGGGAGTCTGCTGTGGACTCTCCAGGCTCCCGGTGGGTCTCTCTCCTACTGCCGTCTTGCAGGCTGTTTATCTTTAGCCTCCCTGATTGGATTGAGATTCATTCATTCATTCACTCAGCAAACATTTAAGAGTCTCCTGTGTGCTGGCTGACACTCCCCATCAGGGAAACAGACCAGTCAAACTAACATGGAGATGTGTCCAAGTGCTATGAGAGGAAGAAAGGCTTCCCGAAGGAGGTGATAGTCAAAGTGGGTCTTGAACCGGATTGGGACATGTCAACTGTCATGTCAAGATAAAACTTGGCTGCGTTATTTAGCTACTTACTCGCAGCTTGGGTCCCCTTTGGTTGGGAGGACCCTGGATCAGTACCATGGACTAAAACAAACTTGGGGATTGTCGAGGAAGGCCAATTAACCCCAAATTGTCCCACATTCAATGTCTCAGTCTCTCAGTTAGCTCTGTGTCCCACTTGCGTGACACCTCCACCAGCATTGGGAAGGCAGGGGAGGGAAATTCTATCTCCCTAACACCTCTGACCCAGTGATTTCAATAAACAGAGGCTTGTGTGGGAAGTAATGTAGCCTTGTGTTAGAGGTGAGAAAACAGAAGCTGAGCGAGCTTGGGTGGCTTACCCAAGGCCACCAGCTGTGCAGGACAGCACCAGGATTGAAATCTACAGCCCACGTTGTTTTCATGGCCCCACCCGCCTCCTGAGTGCTAGACAATGCTTCAGAAACAAAATCTCTGCCAAGACACCAAACAAGAAGTAATTTGCCCCTCTGGGGTGCTTAGCCCCACGCTAGTCACCAGGGGTTCATGGAGGCCTAACCTCGAGGAAACTCTACTCAGACATGGAAAGACCTAAAAAGTCTACTCGAAATCCCAGAGGCCCCCATCGAACCAGGATCTGAGTTGTGTGGCATCCCCGGGGGTATTGATCAGTGTCCCAAAAGAGGCAACTTTGTGCTGTCCTAAAAGGTCAGGAAGAGTGTTGACAAGGCTGTAGAGAAACTGGAACCTTCATGCCTTGTTGGTGGGAATGTAAAATGGCATGTCCACTATGGAAAACACGACAGTTCTTCCAAAAATTAAAAATGGAATCCCATATGATCCAGCAATTCCACTTCTGGGTATATGCCCAAAAGAATTGAAAGCAGGGCCTCAAAGAGATATTTGCACACCCAGGTTGATAGCAGCTATTTTTCACAATAACCAAAAGGTGGAAACAACTCAAAAGTCCATTGACAGATGAACAATGTGGCATATACATACAGTGGAATATTATTCAGCCTTGAAAAGAAAGGGAATTCCTGTTACCAGACGGATGAAACTTGCAGACATTACACTAAGTGAAAGAGACTCAAAAGGACACATGCTGGATGATTCCACTTGTCTAGGTAGTATATGCTAGAGTAGCCAAACTCAGAGAGAAAGTTGCCAGAGGCTGGGGAGACAGGGCAGTGGAGGAAATGGGCAGTTATTTAATGGGTGTAGAGTTTCAGATTTGCAAGAGGAAAAAGCCCCAAGATGGCTACACAACAATGTGAATGTACTTAACACCACTGAACCATACGTGTATTATTTTTTTTTCAGTTTTTATTTAAATTCCAGTTAATATACAATGTAATATTAGTTTCAGGTGTACAATATAGTGATTCAACACTTCCACACATCACCCTGTGCTCATCATAACAAATGCACTCCTTGGGCGCCTGGGTGGCTCAGTTGGTTAAGCGACTGCCTTCAGCTCAGGTCATGATCCTGGAGTCCCGGGATCGAGTCCCGCATCGGGCTCCCTGGTCGGCGGGGGGTCTGCTTCTCCCTCTGACCCCTCTTCACTCTTGTGCTCTCTCTATCTCATTCTCTCTCTCAAATAAATAAATAAAATCTTTTAAAAAAAAAAAACAAACAAATGCACTCCTTAATCTCCATCACCTATTTCCCCCATCCCCCCACCCACCTCCCTTCTGGTAACCACCAGTTTGTTTTCAACAGTTGAGTCAGTTTCTTGGTTTTCTCTTTCTTTTTCCCCTTTGCTCCTTTGTCTTATTTCTTAAATTCCACATATGAGTGAAATCATACGGTATTTGTCTTTCTCTGATTTATTTCACTTAGCATAATGCTCTCTAGCTCCATCCATGTCATTGGAAATGGCAAGATTTCATTCTTTTTTATGGCTGAGTAATATTCCAACACACACACACTCTGCATCTTTATCCACTCATCAGTCAATGGACACTTGGGCTGCTTCCATAATTTGGCTACTATAGATAATGCTGCTGTAAAACATCGGGGTGTACATGTCCCTTTGAATTTGTATTTTTGTATTCTTTGGGTAAATACCTAGCAGTGCAATTGCTGAACCATATACATTTAAATTGGTTAAGGTGGCAAGTTTTATGTTATTTTTTGTATTTTATCACAATTATTTTTTTAATCAAAAAAGAGAGAGAGAGAGAAAAGGAGGGGAGAAGAGAGGGGAGGGAGGGAGGGAGGGAGGAAAGGTAAGGTCAGGAAGGATTTTGGACAGAAAGCAGAGAGAAGGAAGGTGGTCATTCCAGGCAGGGGAAATGGTCCTCCACACTAACACTAAACACGTTTCCTTCTTCCCAGCTCAGCTCTACCCGAGCTCAGGCTGCTGCAACCACATCTTCCAGAGTCATATTCTGCCAAAAAGAGCAAACATTGTGTGCCCCAGCATTCCCAGCAGCAGTCCTGAGATCCTTTCAGGTTGGACCAGCTTAGGTTGCCTGCGCATGAAGCAATCAGGGGGCATGGAGGCTTGTGATGCATTGTTTAGACTGGATCACGGTTCTACTCCTGAAACTGGGAGCAGAACCAACCCTACCGGGGTGCCTGGGTGCCTCAGTCGTTAAGCGTCTGCCTTCGGCTCAGGTCATGATTCCGGGGTCCTGGGATCGAGCCCCACATTGGGCTCCCTGCTTAGCGGGAGGCCTGCTTCTCCCTTTCCCACTCCCCCTGGTTGTGTTCTCTCTCTCGCTGTGTCTCTGTCAAATAAATAAATAAAATCTTGAAAAAAAAAGAGAGAACCAACCCTACCCAGAGGTCCATGGACCAAAAGTGGACCAACAATTTTCCCAAAGGAAAATTAGGATATGCCCACCAAAGAGACAGCATGGATGAAAATGGATGCAGAGCCTCCAGAATTCTGTAAACATTCCTTAGTTCCATTTGCCTAAAGAGAACCGGAGGTTCAGAAGGGCTACCTGTATCCAAGATCATAGAGCTGTAAGAAGTAAACAGGGACCCCAAGTTCAGATCTGCTTGGATCCAATGAAGCAGTGTGTGTGTGTGTGTGTGTGTGTGTGTGTGTGTGTGTGTGTGCTGGGAAGGTGGAAGAAGAACCGATGGTAAGAGTTGCCTTGGGTGGGGTAGTGAGGCAGGTATTCCTGGTAGGTCGCACCTACATTATGGGGAATTCTGCAAGTCAGGAAGAGGAGGTTGAGTTTAATGAAGAAGGAAATAGGAAACTTCCATGGGTTTTAACAGAGAAATGACAGGATAGAATCTAAGACCCACTACGGCTGCATTGGAGGGGGGAGGGGGTCTGGACTCCTATCAGTTCAGATTAACACTCCCTTTTATGCCTTGAGGATATTTTCAAGGGATGGGCTCCACAAGGCATGCCCACTCCCCACCCCCACTTCCTGGCTCCAGCCCGTCCTCTGAGATTCTGAGCATCCCTCCTCTCCCCCCTTTCCCCCTCCCCTCTCCACTCCACCCCCCCCCCAAGTTCTGTGGCTTTGGCAGCCACTTTGGAAACTGCAAGTTTTAAATGAATTTCCACCCCAGAGGAAGTTGAGAAGCAGGCATGTTCTACCAGCCACTTCTGAGCTCCAACATTTCTCCTAGCCCTTCAGAAAAAGGATCAAACACTCTTTCACAATGGAAGGAGGAGAGGGAGGAAGACAGGAGGGGGAGCAAAGAGAAAAAAGAACAAATAAGAACCTCATTTGATCTTAATCAGACAAAGTTTATGTCTGAATTTTTCTCTTCCATGCTGAGAAAACCAATACATAAGGGAAAACAAATCACATGTTATTTACTTCCCTTGAATTTTCTCTGATTCCAAAAGGGCTTAAGAGGCTCCCAAGACTAAACACAATGGGGACCTGTGATAATTAGGGACAAAAACGGAATGAAAACCATAAAGGAAGGAGAGAAAGGAGATACCAGCAGGCACCTGAGGAACACCAATTTATAACCTGGACACTCTATTTGGCCCCATGTGGAAAAACACACTAGCTTTATATTAATTTTGTCTTCTGACAATAGAAAGCATTCGAATGCATCTATGGCCACAAACTTTTCTCTGGGACTGAACTCAAGCTGAAATATATCACATGGGGCAGACAAATTATATTTGAGTCACAGAGAATAACAAGAACAGTAAGCCCAAAGGACTTTTGGAGGAGGCATTGTCCTGACTGGCAATGAATGTTCTAAGCAGCATTTGTATTGCCAAAAGGAAAAGCATCCTGCTTGACTGAATCGCGTGGGAAGATGTCAATCTCACCCGGGACCTGGAGGAGTTAACCACAGCCAGGTGGGCACAGACCTGAGCCAGGGACCTCCAGAGCCGCCACCCGCCTGCTCCTGACCCTTCCAGCCAGCCTGATCCAGTCACTCATCACACCCCTGGAGGTCAAGCCCCCCTTCCTCTCCATCCCTTGACCCTTGCATGCTTTCTCCTGACTTGAAGATCCTGGCGTCACCTTAAGCCCCTAGTGGTGACTGCCAAGTTCAACCTCAATCAGATAAACATTTGTGGATGACTTCCCTGCATCCACCCCCTCCTTGTCTCCCCCTCCAGCAGTGCCCCCTGGAGAGCACTCTTTCAGCCATGTGGTTTGGGTGGGATTGATTCTACCCCCAATTCTAGGGTTGAAAACTGTGACCCAACATTAACCAATCAGCGCATCACATTTCTCTGACCTTGATGGCTGCTTTCAGGGAGGGGCAATGAGTCAAATCAGGCTAATCAAGGCTAACAACACTCAGTTCTGGGACTTTTGTGTGTACTCTCAGGAAAGCGGATTTTCTCTTTCTCGGCTAGAAAGAAAGTGGAAAGGATGTAGCCCCCAGAGCGCTGGCAGGCATCCTGTGACCACAAGGGCAGCGCCAGCTGAAGACGTGAACCCAGAGGAAACCAAACTCTAAGATGGGAACAACTGGATTCTAGAAATACCATTGGGACCCATGCAATGAGCCATGCTTGAAGCCAGCCTTACCCCTGGACTTCCCAATTAGCTTTTCGGTTTAAACCAGTTTGGGTCCTAATAGGTAAGCCACTTTTGACCCCTCTGGAGTTAGGATTCCCTCATTGTCCCCTGCACTGGGACCCCGGCACACTCATAGACACTGACTTAGCCCAGCTCCTAGGGGTCTGCGGTAACCCCTGGGGTCCGAGTTGGGAACTTCCTGCTCCCCATTCCCACTCTAGATGGCGCAGGTGGAGCCAGCCCTGGCCTTCCAAGGAGGGCTGGAAATAACTCAAGCACCAGCTATCAGTGATAAGAGAAAGCTGAGTCAACAGGCAAAAATGCAGCAGCCAGCCGATCCCAGCAAGCCTTCAGAGGCTTGGGTCTGCTGTTCTCGGTGGCTGCAACAGCCAGTCTGAGGGAGGTCTCTGGGCAACCAGGCAAGTGGTGCTTGGGATGTCTGTCAACAGGTAGTGAGGCTTCATAGCCCCAGCCTGCAACAGGGGGATAGGACCCTGACTAGGAGAAGCCCGGCAGAAGCAAGCAGGGTTCCCAGCTTAGATCCAGGACAGTTACTTTAGCAAGGAATTCAGGCAAGAAAGCATCCAAATACCAGAACAGGAGACTAGGCCAGCCTTTTATCAGACACAAGGCAGAAATCCAATGACTTCAGTGAAGCCAAAATCAGATCCCGCCTAGAGGCCAAGCTAACCTGACTCTGGGTCCTTTAGACATCCTGACAGGGAGTGCAGCTAAGGGTCCAAGGGCCTGAAACTATCCACTTTTTCCACCCAATGCAGGGAAGCTCTTAAGACAGAGACTAATCTCCTACCCCAAATCCACCCTCTCTTCTTGCTAAATGTTTGCTTACAAGCTTTGGTCAAAGCGGCAATGTACACAACACTATTAAAAGGAAGCTTTTTGTCATCATCTTCCTCTTTCTTCCTGCTTGGAAGGCTGGTGTATGTAAGGATCACCTGGAGCTCTAGCAACCATCTTGCAGCCCAGAGGAAAAGGCCAGGAGACAGTAAAGACATGGCCTAGACCCGGATATCACGGAACTGCTAACCCCACCCTGAGACCACCCTCTTCTGTATTTTTTGTTCTCTGAGGTAATTTAATGTCTCAATGGTTTAAGCCAGTGGTTCTCAAAGTGCGTCTCCAGGCCAGCAGCATCGGCACCATCTGGGAATGTGTTAGAAATGCACATTCTCAGGCCCCACCCAAGGCCTACAGAGCCGGAAATTCTATAGGTGGGGGCCCTGCAACCTGAGTTTTACCAAGCCCCCCAGGTGATGCTGATGTGTGCTAAAATTCAAGAACCACTGGTTTAAGCCACTGTTGGTGTGAGTTTCTGTGAGCTTCAGCTGAAAGCATTTATACTTGAGCATCTCCCCATGGCATCCCTGAACTGTTTATGGGATATCAGGGGGCTGAGAGCAAAGCGGGAGAACTGATATTCACAAAACCAAAAGGGAAAGTTTCAAAGGGTAAATGGAACTCACAAAGGAAGAGATAAATAAAAAGCACATCTATCCATCAAAATAATTGTAAATACAATTAAAAGGCAAAAGAAAACACAGGGGAAAATAATTGCAACAAATGTGACAACACTTAAAATCCTCTCTGTCAAAAAGTCATGCAAAATCAAGAAAACAATAAGATCCCAAATTAAAAAAAAAAACAAGGAACACGCACACAAAAACATTTACAGCATGGGAACTACAAATGGATGATTAAAAGGAAAACTGCTCAACCTATTAGGAATCAAAATGATGTGAATTAAAATGTGATCTTCTCATCCTATTGAATTAGCAAAGATTGAGCAAAAGAAACTTCTTGATGCAGTGAGGGTAGGATAGGCTGGACACTTCCCTGCACTGCCAATGCGGGTGTAAATTGGAACCGCCACATTCTGGAAAGCAATCAGGCCACATTCATCAAGAGATTTTTAAGTGTTCATACTGTCTGGATCAGGAATTCAATTTCTATTTATCTAATCCAGGGGTCAACAAAAGTTTGCTTTTGTATGGTCTACAAGCTAAGAATGGTTTTTACATTCTTAAAAGGTTGGAAGGAAAATAAGAAAAGGAAAGAAGAAAAAAGGAGGAGGAGGAGAAGGAAGAGAAGGGAGAGGGAGGGTGGAGGGCAGGAAGAAGGGGAGAGGAGAAGTGGAGGGAGGGGGGAAAGGGGGAGGGGAAGGAGGGGGAGAGACAGGGAGAAGGAAGAGCAGCTACAGAGACCAGGTACCAGGCACAACTAAATATATTTTCTATCTGCCTTTTATTGACAATTGGTGCCAACACTTGACTGACTCTAGGCTAAAGCAGGGTTGGCAAACTACGGCCCATGAACCAATCCAACCAGCCACCTGCTTTTGTAAATAAAGTTTTATTGAACACATCCACCCTCGTTGGTTTACAGAGTCCAAGGCCTCTTTCGTGCTACGGTGCAGAGTGGAGTGGTTGTGACAGAGACCCTATGGCCCTCTAAACATAAAATAGTATCTGGCCCTTTCCAAAAAGTCTGCCACCTCCTGATCTAAAGAAATAATCAGAAAGACAGAAATGGCGTACCAAGATGCTCGGCACAGCACTATTCGTACGGAAGCCCAGTCAAACAAAGGATGGAGACAATGAGAGTGCATTTACCTTCCCCCCCCACCCCACGTCTCAAGGACCCAGACATCTTAGCAATCATTAGTATCTACGGAATGCTCATTTTCATCAGTTTTCCAAGAACCAGCAATAAAACAGGAAAGCAGGGCGCCTGGGTGGCTCAGTTGGTTAAGCGACTGCCTTCGGCTCAGGTCATGATCCTGAAGTCCCTGGATCGAGTCCCGCATCGGGCTCCCTGCTCGGCAGGGAGTCTGCTTCTCCCTCTGACCCTCCCCCCTCTCATGCTCGCTCTATCTCATTCTCTCTCTCAAATAAATAAATAAAATCTTTAAAAAAAAAAAACAGGAAAGCAGGCCATCATGGTGCCCAAATGTGTTATTTCAACGAAGGGTTTAAATATGTAGATACACAAGGCAAAAAGAGGACTGAAAACAATGAGCCAAAACCTCCTCGACAGCTCCCTCTGGGCTACGGGATCCTGGATAATGTCTCACTTGCTGCCATGCACTTTTCAGTACTTTCCAAGCTTCCTGTCACATTGCTCTTCTTTTCATTAAAGAAAAACCCTTATTTCTCAGAAAGCCCTTGAGTTTGGAAGCACAGCCGAGGGCCGGGAGCAGGCCTGGGGGGGACTCGCTGCAGAAACCTGAACCAGGCTGTGTAATAGTGACGCGGACCAGGCTGGAGTGAGCCTTGGGGGCTGGGAGAGACCTGAAGGACCGCAGCAGGGCCTTCCAGAGGCCCGGAGAAGCCGGGCCAGCCACCTCAGCATAGCTGTCATGCTCGCTCCCAGCTGCACAGTGCTGAGCGTTCCAAAGGAGATGCACCTGCTGGGCTCCCAGAAGAGATTTCGTTTCTTGCTGAGATGCCCAAAGGAGCCATGCCAGAGCTTGAAAGATGAGACACAGGATGAGAGGGGCAGAGAGACAGCAGTGAGCAGGACTTGGCCAGGGGACTTTGGCCTGCGTCTGGCCCTGCAAGCTTCCTGAGCTATCCCCAAGGAGGGTCACCGCGGCCCTGCACTGGAGCCCAGCGCTGCGCGGGCACCATCACCCAGTCTGGGCACGGCCGCCCGCTGAGGCTATTCCCATCCGATAGTTGTGGAAACAGAGGCTCAGGGAGGTCGCGTAGCTTGCGGAGGGGCGGCGTAAGGAAGAGGCAGAGCAGGGATCAACGTGAGGCCTCTGACTCCCAAGGCCAAGTTTCTTCCCAGACAACAAGCTGCATCGTGGAAGAATCCCCTTTGAGGCTAACTGGTGGGCAGAGGTGGTGGCCGCTGAGTGATCATGTCATGTTTAAGCAGCTCTGCTGGGAGATGTTCTCCTGTCCGTAGACGGCCCCGAGTCACAAGCAATAAGCACACTCAGTCAGACAAAGTCCTGCTCCCCCACCCTCCGAGAGAGGCCTCCCTGGGGCCCATGCGGCTACTCTGACAGCCACTGGCTTAGCGGTCCCCACCAGATGGGCTCCGGGTCCTAGGGTAGCTGACCAGCTCTGGCCCAAGCAGGGGGCCTGGAGGGAGACAGGTCCCAAAGCGTGCCAGGTTGTCACTTACCAAAGCCAAACCAGGTCCACAAGAAATAACACACCAAGAGGACTTCCCTGCATGAAAATCAAATTGCCAGAACTGGGGGACGGCGGAGGGGGGGGTTGTCTAAGAAGGGAGGGACATCAAAAGATTAAACACAGAGTTACCACGTGATCCAGCAATCCCACTTCCGGGTACATGTCCAAAAGAATTGCAAGCAGAGACTAGAACGGATACTCCGCCAGCCACGTTCATTTCCGCATCATTCGCAGTGACCAAAAGGGGGGAGCAACCCCGCCCAAAGGGAAGATCCTGCTGCTGCCCTGCAGGTGTGCGATGGACCAATGGACAAATAGAATGTGCTACAGACATACTATGGACTATCACTCCGCCTTTAAAAGGAAGGAGATTCTGACACCTGTTATGACATGGATGAACTTGAAAAACGTGCTAAGTGAAAGAAGCCACATGTCGCACAATTCCACTAATATCAGGGACCTACCACAGGCAAACTCATCAAGACGGAAAATGTTCTGCTTTCTGTTCTAGTGGTTCTAGTGTTCTAGTGGTTGTCAAGGGCTGGGGGAGTCGGGGAGTTGGGAGTTACTGTCAAATGGGTACAGTGTCAGTTTGAGAGGACGAGAAAGTTCTGGGCATGGATGGTGGTGATGGTTGCAGGATCACGTGAATGTACTTAATGCTACTCAACTGTATTCTTTAAAATGGTGAGTTTTAGGTTCTATATATTTTGCCACAATTAAAAAAAAAAAAAAGAAGGGGGAGGAAGAGGAGGGAGGGGCCGAAGGGAAAGAAAAGCAAGCCCCACAGGCCCTGGGAAGAGGAGAAAAGAACTAAGCAGGAGCTGCTGTTATCCAGCTGAGGCTTGGGGAGTATCTTGTCCAGTGTCACCAAACCGGACAGCAGAGGACAGCGACTCATACCCAGGTCTGCAGCCTCCGGGGCACCAGCCATTCAAACACTTTCACAGACAGGACACCTCTGAAAGGCCCAGTCCCCATCACTGGCTCACACAGTGTCACCAAGCACCTCCCCTGCACTGGACAGAGCAGATGGCAACAACAGGGACACAGCCCTGAGACAGGACAGCGGGAGGCTGTGGGACCTCAGGAGGCTGCTCCTCGTTATCTTCACACAGACATGGCTCGAGGGACATTCTGCCTGACACCACCTGGCCTGATTGCTACTCAGATGGAGGCTGCAGCAAGCTGGGGGGAAGGTAGTTAGGACCAGGGTCACGGGGAGACCAGAATTTAACTCTGAGCGTCTCCGGAAATGGTCCCCAGATCTCCCACAAGAGCCGAGGGACGCAGGTTCAAATCTTGCCCTGCATTGGGAGGCAGCTTGCTGGAACAGGAAACACAGGGGCTTTGGAGTCAGACGGCCCTGGGTTTGAATCAGGCTCTGCTACTTCCAGTGGGATCAAGGCATGGCCTCAATCCAGCCTCAGTTTCTCGTCCGTCAAAGGGGCATGATGGGACCTGCTCTGACAGTCACCCCAGGTGGACTCTGGAGCCAAACTCCCTGGGTTCAAATCCTGTTTCCCCACCATTTATTACACATGTGACCTTGAATAAGTTACTTCACTTCTCTGTGCCTCAGTTTTTCTCATCTATAAAATGGGTAGTTATTACCTCAGTGGGTTGTCGTAAGGATTCAAAGGATTCAAGGGTCAGAGGATATTTAACTGGGCTCTTGGGCTGCATCGATGAACAAGACTGACCAAGTTCCCTTTCTTTGGGGAGCTAACATTCTAACATTCTAACATTCTATGGAACTGTTTCTGATCTATGAAAATTTCATGTGATTCAAATTAATATTTGACATTCAGAACACAAGCAAACTAAATCTACCTATCCTGTGTGTGGGGGGGGATACCATGAATCAACAGCTACAAATGCAGTTATAGATCTGTTGGCAACTCAAAAATTATAAGCATCATTGCCACTGAGACTGTGATTTTCCAAAATGATGGTCCACTCTTGTTAAAATTGCAAACACAAAGTATAATCTTTTTTGTCTTGCCCAAGAGTTGCACTTCTGAAAAGTTTCTATTTTATAAGTTTTTAATTCCAGTTAGTTAACATACAGTGTTACATTAGTTTCAGGCGTACAATATAGTGATTCAACACTTCCATACATCACCTTGTGCTCATCACAACAGGTGTGCTCCTTAATCCCCATCGCCTATTTCCCCCATCCTCCCCAACCACCCCCCCACCTCTGGTAACCATCAGTTTGTTCTCTATAATTAAGAGTCTGTTCCTTGGTTTGTCTCTTTTTTTCCCTTTGCTTGTTTTGTTTCTTTATTCCACATATGAGTGAAATCTTATGGTGTTTGTCTTTCTCAGACTGATTTATTTCACTTAACATTATGCTCTCTAGCTCCATCGTGTCATTGCAGATGGCAAGATTTCATTCTTTTCGTGGCTGAATAATATATATATATATACACACACACACACCACATCCTCTTTATCCACTCATCTATCGATGGACACTTAGGTTGCTTCCATATCTTGGCTATTGTAAATAATGCTGCAGTAAACACACGGGTGTATGTATCCCTTTGAATTAGTGTTTTTGTATTCTTAAGTAAATACCCAGTAGTGCGATTGCTGGATCATAGGGTAGCTCTATTTTTAACTTTTTGAGGAACCTCCATACTGTTTTCCACAGTGGCTGCACCAATTTGCATTCCCCCCAACGGTACAAGAGTGTTCCTTTTTCTCCACATCCTCGCCAACACCTGTTGCTGATTTTAGCCATTCTGACAGGCGTGAGGTGATATCTCATTGTAGTTTTGATTTGCATTTCCCTGATGGTAAACGATGATGAACATCTTTTCATGTGTCTGTTGGCCATCTGTATGTCTTCTTTGGAGAAATGTCCATTTGTGTCTTCTATCTTTTAATTGGATTATTTGGTTTTGGGGTGTTGAGTTTTATAAGTTCTTAATTTTTTAGTATCCAGAATATATAAAGTTTGTATTTTAAAACTGAAAAAAAATTCCATTTGTATGTAAAACAGTTTTAGGTTCCAGGCTCAGAAAATTATAAACAGGTATTTGTTTTGTTTTGTTTTTACTGACATGATTTTCGTAGAGGATATTCAAAATTTGGGAAGAGGCAAGAAAGGTTCTTGTCGCATGGGTCTGTCCCACACGCTGTAGGACTTGCCCTCTAAATGGAAGTGCTTCACCCCCAAATCATTAAGACAACCAAAATTAATCCCCCCACACTTCCAAAATGTCCAGGAAAGGACCAGTCTAATAACTGGTCTAAGAACCAGTCTAATAATCTCTGCTTGACTAGTTTCAGTGATAAGAAACTTACTAACTCCACAGGGCCTGGAGTCAGCACCTCATTGATTCATCTTTCAAGAAGTCATGCTTGCTCCTTATACCCCTGGGTGGGTTGGTAAAACTCTTCTTCCATTTGGTCAAATATTTCAAAAACCTTGACCCAGTACTTCTACTTCTAAGAAGGAGCCTCTTCTAAGAATTCCACTTCTAAGAATATATGTAAGTAAACAATCCCAATAGCCATTAAAAGCCCTGTGCACAGAAAGCACTATATGTAATGATAGAACTAATAGCCATATCCCTACTGTTGGTATTTCAAGTAAATTACCCTACAACCTCTCTCTGGACTAGGGAGTAGTGGTCAGAAATAACATACTGCCAGCGGTTGGGGGGCATGGATGCTTCCAGGTTTTCTTCTTTTTTGCTTTTCTCATTTCTATCATGATTTTTATCCTCACAGTAATTGGAAGAAAATAAACTCCACGGAAAGAAACAACAAAAACTCATGACGCCATGGTTAGAATCCTTTCCTGTGGAGATGAAGCAGCTGAGAAGTGGCATAGGAAAGTGGACCGCTTGGGCCACCGGGGATCCCCCATCTCTTGCCACCATCTGAGTCTTAATCAGCATATGGGTCCCCAGGACCACTCCAGGGGCTCCCGGGAACAGGATCTGGGGACACACAGAACACCCAGCCTGTGGTCTGCAGAGTCACCATGCAGGTGTCCCAAAGAAGCTATCCTCTAGATCTTCCCTTTGTGACTCATGCTCCCGGCTGTGTTGCAGGGAGAGAGGCCTGGGAGGCCCTGCCTAGATGGGGTTGGGCTGAGATAGAATCTATTTCACTCTCTCGCCCCTTCTTGTAGCGAGTGCGGGGGGCGGGGGAAGCAGGCGATAAAACAACATACGGAATAGTCCAGTGTGATAAAAATGCGCACGCTTCTGCGCATGCAAGTGACAGATGGCGGGAGAAGGGAGTGTGCATGCAAAGGCAGCCCGAAAAGGCACACACCCCAATGCCGCCAATGGTCATACGCAGGAAGAAAGACTGAGTGGTTATGAGTGCAGAGAGGTCTGGGCTCAAGTCCCAGCTCTCTCTAAGTTAACACTGGAGAAATCACCTACCCTGTGACTCAGTTTCTCAGTCTGGAAGGTGAGAATAATAGTAGCAGCACCTACTTCATAAGGGTGAATTGAAACATTGCCTCTGGGGCACCTGGCAGAGTGCTTGACACCCAGCAAATGTTGGCTCACGTTCCTTTTACTACTAGGGGATGGAACAATACATTGGCTGGGTCAAAAGCCACATAAGCACCCAAGCTACAAAATGAGCCCAGTGGTCCCACTGGCCCTGCCAGGATGGCTGAGCACAAGCTAAACTGAAGTCCCTGCAGTGACCTTGGACAGTGGCAGACAGACTGTCCCCTTCAACCTGGAGGCGACCACACTGAGAAGTCTGTACAGAAAGGCCCTGCAGGCGAGATACAACCCAGGTTCAGCCCACGGTCGTGCCAAAGACCCAGAGATCACGGGCACGGCATTTTGGTGAAACAAAGTGAAATATGAGGAATCAGAAAGATGGTAATTTGGGAAGCTATAAGACAACATAAAAGAGAAGGACAACAATCAGCCAAGAAAGAAACACCAGAAAAGGCAGGGGACCGAAAATCAAACGAAGCAGGGCTTTATCAGATGTACTTGAGCTGAAATTTAACTATAAAATATGCCTACTCATCCTTCACAGAACTGCTCTCTTCTGGACCAGTGACCACAAACACACCAGACCCCGCACAGCAGCCGTCCTGCTCGCTGGAGTATACTTGGGGCAAGATTAAATACGTCCACATAAGGAGCAAGGGGAAAACCGTTATCAAACTACATCAAAAAAAAAAAAAAAAGGACATAGAACTATGTTATGGAATATTAATGTATTTCCCTGGCATTCTCCACTCTCTTACTTCTGACAAACATATCCGTTGTATCCTATTTCAGGGATTTTGAATTTTTAGGGTATTTGATTTAATAAATACTGCATGTCTATTTTCTTTAAGCTATTGTCTTTACAGTTTTTTTAGCCTCCAGGTTTCATAAGCTCTTGTTTAAATGATTACCTGAATATCTCTAAAACCCCAAGCTTCCGTAGGTCAAAAATTATTGTATTTGCTTGTAGTAAGTTAATTTTGGATTGCAGTTCTTAGGTTTGGGAGATCCAGCTACCCAAGGGCCTCCGCCCCCCCCGCCCCCCCCCCCCACAGAACTTTTATCCTTAATGTCAGCATTCCAAGTTATTGATTGCTGTGAATCCTAATTCCTCAGTCTGAGTTTGCTCCCTTGGTACCGGCCATGAGGATAATTTCCTCTATGAACCACTCCAGTCTTTCCTTTTTCATCAGACGGTGACTAGAAGTCTCCTGGGAGTCTGGGAAAACGTTCCTCCCAGTGACAATTTGTACTCCTTCAATAATTATCTACTTAAGTACAGATTCTAGCCTGTACTCAGATGCATCTTCCCTGGTTATCCCCTGTCCATTCCCTGACTGCTACAGTCCCCTGGTTTTAGTGTCACAAGCTTACTGGAAGAGACATCATGTTCACCGTGGAGCCATTTGTCAGACCGAAATGCTGTTTCATTCCATGTATAATCCGTAATCTCGAACAAACTGGAAAACCTACAACAGTAATGAATTGTGAATATGTCGCCATGTTAAAATTACTTAAAACTTACAGCTCGAGTAAAAAAATAACTTCACAAATGACAAAGGATGGCTCAAGCCATATGCAGGTGCTTAGTTCAGGTGAACGGATTGGCAATTGGCAATCAATATGGCCTAGTGGTGATTGTGGGCTGATGCTTAAAGGTTTAAGGACTAGATAGGAGCTGAGGTTTCCCCACAAATTTTTACCTTTTCTGAATGTGCCTTTTGGGGACTAGAATATTATTTGTTAAAAAAAAAAAAGAAAGAAAACATTGCTTAAGATTTATTTGAGAGAGCCAGTGCATGCGTGTGGGGTGGGGGCTGGGGGGAGAGGGTGAAGGAGAGAATCTCCAGCAGACTCCCCACCGAGCGTGGAGGCCCACAAGGGGCTCAACCCCACAACCCTGAGATCATGACCTAAGCCAAAATCAAGAGTCGGATGTTTAACCTACTGATCCACCCAGGCAGCCCTGTCAAGCAATGTTTTCTATTTTTTTTTTTAAGATTTTATTTTATTTATTTGACAGAGAGACAGAGAGCACGCACACAAGCAGGGGGAGCAGCAGGCAGAGGGAGAAGCAGGCTCCCCGCTGAGCAGGGAGCCCGATGCCGGACTCGATCCCAGGACCCTGGGACCATGACCTGAGCCAAAGGCAGACGCTTAACCAACTGAGCCACCCAGGCGCCCCTTAAGCAATGTTTTCTTAAACACACACACACACACACACTCGCACACACATTTCTACTGTGGTTCAGAAATGTTGTGCATGACAAACAGAAATTTGTTTTTAATGCGGAAGTGAAAGGAGGCTAATGCTTGAGCAAGTTAACATTTGTGTTAACACAAGAAGGTGCAGGATACAAAGTATATATATAAATCTGGAGATGTACTGCCAACCTTTAAAAATGAAATTTAAAAAGCTTTTTTTAATCAAGCATTAAATCAGCCCAGTTTTGGTAAGAATTAATCTATACCTATGTACATAAAAATCTGGAAGAAACTATTCCCAATATTAATACCAGATAAGTCTGGTTTATAGGACTGTGGAGGACATTGTCTTCTTTTTTTATACCTTTCTGTAATATAGCAATCACACATTACATATTGCTTTTAATAATCAGAGGGAAAAATCAGAATTCATATTTTTATGTTTCAAAAATGACAAAAGAGGAAAAACATCTAATAAAATCAAAGTGGGTCAGGGTTGCTCACAGGCCAGGGAGCTGGAACACACCAGAAGGACTAGTTGGGAAGTGGCCCAGGCTAAGTCAGACAACTGTGGCTCCCCAAACAATCCCTGATGAAAAGAAAGTCACCCAGGCACACGAGCCACTTGAGGTCAGACGGTTCCAGAAAAACCAGCCATGAACACCAGGGGCTGCCGGTCCTAAGAGGAGGGCTCTAGACACAAAGGTCACTTGGCCCCAGTCCTTGGAGAAGCTTCCAGCCTCAATGAGCCAAAGAAAAGCATGTGACATCAACAAAGAACCACAACTGGTTCAACAAACCAGTCGTAAAATTTTCAACATCTCTAGAAATGAAAGGAATACACAATAAGGCAATAAGTCATCACTCTTCACCTAACAAAAGAGTGAAGAATTTTTAGATGCTGGTGAGGGTGCAGTGAGACCAGCACTCACTCACTGCTATAGGGTATCTCTGCGAACATGCTTCTGGAAAGCAATGTGGTGGCGTGGACCGGTTGGGTTTTTTTGTTTGTTTGTTGTTGTTGTTGTTTTCCCTCTAAGTTGCCTTTAATTGGCTCTTAAAGTCATTTTCCTGAGACGCTTTTTTTTTTTGGAGGGGGGGGGCCAGTTGTTTTAAGATATCCATACCCTTTCAGTAATTCCATTTCTAGAAATCTACCTGAAGACGAGCAAACATAAAATGCTTCGTTATCAAAGATACTCGCTGCAGTGTGCTTTGTCATTTTTTTTAAAAAAGGAAATAACCTGAATGCTGCCCAACCATAGTTAGAACGGTTAGGTTTTGTTGTTGTTGTTTTTAGAATGGTTAGTTTTGATATGACCTCTCAGTGAGGCATTATGTGGTCATTAAAAACAATGTTTATGGAGTGTTTATAATAACACACGGGGAAATGTTTATGTTACCATTTTAAGTGATATAGTAGGATATAAAACTGTATATAGAATATGATTTTAACTACATAAAAATTCACATAAAAACTGCAGGGAAATGCTCTAAAATGTTTTACAGTTCCCTGTGGGTTGGTCAGGCTATGAGTGGGGATTTTTTTTTTATTCTTTTAAAAAATAATTTTGAAAGGATTTACAGGAAAGTTGTAAGAAAAATACAAAGAACATCCTCCTCTTACCCAAGTTCCCCAACTGTTAACGTTCTTCCACACCCGCTTCATTGCACGCTTGTGTGCACACTCTAGCTCTCTCCACACACATCCTAGAAAATCGTTACTCTTCTTCTGAACCATGGGAGAGCAAGCTGCAGATAGGATATCCCACTACCCCCAAATACTCCAGGGTAAATTTCCTAAAAATGAGGACACTCTAACATAACTACCACATAACCTCACAAATCAGGAAGTCAACAGTGACACACATTGCCATCATCCACACCCCATTCAAATTTCACCAACTGTCCCAACAATGTCCTTTTCCTTTCTGGTCCAGGATCCGATCTAGGAACACACCTGGCATTTAGCTCTGGCTCTCCAGGTCCTTCACACTGCAACATTTTCTCCCATTTCAAGTATTTCCTCAACAGCTATGCAACTTTTAAGAGTACAAGCTTTTCATTTCATAGGGCGACCCTCACCCTGAGGCTTACTCTTTCCTCAAGCCATGCCTTCTTGGCAGGAAGAGCACAGAAACGAGACTGCCTTTATACCAGGAGGCCTGCGATGACCACACGCCCAGCGCTGGTAAGTTTCATTTTGATCACCTGCTCAAATTGGTATCTGCCCTGTTTTTCTCCCAGAAAATCACCATTTTTGCCTTTGTAACTGATAAATATTTTCTAGGGACACATTCTAGTATTACACCCATATCCTGTTCCTCAAATATTCACCTGCCAGTCTTAGCATTGTTGACAACTCCAGCCTGAATCAGCCACCCCTAGGTGGTTGCTTAATGTTTACTTTTCTTGTAAACATTAGAAGGAATGTTCTACATGTATTCATTGGTGATCTCTTGCAAGAAAGAGCTTTCCTTTCTTTATTGATTTATTTATATATCAGTACAGTCTCGTGGATTCCTGCTTTATTCAATGACTATTCCATACTATCACTATTTATATTGATACACAAATTACCCAGATTTGATCAATAAGAGCCTCTTCTTTCTGATCCTTCTTATATGTCCTACTCATTCTTTGAGCACTTCCTTACTCTCTGGCACAAGACATTTCAGATTCGTCTTGTCCCTTCTCTGCTACATCTCTGGAATCATCACTTCTCCAAAAAGCCCTGGTTCACTTTAGCAGAGAACAGTGTTTGGAAGCCAAGACCTGGGAACTTGGGGTGTTCATCACTGCTATGAACGTCACTGCTTCTAGGCCCTCTAGAAACCAAGAGATGCAGGTACATATGTAAGTAGATGTACAAACCCCTATAACTATATATATATATATATATATATATATATATATATATATATACATATATATATATCTCTACATTAAACTCATGGGTTTTTGGTTTTGGGTTTTTTTAAGATTTTATTTATTTATTTGAGAGACAGAGTGACAGGGAGAGAGAGAGACAGATAGAATGAATGGGGAGGGAAGGAGAGGGAGAAGCAGACTCTCCTGCTGAGCAGGGAGCCTGACGTGGGACTTGATCCCAGGAGCCTGGGATCATGACCTGAGCCAAAGGCAGATGCTCAACCGACTGAGCCACCCAGGCGCCCCAAAACTCATGGTTTTAATGTGTATAAATGCACATACATCAATGAGGTCATACCTATTCAGCACTCATGGATCTTTCTAGCCTTCCCCCTCCTCATGTTCACAAATCACCTAACAGTAAGAAACTTGGTTCCCATTAGCCTCAGTGAATTCTATCTGCTCAACATAACCAGTCTCCCAGCCATACCAGCCACCATTTCTGCCCACTGTCCCCCCACATGCCCCCCTCCTCAGCTGCCAGGCACACCAATGCCTCCGTGAAGCCCCCCAATGCCTCACTTCTTGAAACACCAGACATGACAATAACTTTGCAAAATATTGTCTTCATACAGGTCTCCTTCCTACATTTTTCCTTTCAATTTTTTAATGTGAAATAGGTTTAAGATATAAGCCCTGCTCTCCTGAGGTCTCTCATGGTTAATGCACATACCCCCAGAAAGCATAGAGATGTTATCAGTGTACGGTGTCGGAACGACCCCTCCCCTCAGACCTCCTTGTCTCCCCCATGCTCTCTTGGCACCCACCCCCACCCCAGGCTGCACTTTCCAGGGGTGTAGCCTTTCTCAGGGGCCCCCCTGCCTCCTTAGAGGCCAGCTAGCCCCCTCCCAGGGACCCTGAGGCCTTTCACAGCTCCTCTCCCATGGGGCTTTCTCAGCCACAGGAGTACCTTCCATCTGAAGGGGGAGCCCCACCACCCTCTCCTCTTCCTCCTCCTCCTCAGAGAGTCAGCACTGAAAGAAACAAATTAGGTTAAACCCAGTGAGAGACAGTGTGGGCACAAGCCTAAAAGACACACAAGTCTGCTTTGACAAAAAGGGCTTTTTTCCTGAAAAAGCTTGAATGTCAGGGCACCTGGGTGGCTCAGTCGGCGAAGCATCCGACTCTTGATTTCTGCTCAGGTCATGAGACTCAGCTCCGCATTGGGCTCTGCGCCGGATGTGGAGCCTGCTTAAGATTCTCTCTCCCCATCTCCCTCTGCACATGCCCCCACTTAAAAAAAAAAAAAAAAAAGCTTGGATGTCAAGGTGCTTAGAGAGGAGCAGAAAAGCCACAGAAAGATGGTAGCAGCAAAAAGCAAGATGGCATCAGAACCTAAGGGTGGGGGATGTCTGGGAGGCGGGGGGCAGGTTGGGATGCCCTACACAGAAGTAGACAGATGGATCCTTCATCCGCCCCACAAGCCACCCTGGACAGCCGAGACCACCTTCCAGACAAGAGCAGGACCAGAGGCATCCTTCAGTCCTCCAGACGCACTGAGCTCCAGTCAGCTGTTCCTGGCTGGGCCTTCTGCAGCAGGGTTGGGGCCCACACACAGAGTGAGACCCTCCTCGGGCCAGGAGGTTCTGCTGGCAGATTTAGCCCTGACTCCAAGCTGTCTCCCAGCCACGCTTACCCAGGAAGGGAAGCTGGGAGCAAGCAGAGAAGGTCACTTAATTCCCCTCCTATCCTGGGGCCTGACCGACGAGGCCAAGCAGAGCACAGGATAGCGAGGTCGTTAGCAGCACCAGGGAGAACAGCCACAGCCAGCAAGGAACTCAGACAGCTTACAGCTGTGACAGACTCTCCCAGGACCTCCGTGTGCAGGCTTCGAGAGGTTACGTGATTCACACACACCCTCAGCCTGGACACCGGCCAGCCACTGGCTGACCTGCCACCTCTGCTTTTCATGAAGTGTCTGTGATAGTTAGAGGGAATTCCTCCTGCCAAATGCCATCAAACTGAGACGTTGGCTTTTTCCTGCTGTCAGAGTCAAACAGAAACGTCAGCTCTCCCTGGGTCTCCAGCCTGTTGGCTCTCCTGGCTACCCAGCTTTCCAGCTCAGACTGGAACTGTACCATCAGCTCTCCTGAGCCTCTACCTAGCACCTTGCCCCGCAGGTCCTGGGACTTGCCAGCCTGCCAATTCCTTACAATAAATCTCTTTATACATGTACACACACACACACACACACACACACACACACACACCATGGGTTCTGTTTCTCTAGAGCTCCCTAAAACAGTGGCCCAGAGAGACACAGTGACCTGGCCTAGGTTCTCAGCACTGCCAGGTAAGGCCACAGGTACCCAGACTCCAAGCATAGCCTCCTCCTCCTCAGTCCCAGTTCACAAGAACTGGGACCCTCACTTACGGAATAGCAGCCCAGAGTGGCTTCAGCCAAGGTGAGGCCTGCCCACATGGGACAGGCGACCACTCAGGACGCCAGGCTAGTCGGCAGTGGGCAGGAAGGAGCAGGGTGTTTGCAGAGTCACGGAGTCCTGGGTTCAAAATCCAGATCCTCTGCAAACTCCCTGCTTGCCTTGGCCGTTTGCTGAACCTCTCCAAGCCCCAGAGAGCACCTCTGTAAAGCAGGGATGATACACGGCAAAGCAGTTGGAGGATTCAACAAGCACAGGGCCTGGCTCACTAACAAAGCTCAAGAAGTATTTGTTCTCTCCCCTACTCTTTTAACTTTCTCTCCTCCTGTGGAAACCTGGTGCCAGGGAAGGTGGGCGTCACTCACCCATGGATCTCTGGGATCATCCGCCCCACTTCTTGCCTTCTCCAAAGCACTAAGAGGACTAGTGGGCTTGTCTTGTTCATCCCTCAGCGCCCACGGGCCTACAGCCTAACCTGGCCCACCTCAGCAGGAACCGAGGCTGCCACCCATCCCACCAACCCTCAAATCACTCCCACTCTTCGCATTTTACCAAAATTGAAGTGTTTGAGGGCCACAGACTCAACAAAGAACATAAGAGGCACTTGAGCGATAAGTTTGTCCAAGGCTCACAGAAGGATGGAATCAGTCTGGCCTCAGCTAGTGGGAGAACCTGATACTGGAGCCACGAGTCCAGGATCCGAGTCTGGAAGGAAGCCAGAACCTGGACTCACTCAAACTAGCTTTTAAGGAGACTTGGGGTAAACCAGGGATTCTGGGTGCATTGCCAGGAGCCATAGCAGTACCTGGGCTCTTGCTGGAAATGCAAATTCTCAGACTCCACCCCACTCTACTTAGTCTAAAAGTGTGGCATGAGGCCCAGTGTAGTTTAACAAGCTCACCAGATGATTGGGAACCACTGCCCAAAGCCAATGGCTCTAACACTGGTGTCCATTAAAATCACCCGAAGAGGCTTTGCAACTAACATGTCAGGGCCCCTCTCTCAACATGCTAATTTCATTGGCCTGTGCTCGCCCAGACAGTGAGAGCTTTGAAAGCATCCCAGGTGATTCTCATGGGCAGCCAGGCTGAGAACCATGCCCCCCCCGGGTTAACCCCACTCACCTGAATTTCTCACTCTCCACGCTCTCACATAACTAAGCTGGAAGGACACAGAAGGGCGCCTGGGATGGAGTTTGTGCCCAGTCAAAGCCAGCTCCTGGTCCCTTCCTTGCCATGCCTACTGGCCCTGTGGCTGCCTCCACAAACCTTTCCTCCGCATTTCTGGAGGGGCTCAGCCTCACGACCTGTGTGGCTCCCTTGGCGGGGATGTAAAATGCAAACCTTCTGCCCACCATCTCACAAAGCCTCCGTTCTTTCATCTGCGGCATGGGGCATCACAAAAACTCTCCATACAGCAGCCGGCTCCAGGACAATGTCTAGGTTACTGAGGATGACGCTCAGTCATCCAGCCTTCGGTCACCTAGCCTTGCATCATCCAGCTGCCACCCACATCACATTTTTGGTTTTCAGAACCGAAAGTGGGCTTTGTGCCTGGTATCTGGTCACCACTCTCCTACTCTTGATGCTGGTTTCCTCCAACTTTGCCTTTGTTCTCTAGCAGGCTGGCTTCGTGGGTGACCAGATGCCCCCCAGCATCTCCAGGCTCACATCCTACCAGTGAGCAGTCCCAGCAAGTAAGACCACCTCTCATCCAGTAGTTCCAGACAAGGCCGAAGGTTTTTCAGTGGCCTGGATGGGGTCCCTTGACTGTCCCTGAACCAGCCACTGTTGTCAGGAATGTGATGGGCCAGACGGTCCCGGGGCATGTGTCCATCCCTGGAGCCTGGGGATGGGGTCAGCCCAAACCAAACCAAACGGAGTGAAGGCAGGGGAGGTGTGATTCCCAAAGGGAAATTAGGGAGCAAGCACCAGATGGAAGATTGGGAACTCGGCACAACAACCTGCAGCATGTGGCCTCAGTGGGGTTAGGACCCGTCCTCTCTGCTCTGGAAGGCTCGGAGCTCCTCCTGATCAGAGCATGGCAGTCACCATATGGCACTTGTCTTTGCATCTGACACTGCCTGCAGAACGTGAGCTCTGAGAGTAGAGACGACAGCCTAGCCAGGTTGAAAAGCCGCCAGATGACAAATCTCTGACAGCAGGGCAGGCTGCTCCCTGATGGGGGATAGAGCACAATAATCGCTCTTGGGGCAAGGTGGTCTTTGTAGAGAGAATACCTGTTAACGGTGAAAAGTCCAGGATGGTAGGAATGAACTAGGTGAGAAGAAGAGAGACAAAAATTGCTCTGTATGATAAAGTGGAGTGTGTGGCCGCCCGATGAGGAGCTGGCAAGAAAGCCTGAGGAGAAGAGGAGAAAAAGCTCTGGAACATCTCAGGAGCAGACTCGAAGCCAAGAGGCAGCCAGTGTCTCCCAGAGGATGGAAGAAGAGAGGGCATTACAGGTGATGCTGGGCGGGCTATACCCCTGACTCCTTCAAAAGTCCAGCAAACGTCTGCTACCCTCAACAGCCTGTGTTTGCAGCTGACTGGAGAGTCCAGGGGAACACTCTAGGTTCTTCTGTAGATTCCCCATGGGGCAGAGAAAAGAAACCAGGCACAGGCAGAAAGATGTAGCGAAAGCAAGAATTCAGTGGAAGTATACTAAACACTATTGACTTTAAAATGGTAAGAATGGTAAACTTTATGTATATTTTGCCACGATTTTTAAATTTTTTTAAAAGATTTTATTTATTCAAGAGAGACAGAGACAGAGAAAGAGAGTGTGGGAGGAGCAGAGGAAGAAGGACAAGCACACTTCATGCTGAGCACAGAGCCTGATGCGGGGCTCAATCCCAGGACCCTGAGATCATGACCAGAGCTGAAATCAAGAATTGGACGCTTCACTGACTAAGCCACCCAGGCATCCTTTACCACCATAGAAGAAAAGGAAAAGGAAAAAGGAAAAGGAGAGAGAAAGAGAGAAAGAGAGAGGGGGGAAAGAGAGAAAGAAAGAAAGAGAAAAATGGGGCACCTGCTGGCTCAGTCAGTGGAGCATGCGACTCTTGATCTCAGGGTTGTAAATTCAAGCCCCACATTGGATGTAGAAATTATGTAAAAATAAAGAAATAAAATTAATTTTAAAAAAGTAAAAATTATCTGCATGGCAGGGTAAGGAGGAGAATTCATTGGAAGTAGGAAACCTGAGCCCAAGTAATCCCCAGAGGTGGGGGGAGAGGAGCTCACTAGATCTCCCACTGCATGTACACTTCACTTGGGATCAGTTTTTCTTAAATCTTAAGAAGGGGGATGCCACGTGGCTCAAGTCAAGTTCTTGTAAATAGATACATTCTAAATAATTAATAAATAAATAGCTGTCATTGTTAGGAGGACGATTTATTCCATAGCTCCATTTCACTAGTATTGAGCCAACGATAAACCTAATACCACATCTCACTGATTCTAAGATTCTCCTCTTTTCACAACGTAACCAATTCTGAAATCAGGTGCACCTTACAATCAATAGTATAACGTCATTGGCAGCATGTTGGCTTTTCTGGTGGTACATAAAACAGCAATGCTTCTCACAATCGTTATTCTTGTTTTTGTTTTTTTTTAAGATTTTTTATTTATTTATTTGACAGAGAGAGCGAGCGAGAGACCGTGAGAGAGGGAACACAAGCAGGGGGAGTGGGAGAGGGAGAAGCAGGTTTCCCACAGAGCAGGGAGCCCGACGCGGGGCTCGATCCCAGGACCCTGGGATCATGACCTGAGCCAAAGGCAGACGCTTAACGACTGAGCCACCCAGGTGCCCCTCTTGGTCTGTTTCTCTGCGGTCCTTCTCCAGGAAGTAAACTTGGGCATGCCCTCAGATCCGTATCCTCGGGAAGCACAGGGACACCCTGACTGTGAGGCGCAATCCTGGGGAGTGCGCACTTGGCTGAAAGCCGGCTGCCTGACCACTTCTGTTTTATTAAACCTGACCCCGGCCTGCCAAGGGCCTGCACATCCAGGAAAGAGTTGTCTATAAAAGGAAATTAGTTTCTCAGATGTGCGATGTTTGCAGAGGAAGTGAAACATGCTGTTTACTCCAGGAGCCCTGCGTCCTGTCCTTAGCAGTTGTCTATGAGCCTTGGAGGGCCACACAGAGACTCAAGGCCCCCAGCCCTCCAGGGCCGGAGGACAGCCCATCTATGTGAGGGTGAAGGACCGTCAGCAATCACCTAGCAAATGCTCCGCCCCCCCCTTCAAGGAGGGGGCTGTTTTACCTCAGATCAGCAAACCCAGCCCCTTGGAGCTCTGCCTTTGACTGCCTTTGAACCCTCAGTCCCAGTTTGTCTTATTCTGGCCACGCACCTGGGGGAATGACGAGGGTCTCACCCAAGCCCAGAAGGCTAAGGCTGAGCATAGCCCTTGGAGGAAAGCAGCAGGTGTGGCAGCAAGAATCAGGGACAGGGGGCCAGATAAAATATCTGGGTGTCCTGGACTTTTATTTGCTAAATATGGCAACCCTACTCAAGGGCAACCCAACCAGTCTCTGGACCCCAGTGGCCACCGGACACAGCCGCCTCCTACCGGGGCCAGCATGGAGGCTCCAGGCTTGGTGTTTATGGAGGAAGAAGGCATCTCCCCGACTCCCTCACGCTTCTGTGGGCCCGGGCTACCTGTACGCCCCTCACCTTCTGCTGTGAGCCTCAAAGCCTGCCTCTCTCAAATCAGAGGGTCCAGCTAGGAGCCTGACAGGGCCGGCTTCAAGGGCATGGGTGGTCAGCAGAAAAATGGCCCCCAAACACATCCAGGTCCGAATCCCAGAACCTGTAACTATTACCCGATATGGCAAAAAGGACTTTGCCGGTGGGATTAAGAATTTTGAGACTGTCCCGGATGATCCAGGGTGGGCTCTAAATGCAGTCTTCTTGTAGGACAGAGGCAGAAGATGTAGCTACGGAGGTGTGGCGATGGAAACAAGAGGAAGGGGGCGCAAGCCAAGGAGCGCAGGCGGCTCCACAAGCTGGAAGAGGCAGGGAAACTTGATTCTTCCCTAGAGCCTCGGCAGGAAGTACAGTCCTGCCCACAACGGGATTCCAGCCCAGGAGACACAGTTCAGGGTCCTAGCCTCTAGAACTGTGAGAAAACCAGTTTGTATCCTTTTTGAGCCGCTACCAGTCACACAGGGCCTGTGCTCAGAGGGGCCCCACACCACCTCTGCTGGTGCGGTCTTAAAATTCTGATTTCTGAACACATTTTCATTTTGCACTGCGCCCCCCAGTAGCTGGTCCTGGGTTCTGGTACACCTGCAGCTCCCACTCCTCCCCCTACTAAATCCCTCATGTCACCTGGAGCATCAGTGTTACTCAAAAATGGGGAAGGCCTGGCATTTGCATTAAAGTAATCACATTTCTTCCAGGAGGGCGTGTAAATTTCACATACACTTAAACAGTACAAGAAGAGATTTCCAACTTTTTTTTTTTTTTTTTTTTTTTTAACATCAGGAGGGTTACTCCTGGCCAAATGCCCAGGCCTTCAGGGGGGTACACAAAGTCTCCTTTGCCCTCAGGGATGGCTGCCCTGAAGCAGCTGCAGTAGTTCTCCATCCAGTGCACTCTACAGTGTCACCACCTCCAGGAAGCTTCCGAGGATTGATCACACAGACTTGGTGGTCTCTTCTTCAGCCGACCCTCTAGAGATCAAAAACTCCCTCGGCTCTCCAGCCTCCCTCACTGCTGCTGGCCCTGAAATGCAGAGCTCTGCTGGCAGATTTGTGGCACAGACCCTGTCTGGGACTCATTGGTCAGCAAGTCCAGCTGGGCTCCTGGTCATAAGGTCATAGCTTATTGAGCTGGTGTTTGAACAGGACTGTGTGAGCTTTGGAGTCAAAGAGTTGGGGGTTTAAATCTTGGCCCCGCCAAGGGCCAGGGGCATATTCTTCCAATCATTCAACTACTACCCGAGCACCTGCTGTGCGTCAAGCACGGTCCTAGACACAGGCGACACAGCAACACAGCAGGCAGCACACTGGGTTGTGTGTTTTCAATTTGGCATCATTGCCGCCCCTTTAGAGTCTCTTCTACAGAGGGAAAGCCAGAATCACATTTCCCAGAATCTCCTCCCCTGTACGTTTCCGGGTTCGAGCCCGTCAATGAGAGGCCTTCAAAGGAGATTTGGAAGTCAAAAGAGAAGCCACTTTTTTCTCTGGAATGGTTGCAGGCAGATGGCGGATATCAAGTTTGCAGCAACTTCCGGGTAAATGCCTACAAATTACTTGCAGGTGAGTGACCTGGCCAGCAGCTTTGTGGAAAGTTCTTTAAGATTCACAGCAGCTTCTGGGCAGGCTGTTGAGAATTTTTTCCTTGTCGAAACAGACTGAGACAGCTGACAACCAATTCCAGCATTTCTCAAAATTCATAGTAGGGTCCCAGTAAGCTCTTGAGAACCACCCACTTTCCTGTGGCAAGCTGAGACCACCAATGTCCCCACCGATCTTGACTCCCTGCACTCCTCCTGACAATTGTGTAAGCCTCTAATTCCATGGATTAAAACCCTTCACATATGGAATCTATAGAACGGCTGTTTTCCTGATCAAGCCATAGCTGAAACCGACAGCCCACAAATCGAAGTCCCTGTCCTCAGAAGAGTTTGTATTTCTAGCGGGCTGAGGCCGATCAGAAACAATCAAGGGAATAAATAAAAGTCACTTTGGTGAGGGTGGTCAAAGGGGCCCTCTCTGAAAGGTGACTTTTGAGCAGAGACCTAAATGATCCAAAGGAGGCAGCCATGGGAAAGGCCAGGAGAACTTTCCAGACAAAGGGAACAACGAGTCAAAAGGCCCCCACGAGACAATGAAGATGGCATATCCAAGAAATAGCAAGAGGCCTTCACTCCTAACCAGACTAGAGAAGCACCACCACCCCACCTCCCCTCCTAGCTACCACTAGCGTCTAGTCTCTGCTTCAAGAACCTACTACTGTCTGCAAGGATCTTTCTCAGCTTTTTGTTTACTGGACTATTGTCCATCTACCCTCATTATGATATAAACCCATGTGGTCATGGCCTTGTCTGGTTTGACACTCTGTCCCCGGTGCCTGGCACAACACCAGACTGCTGGGTGTTTAATATTTGGTGAATAAAGTGTGATAAAGGCCATAATGGAGATAGGTTCAATAAACGGCCAGGCGGGAACGTTAACTCCGCAGGGGTTGAGAGGTGGACTCGGAAGGTATTTCTTACTGACAATATTTGTGGGGCCACCCTTGATAAAAGAGAAGTGGGCTCAGATGAGCACAAAAGAGGCCTTTGATGTTGCACGTCTGGCTGTATTTGTCCAAGCCCCTTGCTTAGCTGGGCTCAGTCTGCCACAGACATACTCCAGGGCAGTAAATGGGGAAGGAGTTTCAAGGCTAACGACTGCTTGCCCTCAGACAACACAGTTCCCCTATAAGTAGAAACCAGCTAAGCTTCCAAACCAGGGATGTCTCCAGGTGTGTGGGGAGAAGCAGTTTCGTGGGGAAAGCATCTGTATTTGCACTGACCTGGATCTGCATGGCAGACAGCTAACAAGTAGACATTTTTTTTAAAGCCTGAAATGTTTGTCCAGTTATGTTGCCACGGTGACACCCAATATCCAGGATGAGACCTAAAGATGTAGCACCTAAAATCCACTGGCCACAGGTAGGTTGCTAAGGCCTCTTCTTCCCTCCTGGTCCTCCCCTTCCCCTCTCCCTGCTCCTCCAACCTTGGCCTCCCATGATAATTGAGGCACAGAGGAAGGGTTTAGGAACCAAAGTGACCTTTCTAAAACAAATCTGGTCCTGTCAGTCCCCTGCTCTAAACCTGTCAGGGCTCCTCTGCTTTCTACTTAAATAAAATCCAAACTCCAATATGGTGGTCCGCTAGGCCCTACATGAGCTTCCCTGCTGATCCTGACATTTCGCTGCCTCTTGGGCCTCTGCCAGGCCTTTCAACAAGCCAAGGGCTTTCCCTCCTCAATACCTTGGTACCTGCCGTTCCCTGGCTGCCTGGCCATCCTAGGTATCTGTCACGTCCTGGTATCCGTCACCTCTGAGTGACCTCCCTGACGCCCCTCTGTGAAGTTGCTCACCTAAATATTCCCTCCCAGAACTCAGTGGTTTTCCTTTCTAGCCCTACCTTTAGTGTATAACTGTACATTATTTATCTGCCCAACAGAGAGACCCATCTGCCTTTCTCACTTAGTTCTAAACTCTTTAATGGCAAAGTCTTTCTATTTGTTAACTCTTCCAATCCATTGCCTAGCCCAATGCCTGGCATGCAGTAGGTACTCAATAAACATTTGCATTGAATTATTTAGCTCCACTCTAAGGGAAGGAAGGAGATCAAGCAGCACCATTTCCTAACCCAGGGGTGGAAGGAGGGAATAGTGAAGTAGGGGTACCCAAGGACCTGTAGGGACTCCCAGCTCAGCCCAGCTCAGCCCGTGCTGCTGAGGAGATAAAGGAAGATTCCCAGCATGTGGTCCCAGTCCCCGGAGAGGCTCCCGCTGTCACAGTCTGGGACAGACCTCTCCATTTCGGTCCCTCCCCAGTTGCCCTCTAGAATTGGGGAGAAGCTGCCTGTAGTTGGGACCAAGAGAAACTCACTTCCAGGTTAAATTACCTGGTGCTTGGGAAGCCTAGTCATTCCTCAGTGCATATTTTCACCTTAATGATAACAGTAACTAACACATCCTCTATGCCAGAAATTGTGCCGAGAGCACTTTACAAGTATCATGTCATGTAACCCTCACAACAGCACTCTGAAATTAAGGTTACTACTATGCCCATTTTTCAAATGAGGATGCTAAGTCTTAGAGAGGGTAGGAAAATTGTCCAAAGTCACACAGCTACTAAATTTGAAGGGCTTGTGCTCTTAACCATTAAGTAAGACTGCTTTCCTGTAAATATAACCTATTTCTCCTTCAACCAGCCTTCTGCACCCCCCTCAGGCACAGAAGCCTGAGGTCCCCTCAGCAGGCAGGAGGATTAGTTAGGGGCGCAGGGTGGGGAGCACAACTGAAGCAGCTGGTGTTTGGCCTTACTGAGAGGAGATCTAAAACTCCACGGGAGAGTGTGGGGATGAATTAGGATGATTAGAAACATATTAAGCAAACTGGAGGACAATTTTTTTTTTAAAGGCTGAAAGTATAGGTATTAACAGGAGCTGCCACAACAGACAAAGCTTGAAATCTCAGTGGCTTAACACAGGATGGCTTCTCTCTCTTCCATGTCACAGGCTGGTTGTCGGCTCCCCTCCAAGAGGTGACTCAGGAACCTAGGCTGCTCCTGTCTTGCAACTCCACCACTGGAATCCTTCACGCCAGCCACCTGGAGGTGGAGAGCCACCGTGTGCAGAAGGCTTTGGGCTGCCTCGCTCTGAAAGGGCCATTCTGCTTCCTCTTGCATTTCCACTGGCCAGAACTAGTCACATGGTCTCCACTAAACTGCAAAAGAGGCTGGGAAATGTAATCCCCTGTGTTCCGAGGCAATAGAAAACAGTGGGATGAACACAACATGGTTTCTACCATATTGTATAAAGAAGTAAAATGTAGGGACGCCTGGGTGGCTCAGACAGTTAAACATCTGCCTTCGGTTCAGGTCATGATCCCAGGGTCCTGGGATCAAATCCCACACCGAGCTCCTTGCTCATCAGGGAGCCTGCCTCTCCCCCTGCTTGTGTGCATGTGCTCTCTCTCTGACAAATATATAAATCTTAAAAAAAAAAAAAGTCAAATGTGATACTTGTAAACAATCCAGTTAAAAAATGGGCAGAAGACGTGAACAGACATTTTTCTAAAGTAGACATACATAAGATGCCCAACAGATACATGAAAAGATGCTCAACATCACTCATCATCAGAGAAATAAAAATCAGAACCACAGGAGATACCACCTCACACCTGTCAGAATGGCTAAAATTAACAACACAGGAGACAACAGATGTTGGCTAGGATGCGTAGAAAGGGGAACCCTCCTACACTGTTGATGGGAATGCAAACTCATGCAGTCACTCTGGAAAACAGTATGGAGGTTCCTCAAAAACTTTAAAATAGATAGGGGCAGAGCAAGATGGTGGAGGAGCAGGAGACCTGGATTTTGTCTGGTCTCAGGAATTCAGCTGGATAGGGATCAAACCATTCTGAACACCTACAAACTCAACAGGAGATCGAAGAAAAGAA
>NC_138383.1:35018673-35046039 GCF_054177405.1 Leptonychotes weddellii
TTTGGATCCTACTCTGAGCAAAATAATTACAGAAAGTCATTTTGACACTATTTGAACACTGAATAAATATTTGATAATGTTAAGGAATTCGTGTTAACATGGCTCTTTCCACAGTTCGGCTATTGTGGACATTGCTCCTATAAACATCGGGGTGCACGTACCCCTTCGGATCCCTACATTTGTATCTTTGGGGTAAATACCCAGTAGTTAATATGCAATACTTTGAATGGACCATAATTTATTTGAGCATTCTCCTGTTAGGCTGTTTACATTTTCCCATTATTGTAAAATATTTATAATGAACATCTTTGTGCCTACCTCTTTGCAAGCATTTTGAATTGTTTCCTGTGGGTAGTTTCCTAATAGTGGATCAAAAGATAGGAACATTTTTCAGTTTTTTGATATATATTGTCAAATTACTTTCTAGAAAATATATTCCTTTTTATTTTATTTTTAAATATTTATTTATTTATTTATTTTAGAGAGAGGCAGAGAGGGGCACCTGGGCAACTCAGTTGGTTAAGCATCTACCTGCGGCTCAGGTCATGATCCTGGGGTCCTGGGATCAAGCCCCGCATCAGGCTCCCTGCTCATTGGGAAGCCTGCTTCTCCCTCTCCGTCTGCTGCTCCCCCTGCTTGTGTTCTCTTGCTTCCTCTCTCTGTCAAATAAATAAAATCTTAAAAAAAAAAATAGAGGAAAAGAGCGCATGGGGGGTGGGGGAAGGACAGAGGGAGAGGGAGAGAAAGAATCCTAAGCAGGTTCCACGCTCAGCGGAGAGCCGGACATGGGGCTCAATCCCATGACCCTGAGATCATGACCTGAGTCAAAATCAAGAGTCAGATGCTTAACCAACTGAGCCACCCAGGTGCCCCAAGAAAGTATATTCTAATTATTATGCCCACCAGGAGCATAGGAGAGAGGCTGCGATATTCCTTGCCACCACCAGGTATATAATTAAAAGTTTTCTGCTGATTTGGTAAGTGAAAAATGGTATCCCCTTGTTATTTAATTTGCATTTTGTACTCTTTTTTTCCCTCCCTTATACAGATCCCCTTTTGGTAAAATTACTTTTTATGCAGTTAGCACCTCTTTGGTAGAAGCAGCCTTTAAAATGGGGGCAATTATTCCAGTGTCTAAGAGCTTTCTCTTTTTAGTATTTATTGAAAAATACCTACATTGCATAATGCACTGCATCAGGGCAGTCTCTACTGAGTCATTCACAGTGTCTTGCTTGGGGACTGGCTGCTTTCCTTCTAGGAGCAAGGCAAGGAAAGTGCATTTGAAACCACTAGGATGATATAGTAGGTGGGAAAAGGCAGAATACAGAGCAGTATAATAGGGTTCCATTATGTTTTTTAAAAGTCATATATACATTGTATTTTATTTATTTTTTATTTTTAAAGATTTTATTTATTTATTTGAGAGAGATAGAGAGAGAGCACAAGAGCAGGTTGAGGGGTAGAGGGAAAAGCAGACTTCCCACTGAGCAGGGATCATGACCTGAGCCAAAGGCAGATGCTTAACCGACTGAGCCACCCAGGCGTCCCTAAAACTCATATATACATTAAAAGGTATCTGGAAGGACATGGCATAAACCATTGACAGTGACTGTGGCTTAGTGTTCTATGGGAATTTGACACTTTCACCATATAGACTTTGTAATGTTTTGTTTTTTTAATGAACAAGTGTTACTTTTGTAATCAGATAAAATAATAAAAACATTTCTATTTTGAAAAAAAATCCTGTTTTAGCAACTGGTTATGGATGAAAAAAATAATGCCATCCTATCTTGCCTATGCCCCTCTTCTTCCCTTTTCCTTAAAAATAAATACATATTGGGGTACCTGGGTGACTCAGTTAAGCATAGACTCTTGATTTCAGCTCAGGTCATGATCTCAGGGTCATGGGATCGGGCCCAGGTCAGGCTCCACTCTGGGTGTGGAGCCTGCTTAAGATTTTCTCTCTCTCTCTCTCTCTCTCTCTGTCCCTCCCTCTTGCTTGTGCATGCGTACATGAGTGCTCTCGTGCTCTCTCAAAAAAAAAAAAAATTACATGTTACTTAGATAATATTTATATTTATTTTTATATTTTAAAATTTAATATTTTGTTATATTGATATATTTTAATATGTGTATATTTTAATATATTATCGAATATTTAATATTAAATATTTAATATATTCAATATATCTATATAATTTTTAAAAATGTAAGTCTCTATAGAGAAAGAGCCAGTGATGCGTTGGTCCTTCTGCACTGTGTAGCTCCAGGGGGATCACAGTGGTAGCTGTCGAGACAAGTTCCCCACGGGCAGATCAGAGGTATGGCGTATATCCCGTTTGTGTCTATCTTGAAGATAGTATTAAATGAGACTGGAAGAGAGAGCCAGTACATACTGAAGGTCAATAACAAGGTCATGAGAACTCTGTGAGGCAGGTATTCCTGACCTGGTATTTTGAGGAGCCCCTGTGGTTCCCTGGAGTGAATGAAGGCGGTCAGCAGGGTACAGGAGCAAGCTGTGGGATTTAGGATTTAGATCCGAGTCTGCTTGGCTCCAAAGGCTGCCAGCTGGACTGCTACACACCGTGACTCTCTTAGGGAAAGCGGAAGGTTCTAAGACCGTTCTCCCTGGAACCACCACTCATGAGGAAGCAGGGCCTGGTCCTAGCAGGCCCTTTGGGTGATGAAGCCCGGAGTCACACTCTGGTCATCTCGTGTAGTGGAGGGGGCATTGTCGGATACACGTGCAGGGGCCTTGAGCTCCTCACACCAGGCCTCAGAGGGAGCAGGGCTGGGGGTGGTGGGGGGAATTCCTGACCAAGATGGCTCTAGGAATTCAGCAGTAGGATTTCCTGGGACCAATGTCACCAGCTATTAGTCACGTGTCTGCTCCTGCATAGGCTGCTGTTAGCTGGCCCTCTTGCCCTCTACTTCAGTGGGCCGAAAAGTACCTGCATCAGACTCTCCTGGGGGGCTGGTTTAAATCAGATTCCTGGCCACTCCTCTGAATCCACTTTTCTAGGGCCGTATGATGGTTAGTTTTATTTGTCAACTTGACTGGGCCACTAGATGCCCAGGTATCTGGTGAAATTTTATTTCTGGATGTGTCGGTGAGGGGATTTCTGGAAGAGATTGGCATTTGAATTGGTGAACTGAGTAAAGCAGATGGCTCTCCCCAGTATGAGTGGGCATTACCCAATCTGTTCAGGGTCTAAATAGAACAAAAAAGTGGAAGACAGTTGAAAATGCTCTCTGCCTGACTCACCGAGCTGGGACATCCATCTTCTCCTGCCCTCAGTGCTCCTAGTTTCCAGACCTTAAGATTCAGGCTGGAATCTACACCGTGGGTCTCCAGCCTTTGAACTATTCCACTGACCTGGGTCTCCAGCTTGCAGACAGCAGAATATGGGAATTCCCAGCCTTCCATAATCATGAGACAATACCTTATTATAAGTCTCACTCACACACACACACACACACACAGTTCTTTTTTTCTCTGGTGAACTCTCGCTAAAACAGATTTTGGTACTAGGAGTGGTTCTAGAAGAACAGAATTTTGAGGATGAGTTTTTGAATTGGTTCTGGGGATTCTGGAGGTGGGTCTCTGATCTGATTGGGTTTAAGGATACTAATGACTCATTTCCAGTAGTAAAGAGAGTACTGATAGTGCATGGTGTGAGCTGGCAATAGAGATACACAAAATATCTGCATTAGATAGTCCTAATCAACCTCAGAAAGGGAGTCTGATTGGTCCAGCTCACATTTCAATCCCAGGCCGTATAGCTTGCCAGTCTATGGATTCACTGACCTGAGTCACGTGCCACTGTCTTGACCAATTAGCTGCAGCTTGGGGTGGAGTGTGGTCCCATGGCATAAAACTTGGTTGCCTATTGGGGTAGTCACTGTGACTGACATCTGATTGTCAGCCTATAGACTTCATGTGTATCAGAAACATGACTTTTTCGGGCGCCTGCGTGGCTCAGTCGTTAAGCGTCTGCCTTCGGCTCAGGTCATGATCCCAGAGTCCTGGGATCGAGTCCCACATCGGGCTTCCCGCTCTGCGGGAAGCCTGCTTCTCCCTCTCCCACTCCCCCTGCTTGTGTTCCTGCTCTCGCTATGTCTCTCTCTGTTAAATAAATAAATAAAATCTTAAAAAAAAAAAAAC
Organism: Leptonychotes weddellii; assembly: GCF_054177405.1. Taxonomy (NCBI): domain Eukaryota; kingdom Metazoa; phylum Chordata; class Mammalia; order Carnivora; family Phocidae; genus Leptonychotes; species Leptonychotes weddellii. The sequence goes on from NC_138383.1 coordinate 35,022,839, forward strand.
ATGACTTTTTCAATTGCGTGACCTATTTTTGTTGTATGCGTCCCATGCTGCTGGGGGGGCAGAGGGGCTCCAGATACCACAGTGCGGGCACAAATGTGGGGTGGGGAGCTGAGGAAAGGGGAAGCTGAAGGGGGGAAATCAGAGGCTTGGCTGTTCTGGGTGCTCTGGGTGCAGGTCAGTTGGGCTCCATCTCCCTTAGTCCAGCCCTGCACAGCCAACTCCCTCAGCGGATTCCAGTTCCCGAGTGGGGAGAACTTCTTGAGGGCAGCTTCAAGGCAAGTCAAATGCTGCTGCTCTGTCTTGGCTCCGGAATGTCCCTTGAGTTGTTTTTCATCCTTTTCACTCATGTCTCAGCGCGCTACCTGAAGAGCGGTCGCACGGGGGCCGCCCTGGTGCCCACAGCCTGCTCTCCTGTCGGGGGGCTCTTTGGCAGCTGTTCTGGAAAAGAACAAAGAAGTTCCAGAAAGCCCCCGAGAGTCCAGGCTGGGATCGGCCCCACCAGGCTGCAGAGTCTGAGCTCCCTCCTCTCGCTCTGCAGTTTGGCCGCTTCAAACTGCTGGCGGAAGGGGAGAGCCGCAGGGGAAAGCGGACCGGCTCTGGTTTGGCGTTAGAAGCTATAGGTTGGAGCCCTGGCTGCGTTAATTCCTAGCCGCCGTGCTGGGTGGCAGGAGTGACTTTGAACGCCTTGCATTAGATTGGGCTTCATTCTTCACCCTTTGCCTAGGTCAGGGCACCCCCAGAGTGCCCGTGTTCCCCCTCCTGCCTGCAGCAGCAGGAAGTCCAGGCGTCCCGCCTGTCCCTGTTCTGTTACACGTCCAGGGGGCTGCTGGGTTGAGTCCCCAAGGGACGGCACGCGATGGGGGTACAACGCAGCCATCTCGCGAGATCAGAACTCAGCCTCTAAGGGTGACAGGTAGGAACAGAGACTGAGTCTAGATCCTTGGTGACAAGCTGAACAGCCGGCACTATTTATTTCCGGACATTTTGTGTGAGAAAAAAGAACCTGTATGTGTTGAAGCCCACATTAACTGAGGTTTTTAAAAAAAATTTTTTTTTTTTCTTAAGATTTTATTTATTTGGCAGAGACACAGCGAGAGAGGGAACACAAGCAGGGGGAGTGGGAGAGGGAGAAGCAGGCTTCCCGCAGAGCGGGGAGCCCGCTGAGGGGCTCGATCCCAGGACTCCGGGATCATGACCTGAGACGAAGGCAGACGCTTGACGACTGAGCCACCCAAGTGCCCCTTAACAGGTTTTTGATACTGACAGCCAATTGGATGGAATCCTGGCTGATGTGGACGGGTACTTCCCTCCTAGTAATGGGGGCAGGTTGGGATAGGACACTTCTGATACTAATTTTCCCATAGACCTAGAACCTTGGCCTCCACCTTGTCCCAGGAGCCCGCATTACCTAGGGGTGGGGAAGCTCTTTATGAGCCCTTTGTTGCCTTGGATCACTGGTGGAAGGGAATGGACAAAGGCAGCCTGGGAGAGTGGGAAAAGCACTGGTTGCAGTCAGAAGGTCTGGGATCCAGCGGTGGCTCTGTTAATTCCTGTCTCTGGTCAACAGTGGCTCTGTGCTTAGGGCAGGGGAGACCCTGCAGGTCAGGTCAAGGGCCCTAGTTGGGGGGGCGGGGCATGGAATGGTCACAGACCAATTAGGACAGAATTTCAAAGGACTGCAATTATGACCTTTGTATCAAAGAAGGCTTCCAGGAGGAGTGGGTCTTGGTCAAGGCCTTGAAGGATGCGCCTAATTTCTTAGAGAGGAGAGCACGCAGCAGGGAGGACCACAGGCCTCTCAGTGACATTTTGCTTTGTCTTGTGTGAGTTCTGGCTGGACTGTCTTTTGCCTACACCTGCTTCCTCTCCATCTGCCTATCTCCTGGCCAGCCTGTGAGCTCTGGGAGAGTAGAGATGCTCCCTTTATCTCTGCAGCCTAGTGCCAATGGGCATTTGCTGCATCACTGCTGGGGGGAGGGGAAGGAAGAGGTGCAGGGGTGGGTGTCTCCAGGCCAGGGGGAGGCAGTGAGCTGCTGGGTCTGGGGGTGTCTGGAAGGGCAGGTTGGAAAGAGCGGTCTTCAAACCATGATTCCTGATGACATTTCAGGGCAATTCCAGGGTAATGTCTTTTCCCTGAGAAGCCTCGGGTATTCTCTTTTCCCTTTGGCACTGGCACTGACATGCAGGAGCGGGCCCCCCACTGACCACAAGCCCCCGCACTTGGCCTTGAACTTGAGAAATTTGGAATGACTTGGCTGAGTGCATACTTCTCATTTCCCAGGAGCCCAGCTCATCTCCCCAGATTACAGAGATGCGTTAAACTTGCTCCTTGACCTCTGAGACTCTGAGGGACTCTGCACTGGAGTGGAATGAGAAGTGGCCTGGATGCAGGAGGCCTGGGTTCCTGTCCTGACTCTGCCACTGACCAACTGAGAGGCTTAGGGCTAGTCTCTGCCTTTTTGGGGGCTGTTTCCCTCCTGGGGCTGGATGATCTTCCAGATCTAACATTCTAACTATTGTGCCCTTGTGATTCCTAATACTGGCTTCTAGAATGTAGGACCCCAAGGCCGTGGGAAGAGGTTGCCATCTTACGTGGGAGCTCCTGACACTCCCATCTCCCAAGATAATGACCCTAAGAGGACGATGGCATTAATAATACCTGGCATTTATTGAACACAGGCTTAGCTGTCTATGCGGAAGGGGCTATTATTGTCCCATTTTACAGATGAGGAAACAGAAGCAGAAAATGGTTAGTCAAGCTCCGGGCTGTCCGTGCACATAGGGGCCTACCCTATTTGTAGTCTGAATTAAATATCCCCCCATGTTTTGTAAGGTTGGATAGAGGAATAAAGGTCTGGCTCCTCTAAGAAGCAAGGTGGTAGAAGGCGGAGGAGTTCAAATGGAGGGAGGGGCCCTGAGAGCCTGGGATGGCAGCCAGAAGGGGGATGGGGCAGGAGGGGTTTCTGAAATTGCTGGGTCTCTAGTGTCAGGGCCTCCCTCCCACCCTGGGCCCCCGATGAGCACTGGTTCAGGTTTGACTTATCCTGGAGGCTGGCTTCAGTTGCCCCAGGCTCTGCTAGAGTCTGAAATCAGACTTTAAGACTGATTTTGGGTCTAGCTTGTGGGCGAGCTGTAATTATGCCCATTATACCTGTCTTGAATGATTCACAGATGGCAAGGGCTTACGTAGGAGCAATGTTCCTCTTAATTTTTTTTTTTTTTAATTTACATTTTCCGGTGACTCACTGGAATTGAGAGTACGGTCTCATTGACTGGAGAAGAAAAAGTAGGAAAAGAAGAAAAGAAAAATGTCATCAGGTCTCTTGGAGACAAAATTGTCTAAACCATGTCCAGGTGATTCTGGGCTCAGGTCCTAGGGGCTCAAGCCTACCCCTTATTCTCCGAGTCTCTTGGTTCTCCTTCCTGGAAGTGGGGGACAGCCCTGTGGCCCTGGAAGGCAGCGGAGGTACAATCCAATGCTGGAGAGTTTGTGCTCTGGCTAGAAGGTTCTGGGTTCAAATCCCTGCCCTGAAGCTAATGTTTGCTGTGTGAACCTGAGCGATTTCTTTCTTTCAGATGAGAAAACTCATCTGAAAATTGGGGGGAAAAAAAACAACAAACCAATACCATCTTTGCAGGTGGCTAGGATTTCATGAGGTTAAATATATTAAGCTCTTGGCGCAAAGTAATGAGAATAACCGCAAGTACTCATCACTGCTTATAATGCACTGAGCCCTTTACACAGGGTACTAAAGTCCTTGCAACAGTCCTGTGGGTGAGCTATTATCCTCAGTTTATAGGTAAGGAAACTGAGCTCAGAGAGGTTAAATGACCTGACCGAGGTCACACAGCTAGTCCGTGGCAGATCTTGGGGCACTGGGGTACAGGTTGGGCTGACTTCAAAGCCCACCGTAGGGGTTAACCCCCAACCCACTTATTCCCATAGGAAATGGGCTTGTCCTTCCTGTTCCTTAAAGCAAGCCTGCCTGAGTTGGAGCCCCCTGTCTTCTCTATTCCTGGTACTGGCCCCACCAGCCTTTCAGGCACCCCCATCTTGGGGTTATCTTTGGCCTCTTTTCTGCTGGGACCACATTCTTCCCTGTCATACTTGGTGTTATCTGAGTAGTAGCCAAGACCCAGATCTATATATTTGTTCCATGTAGATCTTTCCTTCTTCATCACCGCGCCCCCCCCACCGCCGCCCCAGCCCTGGCTTCACACATACCCCCTCCCTACATGTCGCCAATTTCAGCCACACCCTAGCTGGTCTCTTCCTTGCCTACTTCAGGCACGTCACTCCCTCTGAAACCTTCCATGGCTCCCCTGGCCTGCCATACTTAACTGACTCCTGAGCCCAACACAGACTCCCTGTATCAGGCTGGGCCAGTCCTTTCCTCTCTCTCTGGCCCCAGGTTCCCCAGCTGTTGAATGAGACCACCAGGGTGACCTCCCTTTCATACTCCTGTGGAAAACAGATCAAAGCTAAGCTCCTACAGGGGAGGAGTGCCCCAGGTCTTGGCTGTGCCATCTTCCTGCTGTGTCCTGGGGGTCCCTGAGGGCACTGTGAAGACAGTTAGGCTGGGTGACATTTGAGGCCTTTCTGGAAGCTGCAGGCTTGTACCCCAAGGCCTCCCATGGATGTCCCGAGTTGTGAGTGGGTGCTGGGTCTCTGGTCCCTGCTGACTGGGGTGCCTGAGGGGCTAGTGGCTCAGGATCTCCCTCCCCTCCCCCTTTCCCCCTCGGAGCAGTGTCTGAGGAAGTACCAGGGAAGGCCCGAGTGTCAGTGGGCAAGCCAACAGCTTCTATTGAGGACAGGGCTATCTGCTTACAGGGACTGAGACCTTCACTTCCCTTGTCCTGCCAAAATAGACAAGCTTGGGCTTCACCTGAGCTGCTGGGAGGGAGAGGATTCTCCACTGGCTCATTCAGAGCCTCTTGGCCACTTCTGTTGACCTGTGGCTGGTGGGTTTTAAGCAGGGAGGTGGGGGGACTCCCTCTATCCGCTTACCCAGAGGGGATCTGGAATAGCCGCTCCACAAAGCTGAGCCAGGCTCTGTGGGCCCTGGACCTCACACCTGAAGAGGAAAGAGGGGTGAGGCCCAAATGAAGCCAGAAGCTCCAGGACAGGTTGCTGAGTCTTTCAAAAAGCAAGTTTTGCTCTGAGCCTCCACAGCGGGGGCCCCAGGATGGGGGAGGACCCCGAGGATATACGATAAGTGACATTTGAGGCTGCTTTTGGTTCTGTCCAACAGACAAGAAATGCAGTGTGAAGAGCCTGGGAGACCCCGTACACTGAGAGCAGAGGGGCCTGGGGCAATTACTGTGTGGGAGCATGGCAGGTGCTGGGAACAAAGGGGATGACATCTCTCCCTGGCAAGGAGTTCACAATCCTGTTGTAGAAACAGATATGGTAATCCCGTGGTTTGTGGTATATTGGGGAATGTCAATTCGTGGGTGTCTAAACAGGACATGTTTTTATTTTTTCACATTGCTTTCCATTATGCTAGGTTGAACCCCCCCCCTTTCCTGTCCCTTGACATTTGGGTGGATTCCACAGTTTCCTGGTCTTTTTTGGGGGTGGTGCTTTATGGTGGCTGGGCAGGCCCAGGTCTCCTAGGTGTGGATGTGCTCTAGGTTCTTAGCTCCTTTGATGCTTAGCTGTGGGCCGTAGCTCAGTTTGGGGACATGACCAAGGATAAGATGAAGTATGGGGGCCTGTGGAAGTGAGGAGGATGCCACCCAGCCTGGCAAAGGGGTCAGGAAAGGCTTCTGGGCAACCTCTTTCTGCCAGGAATGGCTGGACTTGATTTTCATCATGATCTCCCTTTCTGTAAGTTTCTTAAGAGCTTTGAGCACCTGTTTCAGAGTCAGTATGAATTTGAGGGCAGGGCACCTCTGTGTCCCCAGGGCCCATCAGGTGATGGGTGAATGAATGAATGAGCTGATGCCACTTGAGGAATTTCGGTCTCCTGTGTCTTGGTTGATGGGCTATCTTGGGACCCTAGAAGAGTTTGAATCCTTTGGAAGAATTGCTGGAAGGCGGGCTGGCTCAGTCGATCCAGGGACGGGCCGGCTGTGATCTGGGCTCTGCTCAGCCATGCAGGAGGCCTGTTCCTGGCCAGTGACTGTCATCCTCTTCCTCCTGCTTAGTTGGAGCCCCCTTCTCTGGTGCCTGCCTTCCTCTTCCAAGACAGCCCCCCATAAGCCCTCCCTGTGCATTCCCCTGAGAAGCCAGCTCTCAATTCATGCAGTGCCTTCCACTCCCTCCAAGGTTATGCCTACGGGACCGGACCATGTCCTTTCCGACGATATTCTGATCGCTGGTCTATTTATAACAATGACTCACCCACCACCTAAACTTCTGCAGGAAGAGCTTGGCTTAGGAGCCAACTCCCCTGGAATGCAAAACAGTTTGCACTTGTAAATGATCACCATTTCATTTCCCTGAGATTATGCATCCTTGGCCTCCTCTTGACCCTATGGCCAGATCACTTAGCGATCTCCCACCCCGTTGCCGCCTGGTGCCACCATCCCCTCTTGTTTATCAAGAATCCTGCCGACCCCCTGACCTGCACAGCTGGGCAAGTTCCTCTTCATCATTAACCTTGAGACCGAGACTTCCTTGCTGTGCAGATGGGAAGGCTCTGCTGGACGATTTCCCTTTGTTTTCATGTTGTTTGCTTGTGAATGAGCTCAAGTTGGGGTGGGGACAGGGAGTGGATGAATCTGGAAGAGAGCCCTGAGCCCCCACCGTTGGCCTGAGGCTGCCTTCTCCAGCTTCTCCCTTAGGACCCCAGCGTTACGGGTACGGTACCCCCCCGAAAACCCTTGTGCACTGCTCTCTCGCCTGACCACCAGGCAGAAGGGGCAGTGACGGCAGCGGGCCCACCTCTTCTCAGTGTCTCCCCTTCTCCCCCAGCAGGTGCCTGGGGCAGACAGGTCTGCTACCTCCCATGGTGGCTGGGCTTGAGGGGCACTTGCATAGACATTTGTAGTCAGGCTGGGGAGATGAGATGACCCCCTTCTCCAGTTGGTCAGCAATGCCCCTGTTGCCTTCTTCATAAAGAAAATACAGTAGAGGCCCTCAGTGGGGTCCCTTGGCTTCCCATCCGTTACCCACCTGTAGGCTTCCCACATCCCCAGACCTCCTGGCCTCCATTCCTTTCATCTTAGCGGTGCGGGGGTCACTCTGTCCCACGGCCCCTGCTCTGGAATCCCCCCCACCCCGACCCCTATCATGGTTCAGCAATTGTCACTCAGTCTGGAATTCAGCCTCTGCTGGCTCTGTGTCCCCTGCCTCTCCACCTGCTTCAGCCTTTTCCATCCGGGACCCCACACCTCCCCTGACCCCCAGTGTCACCTCCAGCTGGCCCTTCTCCCCCGTTGTCCCCTCTGGGTCGCTGCCGCAGACTCCGGCCCCACCCACCTCATCCCACAGTGACAGTCCTCTCCGAGTTGATGAGTCTGGACCCATCCTCCTAAGTCCCAGGCTTGTTGGTCTCTTTGTAGCTTCTGACATCCTTGAGCTCTGTCCTCCCTGGCTTCTGATATGCCACCTTGTCCTCAGACACCCTGGCCTTATCCCCTTCTCATCATGCCTTGCCTCAGGCCGCTGTCACCTCCCCCTGATGTCACTGCCACAGTGGATGCTGCCTGCAGGTCCCCCTGCCAGTCCACTTGCTATCAACCCAGTGATGCCTCCCACAATGCCACTCCCCTCTCCACATCCCCCCTTGGCACAGCACGCAAGGCCCCCAGGACCGGTCCCTGCCTTCCCTTGGCTTCATCTCCTGCCACATTTTTCACACCACTCCCCCAAGCCCTATTTTCCAGCCCTATTTCCCGAGCTAGTCGGCTCTCCCAGAGTAACTTCCCCACGTCTCTGCCTCGCATGTGATGCTCCTGTGGTACAGGAGCCTCTCACCCCCTTCTGCCTTTGGCTGATTCCTGGTCTCCACCGGGAGTTCTGCCGGCTTGTCCCCTCCAGCAGGCAGGCTTCTGGGACCAGCCCTTCCCCGCCCAGCTGGGTCAGTGTCTTCCTTGGGGCTCACCCCCGCACTGACCCCTCTGTCTGCGTGTCTGCCTCCCGCCCGGGCCCCCACTTCCACGTGGATGACCAATGTGACACTCCAGTCTGGGTCAAATCCCTTTATTTTATTCTCCCTGGGAGGGACTCCCTGCCTTTAGAGCACTTAACTTAGTAGTTCTGTATTTAACAAGGAAGGGCCTCATCTGAGGCATCACCTGGTAGTGTTTGGTTAATTCCTATTTCTTCCACCAGACTGGAAGCTAGGCAAGAGCAGAGAGATCCTTATATTTTTTTTTTCAAGATTTTATTTGACAGAGAGAGAGAGAGAGAGCAAGCAGGGGGTGCAGCAGGCAGAGGGAGAGGGAGAAGCAGACTCCCCGCTGAGCAAGGAGCCGGATACCGGACTCGATCCCAGGACCCTGGGATCATGACCTGAGCTGAAGGCAGACGCTTAATGACTGAGCCACCCAGGCGCCCTGTGTTTTTCTTCTTAAAGAGCATTTACTATTAAATATTTTGGGAGACTAATGAACACCTGTGTGCCCAGTCCCCAACTTTGTCCGGTCTCACCATCTGCCATATTTGCCTCAGGTACTTTTTTAAAGATAAGCTGATAAACATGACCGAAGGCCTCTAAGTTTTGATGCTGGTCTAGAAAAACTTACTTTTATTCACTGTTTAAATATTAAGTAGATGCAACTATTTATAAAATACATGTAATGTCTAAGGAGTAATGAAACAGTGAACACCTATGTACCCACCACCCAGTTTAGGAAAAAGAATATAACCAGTACTTTTAAAGTCTCCTTAGAAGCCCACCTCCTCGCTTCTGCCACCCTCCCTCAGCTGTACCGTTACCCTGAATTGTGTGTGTGATTTTCTTGCTTTTCTTTATACTTCTTTATACTTGCTTTTCTTTATACTTCTACCTAATATATTTGTTTCTCTAAACATTAAGTTGTTTAGTTTTGCTGTTTTTTTAAAACTTTATATAAATGGAGGGGTGCCTGGGCCGCTCAATCAGTTGGGCATCTGCCTTCAGCTCAGGTCATGATCTCGGGGTCCTGGAATCGAGCCCCGCATCAGGCTCCCTGCTCAGTGGGGAGCCTGCTTCTCCCTCTGCCCCTCACCTTACTTGTTCTCTTTCTCTTTCAAACAAACAAACAAACAAATAAATAAATAATTAAAAAAAACTTTATATAAATGGAAAAATACAGTTTGTGTTTTTCTGTGATCTGCTTTTTCTTTCTTTTTTTTTTTTTTTGCTTACCATTTTGTTCTGACACGATGTGTACCCTGAAATTCATTCATTTTCACTAATGATTGTTATTCTGTTGTGTAGACACACCATACTTTATCCATCCTCCTGTTGATAGATGGGAGGGACATTTAGTTTGCCTTTCCTCACCTGCCCGCCTCTCTTTCTCCTTTTTGTCCCATTACACACAGTGTTGAAGTGAGGATTCCCCCGTGTCCCCACATGGAAGATGCAGATGCCTACCCAGCTGAGGACCACCAGGAGCACGCCTGCCGGGGATTGCTGGGTCACGAGGTATGTGCATCTATATTTTTCCTAGGTGTTGCCCATCTGCATTCCCACAGCAGGGTTATCCAAATGTCAGCTTCTCCACAATCTCACTAGTGCTCAGGAGACTCAGACTTCAAAAACTGTGCCTCCCATGCCCATGATGTGACATCTTGTTATTTTCCTGACTGCTGATGGGGTCGAGCATATTTTCAAATGTATTCCCTTCAGTGAATTGCCTGTTCATATCTTTTGTCTATTATATTTGGTGGTTTTCCTCCAGAATTGATTTGCAGTGTTTTTTGTTTTATTTTGTTTTATAGGTTTTGAACATGAACCGCTTGGTAGGCAAATATCTTCTCCCAGGCTGTAGTTTGTCTTTTTTTGGTGGGGGAGAATGGGGCTTGGGAATTTTTTTGTTTGTTTTTTAAATACAGTGAAATACACAAATCTTAATTGCTACAGTTTGATAGATGTTTGTTTTGTTTTGTCTTATTTTTTAGAATTTTAATTCCACTAGAATTAACATACAGTGGTTTGAGGTATACAATATAGTGACTCAACAATTCTATACATTACTTGGTGCTCATCAAGCTAAGTGTACTCTTGGGGCAGCTGGGTGGCTCAGTCGATTAAGCATCCAACTCTTTTAAGTGTACTCTTAATCCCCATCACCTATTTCCCCCATCCCCCTACCATCTCCCCTCTGGTAACCATTAGTTTGTTCTCTATAGTTAAGAGTCTTTTTTTGGTCTCTTTTCTTCTTTGTTCGTTTGTTTTGTTTCTTAAATTCCACATATGAGTGATTTCATATGGTATTTGTCTTTCTCTAATTATTTCACTTAGCATTATACTCTCTAGCTCCATCCATGTCATTGCAAATGGCAAGATTTCATTCTTTTAAAAAATTTTTAAGTCCAGGGACCCCTGGGTGGCTCAGTTGGTTGAGTATGTGCCTTCGGCTCAGGTCATGATTCCAGGGTCCTGGGATCGAGTCCCGCATCGGGCTCCCTGCTCAGTGGGGAGTCTGCTTCTCCCTCTGCCTGCCGCTCCCCCTGCTTGTGCTCTTTCTCGCTCTCTCTGATAAGTAAATAAAATAAAATCTTTAAAAAAATTTAATTCCAGTGTAATTAACATACAGTGTTATATTAGTTTCAGGTGTACAATATAGTGATTTAACAATTCTATATATTACTCAGTGCTCATCATAAGTGATCCTTAATCCCCATCACCTATTTCACCCATCCCCCCATCCACCTCCCCTCCGGTAACCATCAGGTTGTTTTCTATAGTTAAGAGTGTGTGTCTTGGTTTGTCTTTTTTTTTTTTCTTTGTTCATTTGTTTTGTTTCTTAAATTTCACATATGAGTGAAATCATATGGAATTTGTCTTTCTCTGACTGACTTATTTTGATTAGCATTATACCCTCAGATCCATCCATCTTGTTGCAAATAGCAAGATTTCATTCTTTTTTATGGATGAATATTCTATTGTATACATATACCATATCTTCTTTATCCATTCATTCATTGATGGACACTGGACTCTTTCCATAATTTGGCTTTTGTAAATAATGCTGCAATAGACATTAGGATGCATATATCCTTTTGAATTAGTGTTTTCATTTTCTTTGGGTATATACCCAGTAGTACAATTATTGGATCATATGGTAATTCTATTTTTAACTTTTTGAGGAAACTCCATATTGTTTTCCACACTGACTGGACCAGTTTGACTCCCACCAATAGTGTACTTTTTACCACATCCTTGCCAGCACTTGTTGTTTCTTGTGTTGTTGATTTTAGTCATTCTGCAGGTGATATCTCATTGTGGTTTTGATTTGCATTTCCCTGATGATGAGTGATGTTCAGAATCTTTTCATGTGTCTGTTGGCCATCTGTATGTCTTTTTTTGAGAAATATCTGTTCATGTCTCCTGCCCATTTTTATTTAATTTAATTTATTTATTTATTGAGAGGAAGAGAGGTGGGGAGAGGGAGAGGGAGAGAAAGAATCTTAAGCAGGCTCCATGCCCAGAGCAGAGCCTGATGGCGGGGGCGAGGAGGGGGGGCCCAATACCATAACACCCTGAGATCATGACCTGAGCTGAAATCAGGAGTTGGATGCTTAACCTATTGAGCTACCCAGGCTCATTTTTAAATTGGATTATTTGTTTTTTGGGTGTTGAGTTTTACAAGTTCTTTATATATTTTGGATATTAAGCCTTTATTAGATATGTCATTTGTAAATATCTTCTCCCATTCTGAAGGTTGCCTTTTAGTTTTGTTGATTGGTCCCTCACTGTGCAGAAGCTTTTTATTTTGATTTAGTGCCAATAGTTTGTTTTTGCTTTTGTTTCCCTTACCTCAGGAGACATATCTAGAAAAATGTTGCTCTGGCTAATGTTAGAGAAATTACTGTCTGTGCTCTCTCCTAGGATTTTTAGATTTCAGGTCTCACATTTAGACCTTTAATGCACTTTGATTGGATTTATTTTTATGGTATGAGAAGTGGTCCAGTTTCTTTCTTTCTTTTTTTTTTTTGCATGTAGCTGTCCAGTTTTCCCAGCCACATTTGTTGAAGAGACTTTTTCCCATTGCATATTCTTGCCTCCTTTGTCAAACATTAATTGATCATATATAATCATGGGGTTATTTCTTGCTCTCTATTTTGTTCCACTGACCTATGTGTCTATTTTTGTGCCAATGCCACACTGTTTTGATTATTGCAGATTTGTAGTATATCTTGAAATCTGGGATTGTGATGCCTCCAGCTTTGTTCTTCTTTTTCTTTTATTTGGGGGGGGGGGCTGTTGATTTTTGTAGTTACTGGAATCATGCTGTATGTATTGTTCTTCCATGTGCTTGTTGGAGATGTTCCCAGCCTAGTACACTCCTTTTATCTACCATATATTCGGCAGAATTAGCATTGTCATTTGGGTTGCTTCATTCTGCTGTTATAATTATGCCCATTTTTGTGCACACATTTGAGTACAGGGGCTGAAGTTGGAGTGAGAGAGTCTCAGTTTGAGTCTCTGTTGATCTGAGGTGAAGGTGTGTTGACTTGGTGTTGAGCAGGCAGTAGGCAGTGCACACTGACCCAGGCAGGAGGGTGGCTGGGCTGTGGATTTGGAACCAACAGGCCCATGGCACCATGTGTGATGGGGAAGCGACTGGTTTTGCTCCTGGTTTAGTGATCATGAATTTAACTTTAACTCTTGTTTGTCTGGGAAACTCTATCTCTCCTTCTATTCTGAATGATAGTCTTGCTGGATAGAGTATTTTTGGCGCAGATTTTTTTCTTTTCATCACTTTTGGATTATATCATGCCCCTCCCTCTGGCCTGCAAAGTGTTTGCTAAAAAATCAGCTGATAGTCTTATGGGGTTTCCTTTGTATGTAACTACTTTCTTTTCTTTTCTCTTGCTGCCTTTTTTTTTTTTTTTTAATTCTCTATCACTGCTTTTTGCCATTTTAATTACTATGTATCTCGGTGTGGACCTCTTTGAGATGATTTTGTTGGGGAATCTCTGCTCCTGGATATGGATTTTTGTTTCCTTCTCCAGATTCAGGAAGTTTTCAGTTATTTTTTCTTCAAATAAACTTTCTGTGCCCTTTTCTCTCTCTTCTCCTTCTGGGATCCCTATAATGTAAATGTTACTATGCTTGATGGAGTCACTGAGTTCCCGAAGTCTATTCTCATTTTGCATAATTTTTTTCCCTCTCACTGGCTCAGCCTGATTAATTTCCATTACTCTGGACTCCAGGTTTCTGATCCATTCTTCTGCTTCCTCTTGTCTACTATTTATTCCATCTAGTGTACTTTTTTATTTCATGTATTGTGGTGTTCATCTCTGATAGGTTCTTTTTTATCTCTTTGTTAAGAGTCTCACTGATGTCCTCCACTCTTTTCTCAAGTCCAGTGAGTATCTTTATGATCATTATTTTAAGTTCTCTATCAGGCATATTACTTATCTCCATTTCACTTAGGTGTCTTGCTATGATTTTGTTATGTTCTTTCATTTGGGACATATTCCTCTGTCTCCTCATTTTGTATAACTAGGTGTCTGTTTCTGTGTGTTAGGAAAATCAGCGACATCTCCTGCTCTTGAAAGTAGTGGCCTTATGAAGAAGAGGTCCTGTAGAGCCCCTCAATGCAATGTCTCCTTTTTACCAGAAAATGGCACTTCAGGGGTGTCTCCTATGTATGTTGCTTGCACCCTGCACCCTTGTGGCTGAGCTGTGTTTGCTTTCAGTCCAGTCATCTGCAATGTCCCTCTTTGCCTGTTGTGGGCAGGATATGATCTCTGTGTGGTTATTGGGCCAGTGTGGGGCCACCTAGGGCTTGAGTTGAGTCAGACCAGGAGTTTGCCAGAGATGAAGTAGCACCAAACAGCAGGGCACTTTCCCTATGTTGTCCCTGAGAAGCTTTTATTGGTGAATGGGTCCTTCAGTCAGACCTGCTGTCTGCCCCTAGCCCACTGCTTGGGCTGCAGTTGGACTGGTGTGTGTGTGGTTATCTTTCCCCCTCCCCAGGGGAAGGAGTCACTTTGGAGTGGTGCTGGCCCCTGTCTGGGCTGCTTGCACACTGCCAGGCTTGTGGTACTTCTTTGGATGGGCTCTGGCCAAGAGGGGACTGACGGGGGTGGGATTCACACTGTGCACAGGAGCCGGAGGGGAAGGGTTAGCAAGGTTTGTGTGCTATTGGTCCCCTGTGGGAGGGGCCCTGCAGCACTGGACTGAGGCAGGCTAGTTTGGAGGGTTGAATCCACAGAAGCACAGCTTGGAGTGGGGGAGGTGAGATGGCAGTGCAAGCCAGTGTTGTTGCTGCATGGTTCCCAGAGGTGGCCGGGTGTCTAGGCTGGGGGGCAGGGGAGAGAAATGGCACCTGCCAGCTCCTTTGTTCCTGGAGGAGTCCCCCACCAATCTCACCACGTGCTCTGAGAGAAGTAAACAACAAATGCCCCAGGCATTTTTCAAACTGCTGGTTGTCTTCCTCTGGCCCTCCTGGCTCTCCGCAAACTGACCCACTGATTTTTAAAATTCCAGGTTTTAAGTCCCACTGGTTGTAAGAACTTACAAAATTCAGCCCCTCTGGTTTTCAAAGCCTAATGTTATGGGGATTCATCTTCCCCGCTCTGGCTTCCCTGATGTGAGGGTCTGTTTCTCTCCCCTCTCCGCGCCTGTGGCTCCTTCCCTCCCTGATCCCCCATGAGTTCGTTTAGCACCCCACCTCAGCTCTGCCCTTTCTACCCTCTTTCATGTGGCCTCTTCTCTATGTTTAGCTGTGGAAAGTCTGCTCTGCCAGTGTTCAGGTCATGTTCTGGATTATTTATGCTGATGGGAGTGTTATGTAGGTGTACCAGCAGGATGAGGTGAGCACAGGGTCTTCCTACTCCATCATCTTTCCAGCAGTCTGTTCTTTTTCAAGGTTGCTATGGCTCTTCTGGGTCTTTTGTGGTTTTGTACAAATTTTAGGATTATTTGTTCTAGTTCTGTGAAAAGTGCTTTTGGAATTTTGATAAGGATTACATTAAATCTGTAGATTATTTTGGGTAGTGTGGACATTTTAACAGTATTTGTTCTCCCAATCCACGAGCATGGGATAACTTTCCATTTGTTTGTGTCATCTTCAATTTCTTTCTTTAAAAAAATATATATACATTTAAAGATTTTATTTATCCATTTGGGAGAGAGAGAGCGAGCACAAGCAGGGGGAAGGGCCGAGGGAGAGGGAGAAGCAGACTCCCCACCGAGCAGGGAACCCAATGTGGGGCTCGATCCCAGGACCCCGAGATCATGACCTGAGCCCAAGGCAGACGCTCAGCTGACTGAGCCACCCAGGTACCCCCATCTTCAATTTCTTTCATCAATGTTTTATAGTTTTCAAGGTACAGGTCTTTCACCTCCTTGGTTAAGTTTATCCTAGGTATTTTATTATTTTTGGTGCAATTGTAAATGGGACGGTTTGATAGATTTTGAAAAATGCATATAGCCATGTAACCCACTCCTCTGTCTCCCCAGTAAGATCCTTTGTGCTCCTTCTGAGGCAACCACTGTTTGCACTTTTTTCCATGTATTAATTTTGTCTGATTTAGAACTTAATATAAATGAAATCATACTGCGTGCCTGGCTTCTTTTGCTTAGCGTAATGTTCTTAAGATTCATCCATCTTGCATAAATTTCTTTTTTATTGCTGAATAGATTTCCATTGTATGAATGTACTATAATAGGTTTACCCAGTGTCCCACTGATGGACACTGAGGTGGTTTCAGGTTTTGGCTACTATGAATAAAACGGCCATCAACGTTCTTGCACCTGTGTTTTTGTGCACATATGCTTTCATTTCTCTTGGGGAAACACCTCAGAGTGGAATTGCTGGAGCCATAGGGAAGGTTCATGTTTGACTTTATGAGAAATACTGTGTTTCATCTTTTAATTCTGTTAAGGGCATTATCTGTCATCAGATTTAATAATCTTTTTCCTTATGATTTATGCTTGCTTTAAGAAATCTTTTTCTGAGGTCATGCAGATTTTCTTCACTTCCCATCTGAAGGTTTTAAACTTTGCATTTCACATTTGGAGTTTTAATTCACCTGAAATTGATTTGTATCAACTGTGTGAGATAAGAATCTATTTTTCCCCCATTTCCCATTTGGATAACTAATATTGCCAACACTACTATTGACTAGAGCATCACCCCATTGCCCTATTGTAATGCTCTTTCATATATGAGGTTTCCACATGGACTGAGACTTGTTTCTGGGCTCCATTCTGTGCCATTGGTTTATTTTTCTATCCCTATGCCAATGCCATCCTGTACTAATTACTATAATTCGTAAAATGTCTGGCTATCTGGTAGGATAAGTCATCCTACTTTGTTCTCCAAAATTTGCTTGTTTATTTATTGTCCTTGTTCTTCCACATAAACTTTAGGATCAATATGTTAGGTTGTAATTTTTTTTTTTTAAAGAGAGAGAAAGGGGGGAGAGGTGGAGGGAGAGACTCTTGAGCAGGTTCCATGCCCAGTGTGGAGCCTGATGGGGTTCTCGATCTCATGACCCTGAGATCATGACCTGAGCTGAAACCAAGAGTCAGACGCTTAACGGACTGAGCCACCCAGGTGCCCCTTGTAAATATTTTTTATTTTGCGTTTTGATTTTTTCTTTGATCCATTTGTTGGATAGAACTGTGTTTTTACATTTCCCAAACATATTGGACTTTGAAAACTATTATTACGTACTGATTTTGAATTTAATTGAGTTGTGATAAGAGAATGTAGTCTGTATGATAGATTCTTCATTTTCTTTGTAGTATAGTACACGATCAATTTTGAAAATCTTCACAGATGCTTTAATAACGTGTATTCTCTAGCTGTTGGTCGTACAATTCTACTTATGTTATTAGATTAAACTTATTGTGTTGTTAAAATCTTCTAAAGCCTAAGTTGTTTTTCTCCTTGATATTTCAATTTCTAAGAGATGTGCTAAACTCTCCCACTATGATTATAGACTATAAATTTCTTGTAGTTCTGTCAATTTTTGCTTTAAATATTCTGAGACTGTATTACCTAGATGCACATATGTTCAGAAATCTACCTTTCTGATGAACTTTTTTCTTTAATTATTCTTTAATTATTATGTAGTAACTGTCTTTATTTCTCATAATGCTTTGGTCTTAAAGTATAGTTTGTCAGATATTGTTTGACTATACCAGCTTTCTTTTGATTAATATTTGCCTAGCTCATTGTTTATCATTTTAAAAAAATTCCAATTTTCTGAGTCCTTGTGTTTTAAGTGTCTTTTGTAAACAGCAAATTTCCAGCTTTTGTTCTTAATCTAATCAGAGAATCTCTATCTCCCAAGTGAATAATCTAGTATTTTAAAATACACTGTGATTACTGATATTTTTGTAATGATTTTCTTATTTTGGTTAACATGTATGATAGATGGGCTTATTTATATTGTTTTATTTTGTTCGTCCTAGGGTCTCAGCTTTTCCTTTCCCTTTTTCCACTTCCTATCTCATTTGGATCAATCTAGTTGTTTCTTTTTTCACTTTTTTCTTTACTACTGTAGAAGCTGTGCATTCTCTGTTTTTTTTTAGAGGTTCCACTTAAAATTTAATATATACACTTGACCTCACAAGGTAACAATCAATATCTCTGTATTCTTCCCAAACCATTTAATCCTTTCTATGATCATCACTTCTGTCCTAGCTTACTATACTGTTTTCTAGTTTTTTGGTGATACCTTATTTTAATATCCTTACATTATTCATGATAATAATTAATGTTTGCCATGGACCAATTAGATTTATCTGCAACTTTACCAATTCATTTGCTCACCACTGAAATTACATCTTGGGGCACCTGGGTGGCTCAGTCGGTTGAACATCTGACTCTTGACTTCAGCTCTGTTCTTGATCTCAGGGTTGTGAGTTCAAGCCCTGAGTCGGGCTCCATGCTGGGCATGGAGTCTACTTAAAAATAAATAAGTAAATAAAAATGAAATTGTATCTTAAGAAATAAGTTAATAAATATACTATTAAATTATGTTCTTTTTCTCAAATTGTTTGACCTGTCAGGACCGTTTAAAGCTACCATGGCTACTATTAGAACATACCAGATATTATGTGTAATGGACCATTTTTGTGGCTTCAGTTTTGGCACTTGCTTTAACCCTCTGCATGTTTGCTTTTATTGTGCATTATACCTAAAAGAGTATATAAGACACACATCTAAGAATGATGTACTGAGCACTCAGGATGACAATTAGGACATTATCTAATACCTAATATGCTCCCTCTGTGCTCTGCTCAAGTGCATTCGGCCCTGCTCCCCGCATAGTCACTATTCTGAATGTTGTGTTGATGCTTCCATTGCTTGTCTGAATAGTTTTCCCACACATATTTTAAGGAATCTATTATTTCATCTTGCCTGCTTTCAAAGTGTAGATAAATGGAATCATACTGTATCTAGTCTTCTGTGATTTGTTTTTTTCCCTTCAAATTAATGTGTTTGAAGTTAATTCACATTGCTGAGCAGCACTGGGGTTCACCCACTCCACTATAGTACAGTACAAACAGTGGACTCATTGTTTGAATATATCCCAATATATAAATCTAATCTCATTATGGACACTTGTGATGTTTTCAGTGTTTGGTGATTATACGCCCATCATTGGGACTTTGGGACTTCTGGGTCATAGGGTTCATAGGGCATGTTCAACTTTATTCTTACCCAGCAATTAGTGGTGGTACCAATTTACATTCCTACTTTCAATATATGAGTTTCTTTTGCTTCCCATAATTGTTAACACTTGGTATTGTCAGTGCTTTAATTTTTGCCAAACTGGTGAGTGTGGAATGTCATGGCATTCTGCATGTGTGTGTGTTTAAACTTTTAATTTTGGCATTTTGCTTTTAATTTGCATTTCCTTTATTCTCAATTACACTGAGCACGTTCTCATGTTTATTAGGCATTTGTCTTCTCAGTATAATTCTGTTTTTTGCCCTTCATCTATGTTCTTTGGGGTTATTTTTGTTCTTATCGATTTATAAGCATTCTTTTCATGTTCTGGAAATGACTCCTTTGTAATATGTATTGCAATTGTCATCTCCAAGTTTGTGGCTTGTTTTTTTCTCATTCTTCATGCAGTCTCTGGGAAACCAGAAATTCTTAATTTATTTACTTTGGTTGTTGTTGCTTTAAGGTAGTGCTTTTATGTACCTTAAGAAGTCCCTCTATACCCTGAGGACCTAAAATGATTATCCTATACTGTGTTCTACTTTTTATTAAAGTTTTATCTTTCACAGTTGTATTTAAGTCTACTTTGTTTTTTGTTTTTTTGTTTTTGTTTTTTTGAGAGAGAGAGAGCAAGAGCACAGGGGAGGGTCACAGGGAGAGGGAGGGAGAATCTCAAGCAGACTCCCCCACTGAGTGCAGAGCCTGACGCGGGGCTCCATCTCACAACCCTGAGACCACAACCTGAGCCGAAATCAAGAGTTGGATGCTTGACCGACTGAGCCACCCAGGCGCCCCTAAATCTACTTTGAATTGATTTTTATGTAGGACATGAAGGGGGAATTAATTTTAATTTTTTTCCATATGGGTAACCAAGTGTGGCCGTCTTATTTGTTATGGTCTATCCATTTTGTTTTGTTTTGTTTACTAATCTGTAGTGTCTGTTCTGTCATAAATCCAGCTTCCATATATGCTCACGTTGGTTTCTGGGCACTCTCTTCTCTTTGTCTACTCCCGTACCAATACCAGACTATTTTAATTACTGTAGCTTTACCTTGATATCTGGTAAGACAGATCCTCCCTTCTTATTCTTCAAGCATGATAGGTTTCCACGGGTCCTGTACTCTTCCATACAGATTGTCAGCTTCCATGAACTGTCCTCTCTATGATGAAATTAGTTCAATGTCATTGGTGTTCCATCACATGGCCTAGTTTATCCCTCTGAAAAATAGTGCTGTATTCAGGGCTCAGTGTTAGCCTTTTGGTCAGAGGTTGGACACTCACCAGAGACTTTAGCCAGACTGGCCTTGGTGAGGAGGGGCCCCTCTTGCTGGAGCCCATGCACAACCTCCATCTCTTTACCATGGCCATTTTGTTGATGAGCACCTTGAGCAAGGACAGAGTGGCTGGAGGGAAGGCTGACTGACATCCATAGAATGGGTTATCTTTCCCACTGGTTGTTGGAACACTCCTCTGCTGAGCAACCCCACCCAAATATGCTCATTTGGAGAGCTCTATCCTTACACCTCTATATCTTTGTCACCAACTGTTCAGTCTTATTTTTCCAAAGTCCCTGTTGATCCAGCCAAACTATTAGCCTCTCTATGGATCTGTGTAATAGCTATACCTCTGGCCTGGCATGGGAAGGGTGGGTGGGAGAGGCTGGGAGAAGCCCCTGATTGTGCAACAGTCTGAGAAACCACTCTATGACTGTGAAGTGAGTTTGTGGAAAGGCTGGGAACTGCTCCTTCTGCACAACCTCAAAGTGGTAGCTTGTGGAGAAATTTCGAAGTCATGTCTGACTGCCACGACCTTCTGGAAAAAAAAAACTGCTATTATTTCACCTTCTCTTCCCTCTTCCAATCTTGCTCCCATTTCTCTCACTGGCGAACTCTAACCTGGAGCCATACTGGGAAAAGTAATTCTCTGACTTAAAAGAAGTGATGGTGTTTGCAAATCGACAGTAGGCCATCCAGCCCAATGGTGTACATTTAGATTGTTTTCAGTCACTACCATGTATAGGGAAGGGATAGCCAGCCAGCCTGGTTTTGGAATGAACTTCTGGGAATACGACCATTGCGAGCTGTTTCAGTTTGCCTGGGACTGTGTACTGTGGTAACAGGTCTTATGATGTTCGGCTTTGGAAGTGTACGGTTATTGAAGAAGAAATAAGGTTTGAAATATATGATGCCAGAAGCTAGTCTGTTCAAAAGTAAAATAAGGCATGTTTGACAGTTAATGTTAAAAAGTTTATTACACATGTGTTTAAAATAATCAATTTCTCTTTGTTTATCCTTTGGTTAGTCTCAAAATGACAGTACAACTTACAACAACATTATACTTTATAAAGGGTAAGTATTGCATAAGAAACAATAAGGTAGAGCTATGTTTTCCCGTGTGCCAATCTTCCTTCAGCTGCATTTAATCTGCTCTTTAGCTTACCCACTGGGTTTGTAATTTCAGTGACTTTCTAGATTTTTCTAACAGTTCAAGTTGGATATTTTCCGAATACGCTTGTTTTATTTTATTTTACTTTTTTAAAGATTTTATTTATTTGACAGACAGCAAGAGAGGGAACACAAGCAGGGGGAGTGGGAGAGGGAGAAGCAGACTCCCCACTGAGCAGGGAGCCTGATGCGGGGCTCGATCCCAGGACCCTGGGATCATGACCTGAGCCGAAGGCAGACGCTTAACGACTGAGCCATCCAGGCGCCCCTCAAATACGCTTGTTTTAGAAACTATCTTTTTCCTTTTTAAAATGCCTTTTATGTTGTTAATTATTTAAGACGTCCTTATTTTGGTGCTGGCTTCGGCAACACCTATACTAAAATTGGGTTGCAAGGATGATATGCAAATTCATGAAGTGTTCCAATGGGCAAAAAAAAAAAAAGGACATATTTATTTTGTAGTTGATATGCTGTTTGTTCTAATGGACGAAATCCCGAGGGATAGAATAAATCCAGTTGCTTATTTGTTAGATTCTTGCTCACCCATCTTGTAACTTCAGACGATGGGCTCATCTACAGCAGTGTTCCGTCTGTGGGAATCACATGAAGCCGTGGCTGACAGCGTACTCTTCAGAATCCTGGGAGTATCACTGTCCTGAGAATGTTGCTCTCTTACTGTGTTATTTTACCAGCTTGGGAGTTTGGGGGGCACAGGGGTAGGGTTCCCCAACTTACAACTACAGCATTAACTCAAAAGCTTAGCCCTGTGATATTTAGTCCCATCTCAATGTCTGGCCACTGTGGATTTCCTTATTTACTTGAGAACTTAGTTCTGTTTATTTTAAAAAGGATGTCTATTATATTTTATCCAGAATTTCTAAGTGTTTATTAGTGGGAGGGTTTTCAGGTTTTCTAGTAAGTCATATATCTAAAACCATAAGCCTCACTATGCATTTTTATTCATCGTTGTGTCCATTTTGCCTATGCTAATGCCTGGGGGAAAAGGTATTAAATAAATATTCTCTTCTTTTGTTCTTTCTTTGTTTCTTCTGGTAATTGAGATCCTCCTGGCCTTCCCTCAGTGCCCAGCACAGGGCCTGGCACAGAGCAGGTGCTCAAGAAATGTTTGTAGAGGGGCGCCTGGGGGGCTCAGTTGTTAAACATCTGCCTTCGGCTCAGGTCATGATCCCGGGGTCCTGGGATCGAGTCCCACATCGGGCTCCCTGCTCAGTGGGAAGCCTGCTTCTCCCTCTCCCACTCCCCCTGCTTGTGTTCCCTCTCTCACTGTGTCTCTCTCTGTCAAATAAATAGAAACTTTAAAAAAAGAAAGAAAGAAAGAAAGAAAGAAATGTCGGTAGAATGAATTGGAAGGATACATTTTACAGATGAGGACTTGGAGACCAGAGCCGTGATGTGACTTGCTTGTCTCTGGAAACTCAGTGCTAGCAAAGATGTTTTCTAGCTGGTATCATTCATTTGCACATTTACATTTCCCACAAATTAACCCATCCCTGCAGTTACAAGAAGTCCCCTAGTCCTGTCATCTGGATCTTATTTTATTGGTGGGTGTGGTCCTGCTGGCCTATTCACTTCACCAGGATTCAGGACCTCAATATCTCAGCCTAAGAGCTCCGAGTCTGATGATCCCAGAGTAGTTCTTGGTGGTAGCTGAGACTGTGGGAGAGGAAGAGGGGAAGATGGAGAGAGAGGGTGGCCAGCAAGGAAAATGGAAATGCCTTGTGTGCTCCCAAGTCACCTCATCTGTGGACGTATGCCACAGTTGATTTCTTTTCTCTCCCCCCACCCCCAGTTAAATTTGAACTCTCGCTAAGAGGCCAGTGGCTTTAGCTAAAAAGGTCTTGCTTGATTTATTCTTCTTAAGACCAAATAATAACCAACCTTGCCATAACTTGAGTCTTCCCTGGCTGTCTGGGAGCTGCCTTCATTCCTGTGGAGAGA
>NC_138383.1:35046139-35124329 GCF_054177405.1 Leptonychotes weddellii
CCCCCCCCCCCCCCCCCCGCCGCATTAGTGGTATTGTCTGCGCAGGCCCGGTAATGCAAACATGGAGGGTGGGGGAGGCTTGACATTACTGCGAGGAGTTTAGAATCAAGGACCCCATAGCCTAGTATGGAGGTGACATCTTGTGGAGACCTCGAACAAAACTGAGATTCTGTAATGAGGAATCACCGGAGGCATGCATTTATAGCAATGCCCCAAATAAGAGAAATAGCAAATATTTTACAGACTATTATGTGATCATTACAAATTACATTTTCATAGACTTCCTAATAACACAGCAGACTGCTGATGCCACAGTGGTAAGTGAAACTGCGGGACACACATTTGTAGATCTAGAGTAAAGGAAGCTATGTAAAAATTAAGCAGAGCAAAGAAGGCTGGAGTAGAACAATGGGTGATTTTTCTCTCTGGGGAGAGTTTTACTCTGCTCACTGCATTTTTAAATATTTCCTGTGCTGAGCATGTATCACTCTTACAACAGCAAATGAACTGTATTAAAATAATATTTTAAAGAGTATTCCTTTTTGTGCTGCGGGAAGAAGAGAGACCTGGTTGACCGCATGTCCACATCTGGGCCCCCCAGCGATGTGGATGGACTGGCAGGTGGCCCGGGGAGGGTGTGGGGGTGATGTGGAAGCTGCCCAGCTGATGGCGTGGGGAGTAGCTGAAAATAAGGGCGGGGTCATCGTCGTGCCCTGAACGAGTCACAGGGAAAAGGAATTTGACACCTGAGTGGATTCAGAGAACAGAAGCAGCATTACTGGGGGAAGCCACGTACTTGCAGGGACCCAATTCTTGGTTGAAGAGAAGAAAGGATAGCCAGGCTGGTAAACTGTCCAAGCTTCGAGATAACAGCCTAGGGGAGGTGGTGAACCCTTCATCGCGGGGAGCGTTTGACAGGGACACTGCCACGAGCTTCCCTGCAGGGCTGCGGGCTGGAGGAGAGGAGCTCAAAGTTCCCCTTCTGACTGTTGAGGGAAAAGGAAAAAGTGGAAAGTAGAGAAATCATTACCCTCATGGTCAGGAGAGGGGCCTCTCAGCCAGGTTCAAGAGCTGGATGCACCATTTATCAGAGGTCCATCCTGGATAAGTTATGAAACCTCTTTGTACCTCAGTTTCTCATCTGCAAAATGGACATAATAGCAGGACATAATGATAAATAATGGAATAGCATAAATGATAAATAAAGGAGAGAGCATGAAAAGGGCTTATTTGCGGAGCTCAGTAAAGGAGAGTGGTGGCCACGGGTTATTTTTCAAGGCCCCAGAGGGCCCGGCCTCCTGCCTTTACTGCCTCACGCGTCAGCTGGCTCACGACCAGCATCAGCCTCTGTTGGTCAAAAGTCCTCTTCTGTGTTTGGTCGAACTACTTTTATCCCCGATTCTGCCTGATTGAGTCAACCTTCCCGCTCCGACTCTGAATCCCCTCACCAGGTACAAATCCTCCAGGCAGGCTGCTCTCTTAGCTTGGTCTCCTTGGCCTCCCTCCCCATGCCGGTGCCCAGAATGTAAGGACGGACCCCGTCTCTGGCCAGGAGCTGGGTGCCCAGGAATTCCGGCCCCGCCAGCCAGCACATCTGTTTCTAATCAGCACGGGGTGGCGCATTCTTTCTGCCGAGCGTGCAGGCCCGGAGCCTGGGGACAGTGCTAATTGATTGCTAAATGGATCTTGTCATTTCCAAAAGAGGCCTCCAAATCTGCCCTTTGCTCTGTCTCTGCTCCCCGATGACAAGCTGAAGAATTAACTCGTCCACTGCCTTGGGAGCCGGGAGACCACGGTCTTGAACTTCAACTGTGGGGATTCATCAGGAGCCTTAGAGAAGCCCCCTGCTCTTTGTAAAGCGACCTACAGCCTAAAAAGCACATCCCTGGACCCATGGATCCCATTTCATTCTCCTGGCAGCTTAGTGGGGCGCGCTGGACTGCGGTGGACCAATGAGGAAATCAAGGCTCAGGGGTGTGATCCAGTGGTTCCGGGTCACACAGAGTTGGTGGCAGGGATGGAACTGTCTTGAATCGGACTCATGCTGCGTTCAGGTTGTTCCCCAAAGCAGTGAATGGCCAGGGTTTGCTGGGGGGCAGGGAGATGGCGCAGGGGCTGCTGACCTGGGCTGTCTGGGTTTTCGGGTGTTGGGCTGCCCTGCAGGAGGTGACCACCAGGGTGGGGAAGAGGCCACTCATGTTCAGGGCTGAGGGGTGGCTCCCCCAACCCCAGAGAACCCGCAGCCTTCCTTCTCTGGCAGTAAGCCCCTCTCATCCCAGCATCCTCATGTCAAGGGCCCAGGTGTCCCCAGCACTCACCAGAGAATGAGTCATCAACTGTGTCCTCATCTGTCTCCCAAGGTTGAAGGCAGGGATTGTTGTCTTTCTGTCTCTAAGTCTCTGCCTGGAACAGGATCTGCTCGTAGTAGGTGGTCAGTACATGAATGTAGCAGGAGTGACTCATCCCGACTTTCCCTCTGATCTCATTCTTCTGAGTCTCTTGGCAGAGTTGATCAGTGAGAACGAGATTAAAACCTACTTTCAGCAGAGCAGTTCAGCACTCTGATATTTTGGCTCCTGACAAGAATCCCCGAGCTTCAGTGTTTGTATCTGGCAAATGGGGATGAGTTCATGTGTGTTTACCCTGGGCTGGTTGGAGGACCAACTGAGATGATAAAAGCTTGAGCACTATACTCCTGTAAAGAGTGTGTGTGTGTGTGGGGGGGATGGATGGGGGGGAAGGGTTTGCTTTCATCTCTAATGGATTCTGGACTCTATTCTCTTCCAGAACCTTCTTTACTGGCCCACACGGCCAAAAGGGCTTATAAAAGAATTGGGGTACAGATGTACCCCAGTCTGTAAAACTATGTGTAAGTACTCAGAGTAAGTCTTGGTTCAGACTAAATGGCTCATATGGGCAGAAACCAGAAGAAAGGGATGTATTCAGCTCATGTGGCCTGGATCCTGGGTTCCCACCACCTCAGCCGCCTCTCCTCTGTCCCTCCCCTGCGTCAATGAAGATTTTGGTTAAGAAATCAAAGAGAACTACATTCAACTCCTGGATCTCTCATCCTTCCTAGCTGTGTGACTTTGGGGAAATTACTTAACCTCTCTGATCTTACCATGTGTAAGATGGGTACAATAGCACATCTGATAGGATTATTGGAAGAATTACTGAAAAAATAAACAGAAATATGCTCCACAGTGGTGGCAAGTGACAGGTGCTCCATAAATATTAGCTACTCCTGCTGGGCTGGAAGGAGCACCCCATTCAGCCGTTCAGACATCTGCCATCTGATGCCCTAGAGACACACTGCTCTCACAGTGGCCTCCTGGCTTTCTGACTGCAGAATCCAAAGGCCCCTCGATTCTGACCCTTTAGGGACGCTCTAGTGTGGGGCTGTCCATTCCAACAACTCCGGGTGCCAACATTAGGCACCATGACCTACTTAGTCTTCCCCAGCAGCTTTCCTCCCTTACTTTCTGGACTACAATCCCCCCTTCGTTCTTCTCCTGTTTCTTGGCCATTTCTGCTCTTTCATCCAGTCCTAAAACACTGTGTATTTTTCTCAGTCTGGAATCACCAGAGTTTATAGGATGGAAAACCCGGTCTCTGCCCACAAGAGCTTCTAGGCTGACACTACTCTGCTAACTGCCATTGAGGACTGATGGGGGCTTAGCGCTGTGCTGAGTGCTTCTATGTATTATCCCATTTGGCATTTGCAGAAGGTGCCAGATGGACCAGGGCTCAAATCCCAGCCCTGCCACATCAGATGCTGGGGTGGTGGCAGCAGATTGTCCGTGGGTCCTCTCATCAGCCAGGAAGGAGCTGATAGGTGGGACCAGGCAGGGCTGACTATGCCAGGGCCCAGGGATGGTGTGGGGGTGGGCCTGCCCATCAGGCTCAGAGCCCCAGGCTCTGGGGCAGGCACAGAGAGAAAGGGCTGGGGATTCAGAGTTGCAAAACTAGCATCTGATCTGCTTTGCCACTTACTTGCTCTGTGACCCTGGGCAAGTCACTTTACCTCTTTGAGCCTCAGGTTTCAGTGAGGCCCAGTATGTAAGAATACTTGTTAAGTAGGATGCTTGGCAAATTACTGTCATAATTAAAGCACTTTTAGGGACAGTACCCAGTTGGATCGTAACAGAGAAGTGATTTGCTGAGGTTTCAGCTGAGCTAGAGATCCCACTGGATCTTCTGACTTCAGTGGGGGGCACCATTCACTCAGTCGCTCGAGGTTGAAGGTGTACCTGCTCAAGCCAGGCTCTAACTCTTTGCTGTTGCAGTTGCCTTCTGCAGTCATCCTGGCGATGGCATGACCGTGTCCATTTTATGAACGAGAAAATCGGGACCTGGAGAGGTTAAGTGCTGTGCTCGGGGATCACACACGCAGTAGCGGGAACCAGGTTCTGTCCCAGAGCTGTGCTTCTCCCAACACAGGACACGGCCGCATGGTCCTCTCATTCACCAGCCCCCAGCTGATCCGTGCTTTGGTTTCCTGAACATTCTGGCCTCCCAGGAGCTGTATGAACCGTCTCGCCCATCTTACATAGTCAACAGCGGTAAACAAATTAGCGTTTTGTGACAACCTGTTTCCCAGTACATGGTTGTCCCTGGGAGAACTGAAAGACATTTTAGAATGAGAGAGACTGGCCTGTGGGATATCCTTGGGACTTTCCAGAGCCCCCAACGCCCTACCTGTAAAAATCACAGCAGGTATGATTTATTTTGAGCACATCACCCCCTGTGCTAAGTGACTCTGAATGAATTGTCTCGTTTAATGCTGACATTGGCCCCGCGGGGCAGATGCTATTTTTTACCCTCAGGTTATATAAAGAAACTGAGGTCAGGAGGGTGCACAGCTAAGGAAGTGGTGGGGCCAGGATTTGAACCCGGGCAGTCTGGTTCCACTGCCTGAGCGCTTAAGCCCTTATCCCAGGGCAGGAGGATCAGAGGGTCTCAGAGGCGCCTTACAACTCTGTGATTGGCTGGGCCTCCTCTCCCTTTCTCTCACTCCAGCTGGCCTCCTCCTTTCATTCTGGAACCCTCCTTCCCTCTCTGCTTGGTGACCCTGCTGGAGAGCCTGGCAGAGCCCAGGTGGCCACATCTATGCCTGGTCCGTGCCCGAGTCTCCCTCAAAGCCCCGTGCTCCTCCTTGGCAGTCCAAGGCAGAGTTGGCTGCGAGTTTATGTTAACATTTCAAAGATTTATTCTGCTCTCTGAAACTTCTCTTCCTTTGCCTTGCACTGTTTATTGAAATAGTTCATAGGATACTGTTAAAGACTAAAACAAAAGTCAATAGAAAAATATTTATGGGCGCCGTTGGGACCGCAGCCAGGTAATGGTGTTTGAAAATGATTCTCTTAGATTCACAGTTAGAATCCTGGGCGGAGGGAGCAGGGACTCACTTTTTGGCTAAGTTCTGTGGTTTTACACCCTGCTTCCCAAGGATTCAATCTGATTATTCTTCCTCCTTCTGGAGAGCTGTTAATTTTGTGAGGCCGGGCTTCTCCTAGGTGAGGTGGCTTGGGGGGCGGTCCCCAAAGTCCTTCTGTAATTTATTCCTACAGGCTCTGTATTTAGCATAAAGTCCTTGTCATTTTTGGATTATTCTTGCCAGCTTCCAATGTAGATGTGAGATTTTCCTCTACGAGGCATTTCTGTCGTAAGCTGGGAAAAGGAATCAAAAGTCTGTCCCTAACAACTATCTTCCCCAAAGTCTGAGCTGCTAGCTTCTCAGAGGAGCTTCTTTTCTTCTTCTCCTCTAATACAAGTCCCTAAGAAGCCGACCGGGGCCGGGAGGGCCTAGGTAGGTGCGGAGTATCAGCTGGTAGGCCGGGGCCAGACCTAGTGGTTCCGAGCGGGCCAGGGCCGAAGCTGGGGCAGGGGGTCCGAGGGTGGGGCTCAGGGCAGGCAGAGGCCACAGGCAGGAGTGTTCCACACAATTATTTAAATAAAACGGAAACTTTGTGGTTTTTGTTTTTTTTTTTTTAGAATTAAAGTTGTTAAATATTTGTATTAAAACCTTTTTGCAATTCTGAAGTTCAATGTCTATCTAGTTGACAACACAAAAAATGGGCATCATGTTTTAGGTATATGTCTGGACCTAGGTGTATTCAAATTTCAGATGAATACAAATCGTTTATTGCAGAATTTCTCAGTCACTCTTGGAAATACCATAGCCATTCATGGATAGCTCTCGAACCACTCATAGGGCCACAGAAAGAAGCAAGAAAAGTACTCAGCATTCCTGGAAAATGGTACATGGAACGCAAGGATGTGTTCCTGCCCTCCGAGAAGAAAGGTTCTATAGGTTCTTTGATTTGTCTTTTACCCAGGTAGTTCTGGTCCTTATAGCCTCTCTGTACAGTGTGCAACCTGGGTAGCAGTATAATCCACAAATCTTCATGGTACGTGAGGGGGGAAACACGGGACAATAGCAGTGTTGGGGCATTTCCCGGGGCCTGGAAGGTGTCCATTCGGGGGCAGATGTTTGGGGTTGGGGCTGTGCTGTCTGCTGTCAGGGCCGAGGGCCAGATCCTGAGTGACAGAGGCACTCAGGTGTTTGTTAATACATTTATTTATGTGTGTGTGTTTGTCATATGCAAGCCCATGTACCTTTTTTTTTTTTTTTAAACCCCATGAAAGTTTGATTCTGGGGAGCAGCTTTCTGGTAATGGTGTGCTGGACTGCAGGACTGGGAATATTTAGCCTGGGGGAAAATATCTTTTTTTCTCTGCTTTGTTCTTACCCTTTTATCTCTCTTTTTTTTACTTTCTGCTACCCCCCTTATTCTCCCTGAAGGAGTGTCATGAAGACACTTACCCCATGCTGTTGCAGAAAGTTAGAACTGGACCAGGGGGTGGTCATTACAGGGAGAGGACTCTTGACTCAATGCAAGTCAAGGGGTCTGCCTGGCGGAGGAGGTGGGCTACCTGCCCCTGGAGGTGTCCAGTCATGGGTTCATGGTACTGGAGGATTTCTGCATTGGCTAGGGAGCTGAGCTGGAGAAAGATTCTTTAATCCTGATCCTCCCAGGGACTCCTCATTCTGATATTCTCTGGAGGGAATATCATCCTTCCCAGTCTTAATTTGGAAATTGAGTTATGGGTAGGGGTGGGGTGGATGGGTGGGTGAGACTTAGACACTGCCAGGGACAGAACCAAAATAGTCAGCTATAACTCCAGTGTGACCAAGCTTGGGAGGATTGAGATTTCCGGCAAAGTGCTGGGTAGAATATCCCCCAGCCTCCCATTTCTGCACCATTTCTTGAGAAACCATTTGCTCTCCCAATCAGAGCTACTCCCGTTATTAATGATCAGAAGCTCATTAATAGGAAATAGTCTGAGGCTGTGGGAAGAGATGCAGCCTCAGAGTCAAAGAAATGGATGCAAACCCCACTTCTGCCACTTACTAGGTGTGTGAACTTGAGCAAGGCAATTAAATTCTTTGAGACTCAGTTTCCTCCTCTGCCAATGGAGATAGTAACAGCTCTGTCTGCCATACAAGGTGGCTGGAGGGGTAAAGGGAGGAATGGATCAGAACATGGCTTGTCCATCAGAGGGTATCCATCAAAGGCCATCTACCCAGCATAAGAACAAGTGCTTCTCCTATGTTAGAGGAATCTCAGAATAGATGGGAAGTTGACACCCTCTCACAAGAAAACCAAAGGGAAAAATGGCACATGGAAAGTGCCAATGACCTAGACTCAACTCTGTGTTCTTCCCTGGGTCCTTGAATCCCAAGTGAGTGACACAAAGCCCTTTGTCCTGCCAGTGAGATTCAGAGATTTCTAATGCAGTGCTGCCAGAAGAGGGGTCTGGAGTCCAGTGTTGGTGGGGTCAGGAATGCCATCTGTGAGTGCTTAATCACAGCAGTACCAATGACAGATGGATGGAGAACATGGCTGGGTACCTTTTCAGTATTCCTTTCTTCCTCCTTAAAAGAAACATGACTTTATTTAGCTATCTGTCCCTTCCCCCAGATGGTCCAGGTGCCTTGGGAAAAGCTGATCCCACCCCAGCTTTAAGAGTGGACCTGATTTAAGAAATCTCATCTCTTGGGGCGCCTGGGTGGCTCAGTCCTTAAGTGTCTGCTTTCGGCTCAGGTCATGATCCCCCAGGGTCCTGGGATTGAGCCCCGCATCAAGCTCCCTGCTCAGCAGGAAGCCTGCTTCTCCCTCTCCCACTCCTGCTTGTGTTCCCTCTCTCTCACTCTGTCAAATAAATAAATAAATCTTAAAAAGAAAGAAATCTCGTTTCTCTTGCCAGGGATTGGTTCAGAACTCCAGACATAAGCCAATCAGCTCCAGGAATTCATTGGTCAGGGTTAGGCACATGACTTAGTTTGGACCAATTAGACTAAATGGTAGGATTTCCATTCCATGGTTAGGGAAGGGGCTCGTTGGACTTGAACACATAGAGTATTGCCAACACTCTAAGAAGCCCCTCTATTTACCTTCCCCATTGACAATCTCCTCCCTTCTCCCAGAAATAACTACTCTCCTGACTTTCAAGATATTTCTCTTGCTTTTCATTTGATTTTAACACCTATATATTGCTCTGTAAAAAAATACTGATATATTTTGCATATTTTTGACATATAAATTTTTGAAGAAACTGAGTTACACTAAATGTATCCTTTTGTATTCATTACACAACATATTTGTAAGCTTCATCCGTGTTGTGGTTCGTTCATTTTCATTGCCATATAGTACTCCGTTTATGAATATGCTACCATTCCTTTATCCAATCTGTGTGGAGATTCAAGCTGTTTCTAACATACTGGTTTAACAAGAAACCTGCTGTGGACAAAAAATTGTTCATGACTCTTGGTACAGAGACGGCTGAGTTTCTTTAGATATGTTTTTGTTCAACTTGATCAGAAAATGCCAAATTGTTCACCGAAGTGGTTGCACCAACTTATATGTCTTATAAACAATGTATGAGAGTTCCTGTGGCTCCCAGTCTCACTAAACACTTGGTAGTCTCGGAATTTGATTGTCTTGATAATATGTATGCAATAATCTCTTTGTGGTTTCAATTTGCATTTTCCTGAATATCAATGAAATTGAGCACCTTTCATATGTTTTTAGCCATTTGGATTTCTTCTTTTGTGAAATGCCTAGAAAAATTTTTGCCAATTTTTTATGGGGCTGTTATTTATATAGCTTTTTTATGGTAATCTTTTTCTTTTGTGTGTGTTAAAATGCATATTGCATAAGATTTACCCTCTTACCTTGAAGTTCAGTGGTATTAAATACAATCACACTGATGTGCAGCAGCATGGCCACCCATCCCTGTAACTCTTGTCAGTCTTGTCGATCTGACTCTCTCTACCTGGTAAACAATCCTCCCCAGTCTCTGCTCCCCCCAGCCCCTGACAACTACTGTTACATTGTTTTGATATCAGTTTTTTGGTTAGTTCTATGTATTGCAAATATCTTCTCTCTGTGAACTTTTTCCTTTTGAAGACACAACTCCTTAATTTTAAAGTAGTTAAGATTATTAAGGTTTTCCTTTAGAGTTTGTGCTTTTTGTGAGTGCTTAAGAATTTTTTTCTCAGGGCGCCTGGGTGGCTCAGTCGTTAAGCGTCTGCCTTTGGCTCAGGTCATGATCCTAGGGTCCTAGGATTGAGCCCCATATAGGGCTCTCTGCTCAGCGGGAAGCCCGCTTCTCCCTCTCCCACTCCCCCTGCTTGCATTCCCTCTCTCACTGTGTCTCTCTCTGTCAAATAAATAAATAGATAAATAAATAAATAAATAAATAAAATGATTTTTTTTCTTTACGCTGACATCTTGAAGATGCTGTCCTATTTTGTCTTCTACAATTGTCTCTGACCTTTAAGTTTTTACTCCATCTGGAACTGACTTTTTTGTATGGTGTGAGATAGGGGTCCAGTTTTCACCCTCCTGCCCTCACAGAAAGTGCCCAGCTGTCCCAGACATTTATTGCAAGGTCTGCCCTTTTTCTCCTACTCTGCAGCCCATCTCAAGTGTCCATATAAGCACGAGTCTATTTCTGGGCTCTCTCTTCTGTTCCATTAGTTTCTATCCCTGAGCCAATATCGTACTTAGTTACTATAGATTTATAATAATCTTTATATTTTGTCAGCCAAATTCTTCCACATTGTGGGAAAAATTTTAGGAGTGTCTTGATTATTTTTGGCCCTTCATATTTCCATATAAAGTTTAGAATTAGCTCATCAAATTCCACAAAAGAAAAAAGAAGCAGCTGGGATTTTTTTTTTTTTTAATTGGGATTGCACTGAATCTATAACTCAAATTGGGGAGACTGTTGAGTTGGCCAGCCCACCAACATGGTATATTTCTGCTCTTATAAGTCTTTTAAAATAGAGCTTTATTAAAGTAGGATTGATTGACAATGTAATAAACTGCACGTATTTAAAGTGTATAATTAGGTAAGTTTTGACACCTGTATATACCCATGAAACCAACACTACAAATAAGATAATGAACAAATCCATCAGCCCCAAAGATCTCTTCCTTCCTATAGGTCCTCCTTGCTCCCCAGCTCTTCCCACCCTCCCCTCCACAATGCTGAGCGGCTCTTTGTTTGCTTATTTTGCATCTGTATACTTCTTTGGGGAAGTGTCTGTTCAGATCTTTTGCTCATTTTAACTGGGTTGTTCTATTATTGAGTTTTGGGAAATCCTTATATTCTGGGCACAACTCCTTTATCAGATTTTTGCTTTGCAAATTTCTTTCCCCCGAGGCCATGGTTTGTCTTTTCATTCTCTTAAGAGTATCTTTTTAATTTTTTTAAATAAGTTTAACAAAAAAAATTTTTTTATTAACATATAATGTATTATTTGTTTCAGGGGTACAGGTCTGTGATTCATCAGTCTTGCACAATTCACAGTGCTCATCCTAGCACATACCCTCCCCAAGAGTATCTTTTGAAGAGCAAAAGTGTTAATGTGGATGAAGTCCTGTTTATTGATGTGCTCTGTTATGGATTGTGCTTGTGTTGTCACAGCTAAGAGATCTTTCCTGACTCAACGTTGCAAAGGCTTTCTCGTAGGTTTTAGTCTAATAGTTTTAGGATTTACATTCAGGTCTGTCATCCATTTTGAATTAACTTTTTTTCATGATGCAAGGTATGGGTCAAACAAACATGATGTAATTCTGCTTTTATTGAACTCTTTTTTAAAATGCAGATTTATAATTATGCCACAAAGAGATTGCATACCTTTTGTTATTTTCAGATTTATTTCTTTGGTGCTCTTGTAAATAGTTTTTTTTTTTTTTAGAAAGAGAGAGCACGTGCATGCAAGCAGGGTCGGGGAGGGGCAGATGGAGAGGGAGAGAAAGAATCTTAAGCAGGCTCCACGCCCAGTGTGGAGACCTATGTGGGGTTCGATCTCATGACCCTGAGATCAAGACCTGAGCCAAAATCCAGAGGCAGATGCTTAACCAACCGAGCCACCCAGGCGCTCCATAAAGAGTATGTTTTAAAAAACATTCATCTATACTTTTGGTGGCTGGTATATAGAAATGTGACTGACTTTACGTGTATTGATCTTGTACCTAGCAATATTATCAAACTTTCTTATTTAATAATTTATCTGTAGATCTTTTTAGACTTTCTGTGTGCACTATTTATATTATCTTCAAATTATGAGTTTTGGTTTTTCCTTTCCAATCCTTTTATTTCTTTTTCTTCTTTTTGCACAAGATTTATAATAGTTCTATTTTCTAGGTGAATTTAACCTTTTACCATTATGAAGTGACCCTCTTTGTCTTTTGACTTAATGTTTGTTTTGTCTGATGTTAATAAAATGACTATAATAATTAACACAATATACATAAACTTTCTTTTGGTTACTGTTTGCATGGTTTATCTTTCTCATTCTCTACATTCATCCTTTCATGTATTATGAGTCTTTTGTAAATAACACATAGCTGGATTTCTATTTTTAATGCATGTTGTTTATCTTTTGACTGGAGTAATTGTATAATTATTATAATACATATCTGTGGACTTAAATTTACCACCTTACTGGTGCTTTCAAGGTGTGAGCAGGGCCATGCTCCCTCTGGGGACTTGTGGGTGGCTCATTTCCTTGGGGGTGTGTGTGTGTGTGTGTGTGTTTCCTCCAAGTTGCTCATTTTCCTGAGAATTTTCTCTGTGGTAATTCTTTGAGGCCTGAGTTAAGATGGTTTGTTCTGCAGAGAGAGGAGGTGCTACCAAATCAGGACACCTTAAACCAAGTCTCTGCTTGAGGTTGCTTTTGTGTTTGTTTTAGTCTCACAGGTGCATGAATTCAGACTACAAACCCGTGTGTGGGCCCGCTTGTGGTTATGAATGTTCAGGGGAATTTCCCCCTGTTACCTCTCCCCCGTGCCAAGGTGTCAGACAGCAGAATATTTTTCTTATTCATCCTTTCTGCTGGGTCCCAGCTTTATGCGGGGTGACCTATGAGATCTCCCACCTAGGTGGGCCCTAGGCTTTATCTCCTGGTCCCCGGCTCCCATGTAGTTGTCAGCATGGAAATCACAGTTACTAGAGCTCGGCAGAGACCTTCAGCTAGCTTTGATGCTTTCTTTTGTATTGGGATTCCTGGTGATTTTCTTGTGGGGTCTGTCGGTTCCTTACTGTCATGTTTTAAGTGATGGTCCAAAAACTTAGCTTATCCTTACTAGATACCAGAAGTCTCAAGGAGAGAATTTTCCATCTCCATCTTGAGTGCCCCTGCCACACCCACTTGCCTCATCACACTGCGAGTCAGGCCTTGCGGCCCCACCCCACCTGTCCTCCCATGACGTTGGAATCCAGCCTCAGCTGCTTGTTCACAGTCTCAGCACTCAAGCACCTTGCGGTTCTGCCCTTGCCCACCGCCCCCTCTCCCTGCCCGCTGCTGTGGTTTTCCACTCTTTAACTGGGAAACTGACTCCAAGTGATTGTCTCTCCTGAGAGCTTCTGTCTCTTGCTGAGTTCGAAATGCAAGGCTGCAAAGTAGGATGACCACTTTGATCCTCCATTCTCTTCTTCCAAGGCTCCCTGCCTCCATGCTGCTCTGGGAGTATAGCACTAACGGGTGCAGGCCAAGCTGGCTCCAGCAGAGAATGGATAAGGCACCTTATGTCCTATCATGTAGGAGTTCACAGCATGAGGGGACTCAAAGCACCATGGGCAATGCACTTGTCGCTCCACCAGTGAATAGGCGAGGCCTCAGAGCTTGGGTACCTCTGTTCAGCCCTAGGACCCAGGACAGAATGGAGTCAGCTCTTCAACATCCACCCTCAGGCCCCTCCCCCGACCTCACATGGAAAGTCAACCCCATCTCTTTTCTGTCTTGGAATACATCTTAGCCAGCAGGAGACCACACTCGCTTTCTTTTCTAGATGAAGAGTCATTTATTTTAATTACTTAATACATTTATTTAATTACTTAATACATGAATTTTTTATGATGACAATTATTCAGATCTACTATCTTAGCAACTTTCAAATATGCAATAGAGTATTACTAACTCTAGTTGCCAGGCTGTCCATTACATCTCCATGACTTATTTATTTTATAGCTGGAAGTTTGTACCTTTTGCCCCCCCCTTCACCCATTTTGTCTACCCCCTGCCTCCGGCAACCACCTGTTCTCTGTATATATCTAGGAGTGAATTTGTTTGTTTTTGGGTTTTCCATATACGTGAGCTCATATGGTATTGTCTTTCTCTCTTTTTTTTTTTTCCACTTAGCATAAAGCCCTCAAAGTCCAACCATGTTGTCACAATTGCCAAGATTTCCCTCTTTTTTATGGCCAAATCCTATTCCATCATGTATCGACACCACATTTTCTTTCTCCATCCATGGCTGAGCCGTTAGGTTGTTTGCATGGCTTGGCTCTTGTAAATAATGCGGCAGTGGACATCGGGGTGCAGATAGCTCTTTGGGTTAGTGTTTTTTGTTTCCTTCTGATAAATACCCAGAGTAGAATTACTGGATTATGGTAGCTCTTTCTTTTTTTTTTTTTTAAGTTTTTGAGGATCATACTGTCCTCATTCTTTTTTAATCCTGCAAAAAATTCTCTGCAATAGGTGAGGCTATGCTGGTCCACTTAATTCTTCCTTTACTGATGGGCAGGTAAGCAGTTTCCAGTGGCGCCCTATCACCAGGAACGCTGCAGTGAGCATCACTGGATGTACCTCTTTGAGTTTGCAGGATTGCCCTCTCCCCCCACCTTCCTCCCCTTCCTTTACTGGCCGTGAAGCTGGTCAAATTGGCAACTGTATCCGATGACAAATGCTTTGGTGCTTCTTTCGTAGATTAAAGTTCTGGTCAATTCTGGGCTTCAAAATTTCCCACTCTACAAGATGTCAATAAGTAAAGTTTTGGGGCCCTCTGTCAGGGGACAAAGTCCAGAGCTTTGCTCCTGACCCCCCCCCCGCCTCTGGCTGGGTTCCTGAGGCTGTCCGGCCTTTCTTGAGGTCAGGTGGAGGTACCACAGTGTTAGAGTCGGGCTATGGGATTGAGGGCAGCACAGCCCGCCACGTGACTGGGACTCCTTCCTGATGGTAGTTTACATGATTGTCCTCCTACCAGAGTAGATGCTTTTCTGCTCAACCTAATGAATGTCTTTTTCTCACATACAAGTACGTTGGGAGTTGTCCCTTCCATTTTCAGCAGCCGAGGTGAGTTGGCTCAGGGTGTCTGGGGTGAGGGATATGAGAGGGTAAGTCAGACATGAGAACTGGAATATTATCCCTCAGCAGCTTAAGTGGGGACTGAGAAGGAGACCCATATTCTTTTGGAAAGAGCTTTCTACCAGTCAAGTAATTTGGACTACCAGGAAGTTACCCAAAAGGTGGGAGTGCCTTCCAGGCGCTGTCAGCTGCGGTGGGCCGCCCCCATGCGTTCTCTGCAGGGGGAACCTCCCCCCCCAACATGACTGATGTCACAGGGTCTGCTTCAGTGGGGAAGGCATTGAACTTAGAGTCTGGAGATGGTGGGTCTGACTTCCTTGACCTCTCCAAGCCTCAATTTCCACATCTGTAAAATGGGTAGAGTAACACCTATTTCCAAAGGGTTGCTGGGACAGTCAAATGAGATCACTTATGTTAAAAAATTTTTTTAAAAAAAACCTAGCAGAGTGTCTTTGTGTCATATAATGGAACCAGGATCTAATTCATCTGTAACACAGCCAACATGAGGTAATGATGGAAGGATGGGAGTGCCAGGGACTGGTGAGAAATACTGAAGAAGGAGCAGCTGGGAGGGGGGGACAGGCCCTGGGTCCTGAGCTTGGGTGAAAGCCCTGGGTTTGTCCTGCTCCCTTTGTTCTAATGCAAAGCTCACCAGGCAGCCTCTGGTTGCTAATTTGTTTTCCTACTGACCTTGGTTTGGGCCAGGGGACAGGAGCCACCTCCTGGCATGAGGCACATTCCCAGGTTTGTTGTTTATTATTCATTTTAACTCTGCACAGGGGGTCTCGTTAACCTCTTCCCAGGGAGGGAATGGAGGCTCAGGGATGCCAGGGGCTTGCTCGGGGTTGCTCCGCTGGCAAGTGGGGAATCCAGAGTCTGTCTGACCCCAGCATGCACCACACCACACTTCCAGCAGCATCTCCTGGGCCCCCACACGAAGATCCTCGACCCCGGAAAAGCATGCCTCCCTTGTAGGCTTCCAAGGGCTCAGTGGAGTCTTAACTTTGGGGACTGGTTTCTCCCTCCCCTCCTTCCAACCTGAGCCCGCCCTCCACCCTCCACCCTCCACCCTCCACCCTCCACCCTCCTGGGGACTTAAGGAAAACCAAACTCCTGAATCAGCCACACCTGGGACTGGTGTGACTCAGCAGCCCCGATGGAGAGGGCCCCCGAGTTCCATCCGTCACCCGCAGACATTGCTGCACACGGATTGTCTTTCTTACCACCATGGCCCCTGCCAGCTTCTGGGGCTAGCCGGCCTGCCAGCTTGGCTGGGACTGCAGGCTGTAAGCGGCCAAGGCCACTGCTGGGTCTGCATTGGTGCCCCACCAGCAGGGTGGCCAGCTTACCCCCAGGTTCCCTGGAAAGCCCTCCACATGGTTCGTCCTCCTACCTCTGTGGTTCCGAGCACAGCCTTTGCGTTCGTGGAGATGGTGGACGGGCCAAAGGGTGGCTCTGTGTGCCCTCTGGACCCATTCTCTAACCTGGACACTTGGCAGGAATGAGCACCTGTCACTCAGCTTGCTCCAAGCAGCCACTAATGGGCCCAGAACACGGAGGCATCAGGTGATTGGGGCTCGGTTCATACCAGTGTGGCAGGGCTGGATTTTTTAGCTTTCTTTTCCTTTTCAGTGACTATCCACTCTTCTTCCTTGGCCTGTGCTCTGACCACTTCTGTCAGGCCCACCTGCCAGTTTTCTCCTTTGCCACCAAGAAGCCACCTCTGGCCTCCTCTTATGAACCGTGTGCTTCATGGCAAGCGTGTGCCCTGGGCTTGAGGAAACAGCATGATCTTGGTCCTGCCTCTTCAGCCTCTGACACTCGGGAGGTCGATGCATGGGGCAGGGGGCGTCAGACTAAGAAATGGCCAGTGGAAGGAGTCACTCTCACTGGCCGCTGCTGGCAGCCCAGAGCCCGGACCTTGAAGGGACCGTGATGAGAGGTTTGGTCTTGAGATGAACAACCTAGGAGCTGCCATCAGGGTCTGACTCAGGAAACTGATGATATCCCCAGACAGTGGTTGTGGCAGGCAGAATCATGGCCCCCAAAGATGTCTGCATCCTGTTCCCCAGATCTGGTGAATATGTTACTTGACATGGTAAAATGGATTTTGCAGGTGTTGATAAAGGTAAGGGTTTTGACTTGGGGAGATTATCCCAGGTTATGTGGGTGGGCTCAGCGTAACCACAGAGGTCCTTACACCAACACCACCTGCAAGGTTGTTTGAACTGAAGACTCTCCAGCTCCAGTCCTGATGTAGATGAGTCAGAATCCACATTTTCACGAGATCTCCAAGTGAGGTGCATGCACGTGAATGATCTGTCTTGCAGGAAGTATTAGACACATTGGTGTACAAAGAAAGGGGAGTAATCAACCCTGGTGAATGGAGGAGGGAGGGTCTGCTGCTAAGAAACAGGACTTCACTGAGGAGATGTCTGAAATGGGCTTTGAGGGATATGTAGGAGTTTGCTAGGAGGACAGTGAAACTGTATTTGCAAAGCTGTTGAGGCAAAACATAATGATCTATTCAGGAGACTGTCAATAATTGAGTGTGGCGGAAGGGTCAAGCAGAGGTAGGGCTGGAGAAGTGCCAGAGCAAGGTCGCCACGTCGGAAGGACAGTCTGGTTTTGATCCTGCAGAGGAGAGGTGTTCAGACTGAGATATTCTCTCCCGGGGGCACCTCCTCCTTCTCTGGGCCACTGGGGCTGATCTGCTGTATGAGCTCTGCCACTTTTCTAAGCCTGTTATCATGCTCCCTTTTCCTCTGGTTCCCGCCCTCTGCCGGCAGCACTGGTTTCTCCATTCCTCTTCAGAGCTCCGCGTCACCCGGATGTTAAAGTCTGTCTTCATTGCCACTCTTGACTCTCACAATCATGCAGCTGCTGTACCCACTTGACAGAGGGGAAAACTGAGGCTCAGAAAGGGAAAGTGACTAAACAGGTTCCCTCGGAAAACCTGGGGTGAAGTCCAGACTGGAGCCGGGCTGCTTATTGTTGGCTGATAATGACCTTGTATACTTGGCGTGTTAACACTGGCCTTCTATGTCTCTGCCAAAGGAACGAATCAGGAAGCATCCTCGGGCATTTGAGAGGTGGCACAGGTAGGAGCTTTCACCTCCCTGCGTTTCACAGACTGCGTGCAACTTCTTGGCCAGTGGGTGGGGGCACCTGCTCCCAGCTGGGACCACTGGAGGGCTCAGCCCCCCTCCTTAGATGAAATAGTAGCTGTGTCAGGTGTGTGGGAGGCCTGGAGTGTCTGGGGAAGGTTTGCCAAGGAGCAGCCAACTAGCTCCTCGGGAGCCTCCTAGCCAGCACTGCAGATCTTTGCAGTGAAGTCTGACCTCAGCCATGGTCTCTGAGTGCCCTCTCTCCTGGCAACTCAACACCCCCATTCGTCTGTACCTTTCCTCAGAGGAGCTTCTTCTGCCCTGTCATCATTTTTAGTTTCTCTGCACCCTTTCCCCACATTTTTTTCAAATGCCATGACCCCAAAGGGACCTCGTGCTCTGCCAACAACCATGGAGCCAGGGAAGCCATCCAATCCTGAGCCCATCGAAGAGCAAGACTTTTCCCTCAGGGATGGGTACACTGATCCCATGATGGTTAATAGGGAACCTACAGGGCTCGGGTTTGAATCCCAGCCCTGCCTCTCAGCTGTGGTACCTGGGATTGACTACGGACCTCTTGGAACCTTCATTTTCTTCTCTTTTGCAAATGGGGGCCCACAACCCTCTCCCCCTGGAGGAAGCTGGGTTCTCCTGAAGAACTACCCTCACCTGCAGCCAACTGCTCTCTGCTACACTGGCAGAACTTCTAATGCTCTGGTGTTTAATGACGTGATACCCAATGTTGCTACTTAGAAAAAAGCGACATGACTACCGTCAGGCCCCTCCCTCTCTGAGCTTCAGTTTGCTCGTCTATAAATGGGGATAGTCATCCTGGAAATGGCGGAGTTTTTGTAAGACCCGGAAATGATGTGGCTGACTGACAGTTGTCCTCCCTCACATGACCCTGCTTCCTGGCGACCCATCCTGGCCAGTCGGAGCCCTCCCCTGGAAACTACTGAGATGGGTCCAGCCAGGAGGACTCCTTTATTATGTGGGCAAAGCTGTAAAGGTGAGAGTCTGGAAGCTACGTGGGGCCATTTTCCTCCCCCACATGGCAAGATGGGTCTGTGGTAAGAATCAGGTCCACAAACCAAGAGGCAGAGAGAGATCCCCTGTGCATTGGAGTCCTGGTTCCAGTCATACGTGAGGCGAGCTCTCCCCTGCTTTCTTACCCTTTGTACTCATATAGGTTATTTTTTCTGGAAACTTTCTAGAACGATCTCAACCTTTTGTCTTATTTAGTTCAAATTGTGGTTTTGTCTCTGACTAATCAGGGTTGTGTTATCAGCCCGATTTTCAAGTGAGGAAACTGAGGCTCAGGGAAACTCAGAGAAACTGAGGCTTGACCCAAGTTACTCAGTGAGTAAGTGCAGAGCTGGAGTTTGGACTTAGGACCTCCGTAGTCCCAAGCCCATGTCCTTCCCTCTGTCCCACATGGTCTCCTGTAAGCCACAGCAGGCCCCCCAGAGAAGCACCTCTGTTTCTTTCCCTAACAGCAGGAGCCTGTCAGGAAAACAGAAATCATGCAGAAGTTCAACAGAGGAAATTTATTATTTATTTAAAAG
The DNA here is from genome assembly GCF_054177405.1 of Leptonychotes weddellii. NCBI lineage: Eukaryota > Metazoa > Chordata > Mammalia > Carnivora > Phocidae > Leptonychotes > Leptonychotes weddellii. The sequence continues at coordinate 35,065,473 of NC_138383.1, forward strand.
ACCTATTTATTTATTTATTTAGAGAGAGCGCACGAGCAAGTTAGTGGTGGGGCAGAGAGAGAGGGAGAGAATCTCAAGCAGGCTCTCTCAGCTGAGCGTGGAGCCTGACGTGGGGCATGATCCCATGACCCTGAAATCATGACCTGAGCTGAAATCAAGAGTGGGACGCTTATCCAACTGAGCCGCCCAGACGCCCCAACAGAGGAAATTTAATATAAGGAGTTGGTTACACAGAACAGAAAAAGAAGCAAGGGAACCCTGAGGAAAAACCCAGAGAAAATAACTAGAGAAAGCAGCTCTCATCTCTAGGACGGGGGGACAAAAAGGGAAGAAGATGGGGTAGCAGAATCTAGGAGCTCCGAGGGGCCCCTGGAGCTGAGACACTGAGGAGGGGTGCCTCCCAGTCCTGTAGGTGCTGCTGAGCAGGCACGGTAGGTCTGGTTCTGGGGTGTTGGGCCCAGAGTCCAGGTTTATGGCTCCGTCTAGGTCCACTACATGAATGGAAGGAGGGAACAGGCTTCCCGTGGTCTAGGAGGCAGACTCTGGGGGCTGGAGTGACACCCTTGCCCTGTGCCAGTTCCCTCCATGCGAATTCTGACCTGCTTTGTCCCAGGTCTTCTTCAGAGGCCTCAGTGAGCCTGGACAGTTGACAAGGTGACGTCTGTGACCCCAGGCCAGGGCTCAGGGTCAGGATTTACTGTGGCAACGGACACCTTCCTAACCTTTCTGGAGGCCACCTTTTCACAGCTGCATCTGCTCACATGCAAGAACTGACTTCAAGCCTTGATGAGAGTGTGGTGCTCTGCTTCAGCTCCTCCCCGAGGCCCCATCCCTGCCACCCTATCTCTGCCACCCACCCTAGCCCTGCCCCATCAGGCCCTGCCATCACTGGGTCAGACTCCAAGGCCTGGGAATCCTGTGGGGGCAGCAGCTGTTGAGCCCCTGAGGCTACTTGAGGCTGTCACACACTCTCCCATCCCGCTTCCTCCTCCTACCTGCTCAGTGGATCTGAGGCAGAAGAAACAGGTTGGGATTTGGACATTAGTCATCCTTTGCTCTGACTGCAAGATGCTGGCAAGCTACTTGTGCTTCTCCTAAAATATAAAACCCTTGCAGCTTTATGGGTCCATTAGCCACGACCTCCCCATTCTTTATGTGACATATAATTTTTGTATATATCACACCTACATATACTACTAACCCTACAATTTACAATTAAAATTGTTACTTTAAACCGTCACATGCACTTTAAAAAAGGCGGACATGGTCTTTTATATTTATCCATAATTTTGCTATTTCTTTTTTTTTTTTTCTTTTTTTTTTTTTTCATTTTAAAGATTTTATTTATTTGAGAGAGAGAATGAGAGAGAGAGAGAGCACAAGAGGAAGTAGTGGGAGAGGGAGAAGCACACTCCCTGCTGAGCAGGGAGCCTGATGCGGGACTCGATCCTGGGACTCCAGGATCATGACCTGAGCCGAAGGCAGCCGCTTAACCAACTGAGCCACCCAGGTGCCCCTAATTTTGCTATTTCTCACGTTCTTTGTTCCTTCTTGATAATCTGGGTTTCTATTTGGTATAATGTCCCCTCCATCTGAAGAACAGCCTTTAGAATTTCTCTTGGGCAGGTCTACTGGTGAGGAATTTTCTTGGTTTTCATTTACCTGGACATGCCTTGGTTTCACTTTCAATTTTAAAAGATATTTTTCATGAATATAAAATTCTGAGTTGACAGGTTTCCCTTCCCACCCCCCCCAACCCCCCCCCAGGTACTTTAAAGATGTTGTCCCTTGGGTCACGGTGACTCAGTCAGTTAAATATCTGCCTTCGGCTCAGGTCATGATCTCAGGGTCCTGGGATCGAGCCCCACTTCAGGCTCCCCTCTCAGTGGGAAGTCTGTTTCTCTCCCTCTGCCCCTGCCCCCACTTGTGCTCTCTCTCAAATAAAAATAAAGATGCTGTCCCGCTGTCGTCTGGCCTCCATTCTTTCTGATGAGAAGTCAATGATATTTATATCATTCTTCTTCTGTATGAAATTAATTATTTTTTCTCTGGTTGCTTTCAAAATTTTCTCTTTGTGTTTGGTTTTTGATAGTGTGATTATGTGTCCAGGTGTGTACTGTGAACTTATTTCTGCTTGGGATTCACAAAGATGTTCGGATATATAAGTTTATGTGTTTCACCAAAATGGGAAAATTTCAGTTACTAGTTCCTCACACCTTTTTTTTTTTCGCTCCCCATGAGCCTGGCACAGTGCAGGTTTTCTGGCCTTTACGGGTGAGTAACCCCACTTGTCAGCTCCTAATGGGATTCCCTGGCTTCTACCCTTAGGAGGAGACAAAGGAAAAGAAAGCCCATTCCTGGGCAGCAGAGCTAAATTGTGGCTTTCCCCAGGGACTGAGCCTAGGGGTTACACCAACCCAGGTCTGTGCTCAGCACGGCTGGCTTTTGTCATTTCTGGTTCCTCCCTACCCATCAGCACTCCTGACTCGGAGACACTCGGAGAGACTCGGAGTCACGGAGCCAGGCTCCTCAGGGCCTCCCACCTGCCCAGTGAAGAGCGTTTCCAGGGCTCATCCTTGTGGCTGGAGAATCTCAGGCCATGCTCAGCCTGGCTGCCAGATGCCTGTGTTACAGCCTCTGCCTTCTCCTGGGACTGTGCCCCTGGGCACGCCAGTTGTCATGCCTGGACACCTGTCCTTGCCCCATTCCTACCCAGATCCCTGCACCCCCAGGGTGAGACCTGCTTCCCTGGGTGCTCTCCTTTCCTGACTTCTGAGTAAGGACAGCCGCCCAACGTCACACGCTAACATTTGCTGTGTTTCTGCCTTTTCCTCCTGTGATATTGTGATTTATAACAAATATATATTTGCTCTTTGTCTTCATTTCTGGCACAGCGCTCCTAAAACACTTGGAATTTCCTAAGTGATGACAGCGGTGAAGGTGTCTTTTGTTATGTTAATTAGATGGCTTTTGGCCCTAATCTAAGGATGGGGGCTGGTTGCCAGGAGAACCAATCATGTGATTAGAGGGTTGGAACTTTCAGTCCCATCTCCCTGACCTCCAGGGAAGGGAGAGGGGCTGGAGGTTGAATCAATTTCCAATGGCCAATGATCTCATCAGTCATGCCCATGTAATGAAACCTCCATGAAAACCCCAAAGGACAGGTTCAGAGTTCTGCGTTGGTGAGTACATGGAGATCTGGGGGAGAGTGGGGTGCACAGAGAGGGCATGGAAACCCCAAGACCTTTCCCAGATCTTACCCTAGGCGTCTCTTCCACTGGGAGTTATATCCCTGCATAATGAACTGGTAATCTAGTTAAGTAAATGTTTCTCTGAGTTCTGTGAGCCGCTCTAGCAAATTAAACTCAAGGAGGAGGTTGTTGGAATCAACAATCTACAGTCAGGGGGTGGGGTGGTGGGGTGGGTAGTGGTATAGGACTGAGCCCTTTACCTGTGGAATCTGACTCTTATCTCCAGGTAGATAGTGTCAGAATTGAGTTGAATTGTAGGATACGTAGCTGGTATTGGAGAGCTGCTTGATGGTGTGGGGAAACAATCCCCCCTCACTGTCCCCCAGCTCATCCCACACACACTGGAATCAGTACTAGAATTATCTCGCCTTCCTCTATAGTCCGTCTTCCTGCCAATGAACTAGATTCATAGGGCCCTCATCTGTAAGATGGGCATGATGATAATAATCCCTCCTACACAGAGACAGGGGATTCAGAAGCACTAAGCCAACTGTCCTCAACGTGTGGTCCCCAGACCAGCAGCATCTGGTCACCTGGGTTAGAAATGAACGTTCTTGGCTCCACCTGAGTCAGAAACTCTAGGTGCCCTCCCCCGCCCCCCACAATCCGTGTTTTAACCGGCCTTCCAGGTGATTCTGATGCAGGTTCCAGCTTGGGAAGCACTGCCCTAAACTACCTGCCCTGGGATGTGAGATGTGAATGGAGTCCGGTGTTCAGGGGACAGCCTCCCCTCCGCCTCCCAACCCCCCCACCAAATCAGTGCCTGTTTCACACCAAAGGTCCTATGAACACTTATGTTTTTTTAGTTTCCAAAAGATCATCGGTTGCCTTTGTCCTCCTTGGTGGCTCAGAAAACCCCAGGCTCCTACAGGTTGACTGGGGCAATGATGTGTGACAGTCGGTTTCCAAAGCCAGGTGAGACCTCCAGGAAACACTAACCCTTCCCAAGCAAAGCTTCTCAGGGGAAGGTCATAGCACCTTAGAAAAAATTCTTTTCACCTCTCCAATTTACAGAAATGAGGTCTCAGAGAGCCAAGAGTGTGTCACCCAAAGTCACACAGTAGAGCACAAAGCTGGCCCCAGCCCCAGGCCTGCTGGCTTCTAAGCCGGCATCCTTAGCACTACCCCAGGGTTTCTGGAATTTTCACATGCGCATAAATCCCTGCGGAGCTTGCTGACACACAGATTCTGATTCAGTGGGTTCTGAGTTGGGGCCCCAGACGACCAACGAGGATGTTGCTCCAAGACCATCCTTTGAGTTGCGAGGTGCTACCCCATACTTCACCACGCGTCCCTCCTCCCAGATTGATTTTTTGGATAAACTGCCAGACTAGGAGAGCAAACTCTTGCAGAACAGGAAAGAACCCTTACGTGCAGTCAAGCCACTGAGAACAAAGTCAGGAGGAGAAAGCCGTGGAGTTGGTGAGGTTTGATGAGCTGCAGAATCCCCAAGTGCCACTTCTAGGCAGTGCTGCTAGAAAATCTGTTGATTCTGGGCCCCTTCCTGGGTTGGAATCCGCTGACAGCCCTCCCTAGCCCTGCTTCCAACCTCCGCCCCCCACCCCCTACCAGCCGCCGCCGCTGGTCTCTGAGGCGGTCTCTGGGGCTCAGCACCTCAGGAAGCCCTCACCATGGCAACAGACGGTCCCTGCGCCAAACACACTCGTTACCGGAGCTGGAAAGAAAACAGCAAACTCTTCCTGACCCGACCTTTCCTGGGGGAACTCGGCCCGACTGGGAAAGTCTCCCCACCCCAAACCCAAAGCAGAGAGCCCTGTGACTCTCCTGGAATCTTAGCGAGAGAAAGAATTTTGAGGCTTAACCTGAGCTTACTCATGTTCCAGATAATGTGCCAGAGAGGGCACGGGGCTCCCCCAAAGCCACACAGCCAGTTTCTGGAGGGAGGGCCTGGCCCCTGGGCGGCTAGCAAGACTCTGTTCCACTGAAGGAAGCTTCCTGAAGGGCAGGGGCCCTCTTCCTAAGTTGCAGCACTAACCCCCAACGTGACTGTATCTGGAGATGGGGTCTTTGGGAGGTAAATAAGGTTAAATAAAGTCATAAGGTTGGGGCCCTTAGCTGACAGGACTGGGGCCTTGTAAGAAGAGGGAGAGAGAGATCTCTCTGTATTTCTCTCCCTGTCATGTGAGGCCACGTTGAGAAGGCCATGGTCTACAGGCCAGGAAGAGAGCCCTCACCAGAACCCGACCATGCCGACACCTTGGGCTTGGACTCAGACTCCTAGCCCCCAGACCGTGAAGAAATACATGTGCATTGCTTTAGCCACCCAGTCTGTGGTATGTTGCCATGGGCACCTGAGCTGGCTAAGCCCACCTTTGAGTGAGTCACATTCTCAGTGTCCCTAGAGGAACCTGGCTGTCCTCACGTGGTGCTTCGAGAACTCTTACAAACAATACCTTCTCCTTGGACTGCTGGGAAGCGAATTGGCTTTCTCCGCACTCCAGAATGCATCTGGTTGGTTGACTCTGTGTGTTAGGTTGGTCTGGGAGGTGAAAGCGGGTTGTGCTGGGTGTGGATGACAGCATGGCTCGGGGTGGTCTAAGGGGACAACAGGGAGAGGATGAGAGCCTCAGTGCTGCCTCTCCTCCAGCACCTGGGGCCGACCCTCCCAACTGCCCCATTTCCACCGCCGCCTTCCACAGACCCAGTGCTCCAGCCTCGCTGAAAGCCTTATGGTGTCCCAAATGTGTCATGCTATTCATTCCGCCATATCTCCACACGTGCTGTCCACACTGCCTGGAACATTCCTTCCTCCTTTGTTCCCCTGGCAAAAACCCAGCCCAGTGTTTGGGTCTCCTCCTCCTCCGTGAAGCCTCCTTCACCAACACTCCTTGACTCCCATTCACTCATTCACTTGTAAAGAAGCAAACACACAACAACTCAATACATATGGACATGCGCGCGCGCACACACACCCCCTAGGTTCTTGGTTGCAAACAAGAGAAACCAACTCTGGCTAATTTAAACAGAAAAGGACTTTATTAAAAGTATATTGGGTTGCCTCCAGATGACCCAGAATTGGGAAACTGGGCTCCGGGCTCTGCAGCCACCAACAGAGCCGTGTGGCGCCCTCCACGCCAGGTGCGGGACGCTATGGACACGGTGGCTTGCAAAGCCTTGCATAGCCAACCTATTAGCGATGCCCCTGGCCGCTGCAGTCTCCGCCAACAGGGATGCTTCAGATCATCTCTCAGTCTTCTCCCTTCCTTGTAGCACTAGCTCCAGTTGAGACTCTGGGCCAGTGGATTCCGTCGGCAGAGCCTGGGTCACCTGTCATGCCCTGGCTCTGGAGTGGGAGGTGGGCTCCTTACTTCCCCAAGAGCCCTAAGGAGGGGGGGTGGCTTCCCCAAATGATAGAAGGGGATTCAGATGTTGGGTGGCCAAAATCATAACAAATACCTCCTGGATGTAGAATATGTATTTTGGGGGTTTGAAAATTCTCACTATTCATGGTAGCTACATCCTATGAAGTAACTATACACACTGAGTTAATGAATACGAACTATTGCTGCTCTGGGAAACTCGAGCTTAAGGTCCTGTAAGGTTCCGACGACGACATTTTTGTTAAGAGATCAATACATACCGTTGTGTGTTAGACACCTTATTGAATATATATCGTTGATTCGCCGACCTTGAACTCACAGCCAGTAGCACCATAACCGGTGCTTGAATGAAGCTTATCTAACGCACATATTTTCTCTGTAAGGCACATCCAGCCCTCTCAGGAGCGCTAGACAGCACTTGAGCACCATACTTAGAGACCACTTTAAATAGTGAAATCACCCCAAAACACAAAAATGCTGAAAGCAGGTCACTAAATAGAGCATGCAAAGGACACCTGTTTACAGTGCAAGAATTGACAGAAGGCAGAGCATCTCCTCGTTTAACTTCATCGGGGAGTGTGCGCATTGGTGGTGCTCAAACTTTTTGCCTCTCTTGCCATATCCACGAGTAACTGATAGTGAGCATCGACTGGGGGGTTCTAAACAAATTTTAGCTAGTGGGCAAGTTTGAAAATATGGAATCTGTGAATGATGAGGACTGACTATATCATATATACTTATATATTATATAAATTATATATATAAATACAATCTTTTTAATACATAGAATTTTTCCATATGTATTTCCTATACATCTTGTTGTGGTAAGGCTTCTCACCCACTGAGGATGTCCCTGTTTCAGGGGACGGTGGATATCTGCTAGAACGCCAGTGCAACATCATCCAGTTAGATTTTTACTTGACCCCAGAGCAAGACAATAAGCTTAAAAGAAGACATTGTAGAGAGCACCATTTTCTCAATTCCGCTGGCAGAGAGACTCTGGGGCTCACTGCTCCGGGGCAGAGGGCAGATATAATGCAGAGGAAGTGATAAGACTGAATATGACCCCTTCCAGTCCCAAGGGATTTTGTTAAGATGCAGCGTCCTTTCTTTGGGATAAGAATGAGCAAGGAGGTTTGGGGACCCTGAGAACATCAAGGTAGTGGCCGTGGGTCCAGCATTTAAGTCTGTAGGATGGTAAGTCTGAGCTGGCCTGGCTCCCTAGAGAGCTCCAAAGAAATGCACATCAGTTATAGAGAAAGAAGTGACATTTTCTTCACAGATCTGAGTGTAGTGTGAATATGTGTTCAATCCTGCTACCCACCAATCCCACAAACATTTAAATATTTGAGCTCCTGCTGTGCGCCAAGTACTGTGCTAGATGCTGGAGATGATGCAGTAAAATGGTGGAGGGGAGATGTGAATCTTGTTCTTAAAGGAAACTTACACCCTGGCACAGCCGGAAGGTGGTGGCTAAGTAGAGAAGGGAGATAAAACTCTTTGACCATTCACTCTGGGGACAGCTGTGTATTGGTATTGGGGGTCTAACAACAAGGTACAGGACTATCTGCCTTGTAGGAGCTCGGGGTTCTAGGAGCACGGTGCAGATGAGACAGCGCCCAGATAAATATTTGAAAGTGTATAAAGTGTGCAGAAAACAGAGCATGGGATCGTGGGATGTCAGGGGACAAAGTGGCCACCAGCCACTGGAGATCAGGTAGGGTGTGGGTCAGAGAGACTTCCTGGAAAAAGAGATCTTGGGATGGCCTTTGGGGTTCAGCTCCTGGGGTGTAGTGAGTGCTTAGGACAGCACAGTAGGGTGAAGCGCAGCAGTTAAAGCTGTCCCAGTTTTGGGGGCGCCTGGGTGGCTCCGCTGGTTAAGCGTCCGACTCTTGGTTTTGGCTCAGGTCGTGATCTCAGCGTCCTGAGATCGAGCCCCATGTGGGGTTCAGTGCTCAGTGCAGAGTCTGCTTGTCTCCCTCCCTCTGCTCCACGTCCTCACCGCGCGCACACACGCTCTCACTCATAAATAGAATATTTTTTTTAAAAAGCATTTATTTAAAAAAAAAAAAAAAAAGCAGTCCTGGTTTTGGGTGCAGCCTCTCTGGCAGAGGGCGGGAGGCAGAGATATTTCTGGTTTTAAATCCCCTTTGGAGGGAGTGTCTTTTATCTGGGGAGTCCCCACCCACGGCCTCTGGGCGAGTAGGAGCTCAAAGATTGGCAGGACCTTTGGGCCACCAATTCAGCGGGGCTAGTCTATGTTTTCCAACGTGTGTTATCCAATCGGCTTAGGGATTTGTTCCTAATTAAGTGAATTGGAAAAAAAAAATTCTCTTTCCAGGTGGTAGAGGTATGGACCCTCCCCTACCAATGACATTGGCTCCCATGAGGCCCGAGGTCTCCAGCCTGGCTTGCCAGGGGCCTGCACTGTGGACCAAAGCAATCCGTTTGTTTGCACAGCACCGTGTCCTGTCCACAAGCCTTGCTGGGCAAGGGGACGAGGTGGGGGGAAGGTGAAGTGTCCAAGGCAGATTCTTGCTGTGCCAAGAATTCTCCTCAGGAACAGAAAACACACAAGAAAGGGAGAAAAACGCCCAAAATGACAAAGTGAAAGAAAAAAGAAAAAAAACCACCCGAATTTGTGCACAGCTGAGGAAAAAAGCCTCATGTTAAGGGAAATTCGATTATTGAATACATGTGTAATTGCAAACTCCCCGAGAGTCCCTGGAAGCTAGTGAGCTGTCTCCCCAGAGGGACTAGGAATGGATTGGAAGGCATTGCTCACCTCCTGGACCATCCTGTTAGGGTTCTGGGCCAGAGGGGCGCGGTGCACAGAGAGGGGAGGGTGTGCTGGCTGGGGAGTTGGCAAAAATATTTCCAGCCATTAGCTCATTTGATGGTCACAACAGCTCCTGGGAGGTAGGAAGTTCAGCAATAGTTATTCTGTTTATTTGGTAAGTAAACGGAGGCTGGAAGAGGTGAAATGACCAACCCGGAGTCCCATGGCTGGAAAATCCTGCCCCTGGGACTTGTGAGCCAGGGTTTCCCGATGCACCTGCTGGCTGTTGGTAGGAAGAGAGAGGAGTGAACACGGAGATGCGGCACCCCTGGGTCTCTGGATGTACTATGTGATTTCAGCGGGACAGAGGGGATTGCTATTGACAGCTGAGGAAACCAGCTCAGAGGGGTGAGGCGTCATGGCCTAGAGGCCTGGGCTGAGGGCATTCCTAGAAGCTGGCCTGCCCCTAAGGGGGCCATGGCGGTGGACCTGCCCATCAGCAGACCTGCCCATCAGCCCTCTCTGGGCAGAGCCAAGGAGCACGTGGGCCAGGGGGCAGGGGAGGGCAGGCTCTCTGGGCCTGGAGTCAGGCCTGTCTGACTGCAAGTGTCCTGTCACTCCGGTCTGAAGTTTCTGTGGTGTCACCCTGGATTGTGGCACCCCCTTCCTCACACCTCGATCTGCCACAGGGCTCTGCTGGCCAAGTCCTGCTGAGCTGAGCTCCAGACTGTATGAGGTGGTGGCCGTCTGTCTGCCCCAGGCCGCTGCCATGCTGGGCCTGTCTCCTCAGCCTGGTGGCGGCCTGGGGGAGGCCCATGGGCGCCACACTGTGAGTGCGCCCCTAATCACATAGCTGCCCCAGAGGTGATTTTTATTTTTTTTTAACTAAAAAGAAAAGTCCGAGAAAATAGCAAAGTCATACTGAGGCCCTGTTGGACACCTGGTTTTGGTCTTTGCCTTCAAGGAGTTTAGTGTCTCCCAACTGGAGTGCTCGCTTAGGGGACACTTTGAAATGCCTGGGGCATCCGGGTTGTCCCAGTGACTGGGGGCTCTAAGGGGCTGGGGCCAGGGATGTTCAACATCCCATAGCACCTAGGACAGACCTCACAACAAGAACAAAGCCTACCTTAACTGCCAACAGCGTTCTGGATGAGAAACCCTAGTGGGAGATGAATCTGAGCTTCCAGATCTTTGTCAGGAAGCTTTGGCATTTCCCACCATTTTGCCGATCTGGACCCTGAGGCTCAGGGAGGTTAAGTCACTATAAGTGAATCTGGTCACACCAAGACTGCAGAGTCTACCCTTTCCATGGCCTTCAAGGCTGCTTCTCCCAAGCCTCTGGGTAAAATGGGGCGATGACTGTACTGATTTATTCAGGAGGCAAACACAGCCAGTGGCCTTGAAAAACTTGGGAAGACTCTGGGATGACTGTGTGGGAGGGGCAGGACCTGCTGGGTGTAGCTGTGGGCACGAATAGAGGGAGGGAGGGAAGATGGGAAATAGATCTCTTTCGACACTGTCTGTGTTTCTTGATGCAGCAGCTCCCAGAGTCTTGACAGGGGCTCGCTTGGAGTCCCAGTGGCCCACGGACCCCATGATTAGCCCATCTCTGAAAAATAGTAAGGATCAGAATTCTTCCTAGCTGACCCCTCCCCTAGGCCTTGGCCAATCACAACCCTCTAGTCCTGGTTCCAGGATGTCAGGTAATCAGGAGGGTGTGCAAGGAAGAGGGGAGGGGAGGGAGGAAGGACATCCCCATCTCACCTCCACCCCCCCCGCAGCCCCTGCTCCGCTGAGCTGCCCTGTCCTGGGAGGATGCTCTTTGATATCTTTTAGACATTGGTTCCTCCCTGAGTGTCCTGGCTAAGTGTGAACAGTCTGTGAAAGTTCTCAGGTTTAAGACCTCAAACCTAATCATTTGTCCTTGCTTTCCAGGGATGGATCATCTAGGGTAGGAAACACATTTTTAAACAAATAATAATAATGGAAAGCAAAAATGCAGTAATGATGCAAAATAGGAATTGGAGAGATGTCTGTGTTATTGGGCAGGACCTCTGTACTATCTCAGGTTCTGATAATTGTTTTAATGATTGAGCTACTGAGAGGTGACCCTTAGGAAAAAAAATCTTAGTTTATCTATACATCTTTAAACAAACATTGGGTCCACATTTTAGAAGCGGTTCTTTTCCCTTGCTGATATATCACTGTCTTCATCATGACAGTACATTTTGATTTACACCACCATTTTGAATGGCTAGAGGTGCTCCACTGTATGGACATGTGAGAATTTATTTTATAGACCTCCTGTTGTTAGATGCTTCAGTTTCTGTTTTGTGATTATGGCTCAGAAAAATTTATATTTTTACATAGAGAAACCTATCAGTATGCTTCTTTGCATTTACTTTCTCTGATACCAAGCTTAGAAAGCCATTCCCTATCCAGGGATGTGTTAAGTTCACAAATATTGATAAAGTGCCAACAAGGTGCCGGGTTCTATTCTATTCTATTCTATTCATTGATCTAACAATGAACAAAACAGATTAAAATTCCCAGTTCTCCTGGAGCTTATAGTTGTGCGTGAGGGGGAGGGGGGACGGTAATAAACAGTAAACCTAATAAGTGAATGATGTGTTAGAAAGTGGTGAATGAGAATGAAAAAAAAAGTAGAGCACGGTAAGGAGGGTGGGTAGTGCTGGGATGGAGAGATGGCAGGGGGGTGGGGGGAGTCAGGGAAGCATGTCTTTTAGGCTTTTTAAACCAGGGTGTGGGACGCCTGGGTGGCTCAGTCGGTTAAGCGTCTGCCTTCAGCTCATGTCATGATCCCGGGGTCCTGGGATCAAGCCCCGCATCGGGCTCCCTGCTCGGCGGGAAGCCTGCTTCTCCCTCTGCCTGCCGCTCCCTCTGCTTGTACTCTCTCTCTCTGACAAATAAATAAATAAAATCTTTAAAAAAATAAAGCAGGGTTTAAGCCAAAAGGTACACATAGAATGGGCCCTATAACCACCGGGTACATTGTCTCTTATTTAGTACAACAGTCTGGCCTTCTTCCATTACCAGAATGGGTCATGGTTTTGGTTTCTTTGGTTGCGTTCTGGAAGTGGTTGGCCATTATTGAAGCCACACTGTGAGAATATTTTTGTCTTTAAATGTAGGGATCATGGGGGAATGGGTAAAACAGGGGAAGAGGGAAGTACGGGCTGCCAGTTATGGGATGAATCAGTCATGGGGATGAAAGGCACAGCATAAGGAATAGAGTCAATGGTACTGTAATAGCGTTGTACGGTGACAGATAGGAGCCACACTTGGGAGCATAGCACAATGTGTAGAGTTGTGGAATCACTATGTTGTACACCTGAAAGGAATGTAATGTTGTGTCTCAACTATCCTTCAATTAAAAAAAAAATTTTGGGGGGGCGCCTGGGTGGCTCAGATGGTTAAGCGTCTGCCTTCGGCTCAGGTCATGATCCCAGGGTCCTGGGATTGAGTCCCACATTGGGCTCCCGGCTCAGCGGGGAGCCTGCTTCTCCCTCTGACCCTCTCCCCTCTCATGCTGTTTCTCTCTCGCTCGCTCTCTAAAAAATAAATAAAAATCTTTAAAAAAAAATTTTTTTTTTTAATGTTGGCATCACACTCAGCTCAACAAGATGGCGGCTCCATGCCAATCACTCAGGGTCTGAGAGCAGCCGAGGGGGGCAGACGGTTGTCCCCGATCATCCCACCCCTGGCCCCACACTCCCAATGGTTCACTGAGTGGAAAAGGGACCCAAAACACCTCATGCTACTTAAAATGGTCTCCATACCTTTTTCTTCTTCTAGATCTTTATTCATGTTTCACATTTAACTCAACCTGTTAGGAACTCATTTTGGAATACGACGCTATGGCGAGGTCCTAACTTAACGTTTCTCCCCCCAAATGTTAACAAAATTGAATGTTTTTTTTTCTCTCCCTATTGATCTGAAGCATCACGTTATTTGTGTTCTAATTGAATACTTAAGGGCACACCACCAAATAGCAGCTCCAAAAGACGACCCTAGATCCTTTATCACTGGATGTGACACTCATTTCTGAATCTCTCCTCTTTGCAGATGTCTGGCCTCCCTTCACTTCCTATGATTTTACTATTAGGCAGTCTCACTTTTTCTATTTGCCTACAAAGATACTCTGACTGACTTGCAAACTCTTCGCTGAACTTGTAATACTATTGGACTGTATTTATAATAATAAAAACAGGGTGTAATATTTCCGGGGTGATTTTTCCACACCAGGCTCTGTTCTAAGTCCTTTATATTGAACTTAATTTAAATCTCAACACAAGTCTCTGAAATAATATTTTACAGTTAGGGAAACTGAGGCCAGAAAGGCCCCGTAGCTCACTCGAGGTCCCACAAGGTGACACTGAGTCTGGATTTGAACCCCAGCAGTCTGTGCTGTTAATCCACAAGGTGTGGCTTTGCTAGAGGTGTGAGTGGAAGTCTGGGGGAATAGGGAGACCAAATGGTCCTATCTAGAAAATGCTCATACCCATACATTTGCCATACTTGGAAATGCTTTTTACCTCCAGGATCTTTACTAGACCTTGAATTTAAAAGCCAGCAATAAAGTTTATTGGCCTCTCCAGCCAGAAGGGCTCTGTGAAAGCAGAAGCTTCCTGGCATGCCAGCCAGAGGACAACTAGGGGTGAACTTGCTCACGCTAATTTACACACGAAGTGCGTCATCGGTAGCTCTGGGGGAAATACCAGGGCCACCTTGGCTGTGAGCGCATTTCGTTGGCTACTGTCCTTGACGCGATCTACTTCTCTGGGTACTAGTCTATCAGCCTTCTCACCTCTGCACCAGATTCATCCTGAACACCCTTGCCTGTCCAGAGTGCAGCTGCAAATATCACCGAGAGCCCCCCTCTCTGCCTCGCATTGCGTCACCACCTCACGCCTGCTTTTTCTTTCTTCCTTCCCAGTCTGTATACTTTCCATTTCCTTCTCTTGTCTGATTGCATGAGCAAGGCCTTCCTGGACAATGTTGCTAAGGAGCAGGGAGAGGGGACAGCCTTGCCTTGTACCAATCTTAGAGGGAAAGCTTAGAGTTTCTCACTATTCAGTATGATGTTAGGCTTTTGTAGGCATTCTTTATCAGGTTGAGGAAGATCCCCTCCATTTCTAGTGTACAGACAGTTTTTATCTTGATGGGTGTTGGATATTGTCACAACTTTTTTTTTTTTTTAAGATTTTATTTATTTATTTGAGAGAGAGAGAGAGAGCAGGGGGGAGAGCAGGAGAAGAAGGAGAGAGAGAATCCCAAGCAGATTCCGCGCTGAGCACAGAGTCTGCTGCAGTGATCAGCGATACTCCAGGTCCGGCTGCCCACTCAGCCTGGATCCCAGAAGAGTAGAGGGCAGGGCAGAGGGTCCTGCTGATATGCCATGGACTTGCAGCATGGATGAGAAATGAGCCTTGTTGCTGAAGCTGCTGAGATTTGGGGTTATCTTGTTACTGCAGCACAACCTAGCCTGTCCTCACTGATACTGTGTCTTCCCGGACAAATTTAGGACCCCAGATGAGGGTGACTTCCCATTTAAAACAGGTTCCCCATTCTTCTAGAGAATTCTGAACCCATACCAAATTTATAAAAATCCCAGTCTGCACCCCGCATGAACCGTGTCTGACATGTTCAATCTGATGTTGTAAATTTATGAAATGAAACCATCTGGTGGGACTTGTTCTTGCTGATGCACTGGAGGCTCTGAATGAACACCCCTGCCTTCAGAAAGGTCTACAGACAACCCGTTTATACCTTGCTCTGGATGTTGGGCAGGAACGTGTATTGACTAGACAGACCCTCCATGGATGAAACCAGGATTGTGTTTCTTTGTCATCTGTCCTCTGCCTCCTCTCCAGTCCTCTGATTACTCACAAGCTATGTTGACTAGTCTGTGATCACAACTGCAAGTTTTTGGTTTCTTCCTTCATCTCAGGCTTTAACTCCATCTTTGTAATATCTGTTCTTTCTTTTCCAATTTGAAGATTATTCTCCTGGATGAAGACAGAAGCAAAATAAAAATCGAGTGGTTCTGCTTTCTCTCCAACATCTGTTTACATGATATCAAAGTCCCTGAGCCCTAGCCTCACTTTGGCTTTCTTTTTTTTGTTTCTCTGAGTAGACCTTAAAAAAAAAAATCCCTTTGTGTGTTCTTTAGCACATTTCCCAAGTGTCAGCTCATTCTGGATTAATTTATCTTTACTTGTTCCCGAATATTCACTTAGAAGTTACTTTATTAAATTAAAATAATGCTAAAATAACAACAGATATCCAAGATTAAAATGGCTCATAATTATGTAACCTAATCAAACCAAGGATTTTCCCATGTTTTCTAATTCTTTATGCATATTTTAAAATATTGCCAGCAATATTATCTACAACAAACATTTAAAATTTTCTGAAATGTAACATCGATACATAAAGTGGAAAAAACAAACATCTGTATCTCAGTGGACTGTCCTGGAGCAAACACCAGTATACCTCAGGTCAAGAAAAGAGATAGATCATTCTAGCACCTCAGAAGCCTGCCTCATACCTCCTCCTGGATTACTACCTTTCCCTCTCCATGTAATTAATACAACCTTGATATTAACCTCTTCCTTGCTTCTCTTTATGGCTTTGCCCACTACCCATGTGACCTTCAGCTCTCGTTCAGTTGTGCCTGTTTTATTTTTTTTTTAAAGATTTTTATTTTTATTTATTTGAGAGAGAGAGAATGAGAGCACAAGCAGAGGCAGTGGCAGGCAGAGGGAGAGGGAGAAGCAGACTTCCCGCTGAGCAGGGAGCCCGATGTGGGACTCGATCCCAGAACCCTGGGATCATGACCTGAGCCGAAGGCAAACGCTTAATGACTGAGCCACCCAGGCGCCCCACAGTTGTGCCTGTTTTATGAACCTCATATAAATGGAAGTATGTGCCTCTTTGTGCTGGCTTATTTTATTCAATATTACATTTGTGGGATTCATCCATGGTACAATATATGGCTGTAGTTCATTCATTGTCTAAACATACCAAATATATTTCTCTGTCTCATGTTTGATGGTCGTTTGGATTGCTTTTAATTTTTGGCTTTTGTGAATGATGCCACTTATGAACATTCTAATTGTGTTTCTTGGTGCACACGTACACACATTTCTATTGGGTATATACCTAGGGATGAACTTGGGTTGGGTGCTATGTGGGTGTGCTGCTTTGGTAGATAATGCCAAACAGTTTTCCAAAGTGATCATATCAATTTGCACTCCAATCAGCAATGTGTAAGTGGCCGTTGCTCTAGATCCTTGTCAACACTTGCTATTATCATGGCTTAATTTTAGCCATTCTTGTGGATGTTCAGTGGTATTGCATTATATTTTATTTTGTGTTTCCCTGATTAATAATCAGGTTGAGCACCTTTTCATTTGTTTATTAGCCACGGGAGATCTCTTTTGTAAAGTGCTTTTTCAAATCCTTGGCCCAGTTTTCTTTTTGGTTGTTTGCCTCTCTCTTAAGGATTTGAAGGAATTTAAAATATATATTAAAACTGTGAGTTTTTTATGGTTATTTGTATTGCAAATATCTTCTCTCACCTTGTGGCCATCCTTTCATTCTCTGAATGTCTTCTGATGACCAAAAGTTCTTAATTTTAATATAGTCAAATTTAACAATTGTTTCCTTCATGACTGTTCTTGAAGAACTTTACCTCTGTTATCTTTCAGATGTATCTCATGTTTTTCACTTCCTTTGGAATTATACAGTAGGTATTCTTGCTTCAAAAGAACATATAATTATGTTGTCCAACACCATTTATTGAAGACTGCCATTTCCCTACTGCTCTGCAGAGCTGCCTTTGTCATAAATTTCATGTATATATACATCTGGGTTTGCTTCCGAGCTTTTTATTCTGTTCCATTGATGAATTTGTCCTTATACCACACTATTAAATGCTGTATGTTTTATAATAATTCTTGATGTTAGATAGGAAAAGTTCTCCCATCTTGTTCTTCTCATTCAAGAATGACATGGCTATTCTGAATATTTTGTACTTTCACATGCAGCTTTGAATCAGCTTATGAAGCTCTGTAAAAAAAAGTTGGGATTTTGGTTGCGATTACATTAAATTTACAGAATAATTTGGGTACAGTAGACATCTTTACAATTTGAGTCTTCCAATTCATGAACATAGTATAGTCCTCTATTTTGATCTTAGCTATTTCTCATACTGTTTAGAGGTTTACTTTGTAACATATTTTACTAGATTTATTCTTAGGTTTATTTTTAATGCTATTGAAAAATGGTATTTTATTTCATTGTATTTGGGTTTTTTCCCTGATATATAGACAAATCTAGTATATTGACCTTGTTTCTAATGCATTACTAAATTTATTCATTAATTCTCAAAATGTAACTTTTAGATTTTCTACACATCATATATTACATGCAAATCATGACTGTTGTATTTCTTACTTTTCAATCCTTTCTTATCTTACTGCACTAGACTAATACAATGATCACATTGGTGATAACAAACATCCTTGTTTTGTTCTTGATTTCAAAGGGGAATGTTTCATCATTTCACCATTATGAATGAAGATTATGATAGGTCTTTTTCGAGATGCGCTTCTCATGTTTAGGAAGTTCCCTTCCATTCTTAGTTTGCTAAGAATCATGAATGGATGTTAAATTTTATCAAAATATTTTTCTGTATCTATTGAGATTGTTTTTATCCTTTAGCCTGTCAATGTAATAAATTACACTGATTGATTTTCAAATGTTGATCCAAGTTTGCATTTGTAGAAAGAACCCAACCTGATTTACTCATAAATAAGTTGGGAAATATTTTGTTTAGAATTTTTACATTTATGTTCATGCATGAGACTGGCCTGTGGCTTTTTTTTTTTTCTTTTTTTCCCTTTCTAAATGTTCTGGCTCAGTTTTGTTGTCAAAGTCTTACTGGCTTCACAAAATAAGTAGTGGATTGATATATCTTATTCCCTAGAAGAATTTGCAAGATTGGAATTATTTCTTCCTTAGGTGTTTGGCAGAATTTGCCAGTAAAGCTCTCTAGAACTGTAGTTTTCTTTGTGGGAGTATTTTAAATTGTCAATTAACTATGTCTTATGAATATTCAGTTTTTGTATTTTCTTATGTCATTTTTCTGTAAGTCACATTTTACAAGAAATTTGTCTATTTCGTCTGATGTTTAAAATGTTTTGGCATATAGTTCTTCACAATATTTTCTTCTTGTCTTTTCAGGATCTGTGGAATCTATGGTAAGATTCTTGTTTTCACGGCTGACATTCATTATGTGTGTCTTTCTCTCTCTCTCCCATCAGTCTTGCTTGGGGATTACCAGTTGCATTCATTCTTCCAGACGCAACTATTCATCTTGTTCAATATTCTTTGGTGTGTGTTTGTTTCCTAAGTTTCATTTAATTTCTGAATATTTTCTTTCTTCTATTTTCTTTGAGTTTAATTTGTTATTCTTTGGTTAACATTTTGAGGTGAGAGCTTAACCTTTAAGATTTTCAGTCTTTCTTCTTTTCTAATATATGTGGTGAGAGTTCTGTAAGCACATCTTTAGGTATATCCCACAGCTGTCAATACATAGTACTTTGCATTATTCAGTTCAAAATATTTTAAAATTTCTGTTATGATTTATTTTCTAATTCATGGGTTATTTAGAAGTATATTTCTTAATTTCCAAATGTATTAGGGTTTTTCTGGTTATCTCTTTATGCTGATTTCATGTAACTGTATTATGATCATAGAATAAATATCCCCTATATAATTTTCAGCTTTTCAAAGGTTTTAAAATTTGCTTTCTGGCAAATTTGTAAACATTTATAAATGTTTAAGGTATGCTTATAAAGAGTGTATTTTCTGCGGTCATTCGGTGCAGTGTTTTATATATTTCCTTTAGGTCAATTTTATTGATCATATTATTCAAATCTTTATCTGATTAAAAAAAATCAGCATCTGGGAGTTGTGTTCTAAAATCTTCCTCCTTGTGGAATTTTCTATTTCTTCTTAATGTTTGCTTTTCATATACTTAAAGCTGTACTATTAGGTGAATACAAATTTGAAATTGTTCTATCTTCTTAGTGAATTGAATGTTTTATAGTTACAAAATTCCCTACTTATCTCTAGCAATTCTTTTTGCCTTAAATTTTACATTGAAAAATACTAGTATAGTACCACCAGCTTCCTTTTGGTTAGTCTTTCATGGAATAATTTTCCCCTATATTTTACTTTCAACTTTTCTGTATCTTGGTTTATTAGATGTCCTTCCTGTAAACAACAGACAGTTGTGTTTTTTAATCTAATCTAACAGTAATTGGAGCATTTACTATATTTATATTTTTTATAATTTCTGATATATTTGCTTTTAAGCTATCATTTTACTAAGTGTTTCCTATCTGTTCCTCCTATTATATGTTTCTTACCTCTCCTTCATTGGCCACTTTTGGATTGAGTAAGAATTTTCTTGTTATTCATCCCCCATTGGCTCAGAAGTTATATGCCCTTTTACAATTATTTTATAAGTTATGCGAAAGATAAAAAATATGCATCCTTGATTTATCGAAATCAATGTTTAATTAGCACTTGTACTTGCTTCCCAGATAATGCAAGGAGTTTAGAACACTTTTGCTCTATTCATCCTGGTCTGTTTCATATGCTAATGTTGCCATATGTTTTGATTTTCTCTGTAAATATACATCCCACACCAAATAACTAATATAAATGGTCTCCTAGGGATCCTTCATCTTTCTCCATGCTCATATAAACATGTACACATGTATATAGGGATTTCATCTTCAGTTTTTATAAACCTGAGGTTGTATTTGATACATTTTTGCTGAAACTTGCTTTACTCATATAAATACAATCACTGTTTTTTAAAGTCAATCATTAGATGCAGATCTAATTCAGCATTTATATAGCTACATATTATTCCATGTTATGGGATCTAGCATACTTTACCTAATAAACAAAAAAATTTTTAGTCTTTGTCATTATAAGCATGTTATAACAAATAACTTTATACACATGTCTTTATATGTTGGTGGTTACTGTTTTGATTACTATAGCTTTGTTGTAAGTCTTGAAATCTGGGATTTTGATACCTCCAGCTTTATACTTCTTTCTCAAGAGTGCTTTGGCTATTTGGGGTCTTTTAAGGATTTTTTTGTTTTGATTATGTGAAAAATACTATTGGTATTTTGGTAAGGACTGCATTGAATCTGTAGATTCCTTTGGGTAGTATGGACATTTTAATAATATTAGTTCTTCCAATCCATGAGCATGGTATATCTTTCCATTTATTTGTGTCATCTTCAGTTTTTTTCATCAGTGTCTTACAGTTTTCAGAGTATAGGTTTGTCACCTCTTTGGTTAAATTTATTGCTAGGTATTTTTCTTAAATTATAAATGGGATTGTTTTCTTAATTTCCTTTTCCGCTATTTTGTTAGTAGTGTATAGAAATGCAACGAATTTCTGTACACTGATCTTGAATTCAGCAAATTTACCAAATTCATTTATTACTTCTAATAGTTCCGGGTTCTCCCCCTGCCTTTCTTTTAATAAGATTTACCAGAAGTCATATACGACATTTCCCTTTACTTCTGATGTCAGGATGTAGTCACATGACTCTATCTAACTGCAAGGGAGGCTAGAAAATAGTCTTTTATGCCAGGCAGCAGTATGCTCAGCTAAAAATAGGGCTTTTATTGACTAAGAAGGAAGGAGTGAAAGCATGATGATGTGGATACCTGGTAGGCTCTGCTGCAGTGGGAGCTGAGAACTTAGGGCTCTGAACTCTTCTCTATTTTAACCAGAGAAGCTTACTTTTTTAATCTGCTTAAAAAGCTGTGTTCACTGTAAGATTTGAATGCAAGAACCCTATATTTTAAAAGGAAGAAGAAGGGCGCCTGGGTGGCTCAGTTGGTTAAGCAACTGCCTTCGGCTCAGGTCATGATCCTGGAGTCCCAGGATCGAGTCCCGCATCGGGCTCCCTGCTCAGCGAGGAGCCTGCTTCTCCCTCTGGCCCTCCCCCCTCTCATGTACTCTCTCTCATTCTCGCTCTCTCAAATAAATAAATAAATCTTTAAAAAAAAAAAAAAAGGAAGAAGAAGAATCAAAACCACTGGGCCAAAGCAAGGATCCCTTGTCTTATAGAGCAAGTGACCAGCAATAATGTAGAGCTGCCAGTGCACTTGCCAACTCCTTTGTTGGCCTGGGGCTGGGTCCAAGGAATAGGCAGGGCCCAGACTTCTGCCTTCCCTATCCTTGAGAACATATGGTGAAAAAAGGACTGGAGATTGGTCCTCTGTGAGGTGAGTCCAAACCTTTCAAGCCAGGAGGGAAAGGCCAAGCCAAGACTTAGAAGAGAAATGGCAGAATTGTGTATTATGTAGAGTGGGCTAGGCTGCAGGATGCAGAGATGCAGAACATACTTAATCAAGAAAAGGCTTACTGCTTCTAACATAAAAGGCTGAGATAAGACTATGTATTTGGTGGTTCTGCACCACGCTGTGGTGTCCGTCGGTTAGTGTGAGGTCAAAGGAACAAGCATTTTAAAAATAAAATGTAAGGGCGCCTGGGTGGCTTGGTCAGTTAAGTGTCTGCCTTTGGCTCAGATCATGATCCCAGGGTCCTGGGATGGAGCCCTGCGTCAGGCTCCCTGCTCAGTGGGGAGTCTGTGTCTCCCTTTACCCTTCCCCCCTGCTCATGATCTCTCTCTCTCTCACTCACTCTCTTTCTCTCAAATAAATAAAGTCTTTAAAAAATATATTATGGAAGATTCCAAACCTACACAAAAGGAGAGGGAATGATATTCTGAACCACTTTTAGAGAAATCTAGACTCTTTGCCCTCCCATCTCTCCTTATAGGTAATCATTCAAAAAACTTTTTGGTTATCCTCCGAATTGAAAAAACTCTGTGTGTTTTGTGTGTGTTTGTGCGCGTGTGTGTGTTTTGCATTCCTGCTGGGGATATATGAGCACATTGAGAATAAATATTACACACAAGATTTACTACAAAGCTATAGTAATGAAAACAGTATGGCACAAAAATAGACACACGGATCAATGGAATAGAACTGAGAACCCAGAAATAAACCAATGCTTCTATGTCAGTTAATCTGCATGAAAGGAGGCAAAAATATACTATGAAGAAAAAACAGTTTCTTCCATAAATAGTTTTAGGAAAACTGAACAGCTACATGCAAAAGAATGAAATTGAACCACTTTCTTACACCAGATACACTCTCCCTCCTTTCTTGGATAAATGGCTGAATACTAAACACACTTTTCTCTTTTTTTACTTAACATCGTGTCTGGGAGATCACCTCCAAAGCAGTACACCGAAGTAGTCCTCACTCCTTTTAGCAGCTGCATAGAACTCCATTGTATGGATGGACCATAGTTTATTCAATCAGTCCCCAGATGATGGACATTTGTGTTTCCAGTCTTTTGCTGCTAAAAATCGTGCTGCAACAAATAACTCTGGGCACGTATCTTTTGAATTTTTGCCATTGTGGTTTTGGGATAGATTCCTAAAAATGGAATTACTGGGTCAAAGTGTAGTTGCATATGTAATTTTACTAGGTACTACCAAATCCCCCTCGATAGGAGTTATACTTTTTTGCATTCCTGCCAGCAATACATGAGCGCATAAGGAACAAACGTTAGCATCCCAATTTTCCCTTTTACAGACGAAAGAACGGAAGTACAGGTGCATCGAATAACTTGCCCAGGTCACAAGCTATTAAGTAGCAGAGCTGGAACTTGGACCCAGCCAAGAAACATTTCTCTGCTCCATAAGATGTATGGCAATGGCTTGGGAAGACCTCACTATCTCCCCTTTTGGGAGAGGCGTTAGGGAAGCTTAACCTGTCCGTAACCATCATCCTGGCCTCCTGTGATGCCTCAGTCTCCAATAGTTACATTCCAGTTCCAGAAAAATCTGTTTCCCACCCTTGGGGCTAAAGTCTCAGTGACTTCTGAGGATGGGTCATCTTATCAGGGTGACCCCTGTTAGAAGCAGCCTTTCCTCCCTGTTCCACATGAGTCATTACTGAGCACCCACCAGACTGGATGCTTCTTTCTTACCTAATTAGAGCATCTCTTTTCATGCTAAAATGTGGTAGATGCATTAAAATGTGGAATGAATGTGCCTGGTTATCATCTGCTTCTCTGGAGTCGGAGTATGTGAGGGAGCACTTAAAATTTTTAGTTTTAGGATAAAATGACTCGGCATCCTTCACAATGCTTTGAGAGAAGGCAGCTTATACCACCGAAGAGAAGGCAAAAGGGAGGGGCAGTAAGTGTCACTTGCCACGGCGTGGCACGTCCTTCACACCAGTAACCTTCATACAGCCCTTTGATGTGGGTATTATGACTTCCTTCCCACAGGGGCAGGAACCGAGGCTCAGGGGGTAAATGAGTTGCCCAAACTCACACAGATGACAAATGGCAGAGGTTGCTTAAATCTAGCTTCTGTGACACAAAAACCTGTGTGGTTTTTTTGTTTGTGTGTGTTTGTGTATGTGTGTGTGTTTAGTGCATTTACTTCTCCAAAAAAGAGATCCAGACAATGCACAGGACAACTCCCAGGATTGCTGCATTCAGGGATCACCCCCTGCTTTGGAAAAGTTTCAGTAGCCTGCCTCTGGGTCCACCCCCTTCCTGGTTCACCTACACTCTTCCCCACACATTCCCCAGATGGCATCTAGCCCCATGGCCATTATCAGTTGGGTTGTGTTCAGCTGCAAGTAAAGAGATTTCAGCACAATTTGGCTTAGAGGATTGGGTGCATTTCTTGTCCCATAAAACTCTGAGGCAGGATGGGTTCTAGTGATTTGGTATCAGAAGGTTTACCTTTTTTTTCCCATGTCCTTCTACTCTGCTTTCCATTGTATCAACCTTATTGTAATCCTGGCTACCCTTCATGGTTGCAATGACTTCCAGATTCTTCATGTTCAGGAGAAAGAAGAGGTTTCTTCTAGAGTGTTCTAGAAAGAGCTAGAAAACTAACACTTGTCTGCAGCTTCAGATGGACTCAAATGCCCTCTCCTGAACCAGTTACATGACCAGAGGATGGGGTGTATCAGCTTAGACTTGAGCTCTACATCCCACTCCTAGTGCAGGGGTGGAGTTATCCCCCCAAGCACATGGGAGATATGGACACAGCAACATAAATTAGGGTAGCTAGCATGAAAAATGGGTATGGATATTGAACAAGCAACACCCATATCTACCACAACTCCCAAATTCATGCCTCCATTTTGACCTCTGTGTTCCAAAGTCCAGCTGCCTACTGAGTACCTCCACTTGAATGTCTGATATGCCCCTCAATGGCAACATGGCCAAAATAGATCTCTTGATTCACTTCCCTGTCCATCTGTTCCTCCGTCAGTCTTCTCCATCTCAATAAATGGCATCAAGCATTCACCCAGTTGCTTAAGCCAAAAATTAATTTTCTCTTACCATTATCCCCTTCACACACTGAACTCTAGCCACACTGACATTCTTTTGGTTTCTAGAACTGTTTCCTACCTCAGGACCTTTGCACTTGCTGTTCCCACTGCCCGATATGCTCTACATTCATGGCAAGCTGCTCCTTGTCAGTCAGGCCTTTATTCAAATATTACTTTTCCTGGCCACTAGATCCAAATTAGGCACCCAATCTGTCCCATACCTGTCACTGTCTATCACATCACCTTGATTTGGTTTCTTCTTAGCACTCATCACTAGGTGACATGATCTTGTTCATTCATTTTGTTTTCTTCTTTATTGTCTTTCCCCCCCCAGAATGAAAGATCCATGCCAGCAAAGACTTTGTCTGTCTTATTCACTTCTGTGTCCAGTAGATCTATGCAAATATCTATTTGTGTGATATCTACGTGAACACCCAAGTGATGCTTCCCCCTGGAGTTGTGCGCCATAGCAGCCCCAACTGTATCCCAGAACCTAGAACATGTCTGCTGCATGGTAAATTCTCAATAAATATTAGGTCCATAAATGGATGGATGCACAAGTGGATGAGTAGAGGGATGGGTGGAGAGAAGGGTGGATGAGTAGATGGATGGATGGGGTGGATGGGGACCTTAAATATCACCCTTCCTGAAAGTAGAAAGACAATATGGTTAGTAGGCTCTGGTTGGGGCAGAGATGTTCTTTGGAATCCAGAACCCTCTTTATTGTCTTCCCTCGACCATTTCACTTCTCAGTCAGGTTGAAAAAAAGAAGAGTTCTAGCTTTGAAACCCCTGATAAGTTCAATGATCCATTACTGTAACCCCTTGTGATTCCCAATTTGAGAGTATATTCTGACCCAGACACCCCACCTCACCCTGCCCTGGCCGAGGCCGGCTCCTTGCTGCTCAGGACCCTTCCTTAAAGTGTTGAAGAAATAACATCCTCGAACTAAAGTAATAACTATTGCTATAATAACTAACAACTGTATGGCACTGTGCGGGTTGCAAGGTGTTTTTTTTGCATGGATTATCTCAATTCTTCATCATAACAAATCTGGTGCCATTATCATTATGTCACCGAAGCTTAGATGGGGCCTAATCTGGGGATAGCAAGCCCCGACACCCTCTGTCTGCACCCATGGCAGACATCATTAATCAATTAAGGCACTCTTTCCTGTTTAGTCCAGTCCCAACCCCAGAATTTTCAATCTTGGGACACAGCCACTCCCTATCGGTCAGGCTGACACACATGACAGAATGCATTTTCCCATTGGGCTCGCCCAGGTCCCTCATTTTGCATATGTGGCAGCTGGGGCCTAGGGATGCCACCCAACTAGTTAGTGGCAAAGCCAGTGCTAGAACCCTGGACTCTTGGCTCCCATGTAGTCAAAGGTCTTCCCACTGGTTGCTGTACATGGTTCTTAAGGTGATCGGGATTCTGATTTAACCGGGTGTCGGGCTTTTAAAGGTCCCTAGGAGACTGTAATTTGCAGCCAAGGTTGAAAACTATCAACATTTTCTCCCTCTATGATAGTGTTTATTATTTTTCCTGATGTTAAGAATTACCTGGGTACTTGTTAAATGTACATTTGTAAATATATAGGTCTCTTCCCTGGAGAATCTGACTCAAGAGGTCTGTCCCAGGGCCCGGGAATCTGCATTTTCATAAGCCTCCCAGGGGATTCTGATCATCTAGGAAGCTGGGCCAGACAGCTCTGAACCGACTCAGCTAGGACTCTCTTTGGACAGCCCAAGAATGAGGCCAGGCAGCTACTGAGGGTCAGGAGGCAAAGGGTGATCTGGGCTTTGTCTCTTTAAATAGTAGCAAAGGCTTCTGTCCATTTCCCAAGCATTTGCCTTTCTTTTGAAGTTATGTAATCCATCTCAAGAATTTATAAGAATAATATCGCCCTCGTGCCTAGTTTATGTAGAAAAAGGGACAGCAAAGGGACAGATAAAGTAGAATGCAGAGGTAAGGATGAAATGAAAATTATTTGTCTATTTTAGACAAGCAATTTTCTCTAATGTTCTGTTCTCTGGTGTTGGTGTCCTTCTGAGAGCTCAAGGGCTTTTTAAGGTAGAGCAAATCTGGGGGGTTGTTCTTGAGGGAGACTGGCTGGAAATGTGGATAGGGATTGTCAGGTGCAGGGCCTAAGAGGATCCAAGTGTCCAGTGACTACATGCGGGCCAGGAGACCCCACCGCACACCACCTGGGCCTCAGACAGGTAGGACAAAACCAAAGTGGTGAAGTTTCATCATGTGTCAGACACTGAGCTGGGTTCCTTTCTCCCCGCCAATGAAAATCCTGCAAAGTACAGTTAATATCTCCATTTTACAGATGAGTAAATTGAGGTTCAGAGAAATTACACTGTCTTTGGCCTAACTAGGAACTTCTCAGTCTAGAAGGGAGAAGCAGCATTTAATCCCATGCCCACTACTACTAGGAAGACCCAGGCTCACTGGAACATCAGGATGAGAATATGCTTGGCATTTTAAAAATGGAAACTAGAGTCAATTTTTTTTCAGTCATACATATTAATGGAGAGACGTAGCCTGGAGAATTACAAAGAGCAGATTTACCACCTAAACTTACTTGTCCTCGAGCTAATGCTAAACTGGGTGGCAAATCCAGATCAGGAAAGAAATGAATCTGGAATTAAGAGCAGGCCACAAATATGCACCAAAAACCTTAAAAATGCGCACACCCTCTGACCCAGCAATTTCACCTCTAGGAATTTATCCTCCCAAAATAGCTGAAAAAGTGGGCCAAGAAGAATTTACAAGGCAACGTTGTTTACAGCTTTGAAAAATTGGAAACATAACTGTCCAACAATAGACTTAATATCATATAGCACATTCACTTAGGCAAATACCATATGCCCATGAAAAATGGTGCTGTAGACATGTGTCTATTGACCCAGAAAGCAGTTCATCATACATTTGCTGAGTGAGAAAACAGCCTGTGTTGGAGTGGCATGTTTGATACGATCGTGGTTGTGTTAAAACAAACAAATAAATAATATTCCAGGAGTGTTAAGTGAGATATACAGCGATATATATATATATATGTATATATATATATATATCTCCAGGTGCCCTGGATTATTGGATTGTTATCTTTATATAGTGGGATCAGAGACCATTTTTATTTGCTTCTTTTTTCCCCATTTATCCAAACACGCTGAATATACCTTGCTTTATTTTTTTCCAGGTTTATTAAGATAGAATTGACATATAGCACTGTAGAAGTTGAAAGTGTACAGGAACATGAGTTGACTTGCATATATTGTGAAGTGATGACCACAGTGAGTTTAAGTCTAGTTAACATCCCTCATCTCATATGATACAAAAAGAAAAAAGAAAAAATGTGGGTTTTTTTTTTTTCTGCATGATGAGAACTCTTAGGATTCACTCTCTTAGCTTTGAAATCCACCATGCAGCAGTGTTAGCTGGAGTCACCCCAGTACTTAGTCATCTCAGAACTGGAAGTTGGTGTCTTTGGACCACCTTCATCCAACCCTCTCCCCCCAACCCCTGTCTCTGGCAACCATGTATTTGATCTCTTTTTCTATGAGTTTGGTTTTTTGTTTGTTTGTGGGGTGTTGTTTTTTTTTTTTTTTTTTAAGATTCCATGTGTAAGTGAGATCATAAGTCTCTGTCTGACTTATTTCACTTATCAGAATACCCTCAAGGTCCATCCATCCATGTTGTTGCAAATGGCAGGATTTCCTTCTTTTTTATGGCCAAATAATATTGCATTGTGTATATATCTTTATCCATTCACTATCCATTCATTCATTGCTGGACACTTAGGTTGTTCTGTCCTGCTTTGGTTTTGTTTTGTTTTTTGCTTAACTGTTTTCTTCAGGGAACATCTGTCACTTGCATAACTAAATGAAAGTTGTAAAAGTCTTAATTAATGCCACCAGTGAAAAAGAGGTAGGGAAGGGACCTGGAGGCAGGAAGGGGCTGAGGGACATCAATATCGGGGTTCATAAGCAACCACGAACCCAGCTCACAGATACACCCAGCTTATAAGCTACATAGGCAGGTTATGTCACGCCCTTGAACCTGATCCCTGGTCAGTTCATGGCGTATGGAGTTTGGCACCTGCCATGCCCCTGTCTCTTACCATGTATCTATGTGGGTCAGCTGCTTTGTGTGGGGGAAGAAACACATAACCCTTGAACCACATACACATCTGGAGGCATTCATACAGAGAATGGCTGGCCATCTTGGAGATGAGGGGCTGGGTGGAAAATGGGGGTGCTTGAGAAGAATTCCTGAACGAGTGAGGGACTTCTAGTACAGGGAGCCCCACTCAGAGACCAGCTGAAGTATTATCAGTGAGGATGGTGCCATCTGTCCTGTGGCAGGGGCTCCAGCCTGAGGGTGGAGAGAGCAGGTGTGGATGTGTGACCCTTGGGAGCCACGAAGAGTGCTTTTCCGTGAAGACTGTAGATGTTCATTGTTGGGGTGAATAGGCAGAGACCTCCAGACTTCAGGCGCCGGGGGAAGCCCATGTAGAAACTGTTGCCAGCAGAGGCGGCTGCCTTGGAGCCACCAAGGATGTGGCAGTGGCCCAGCAGAAGGGGCAGAAGAGGACAGGCAGGGTGGTCTAGGAGGAATGGGGGTGGCCATCCGTCCACGGGAGTTTGGTCCCGCAAGCCGGGTTCCTATTGCTGCTGTAACAAGCTTCCATAAACTTAGTAGCTTACAACGTATACAAACTTTTCTCCCGCATTCTGGAGGTCAGAAGTCCTAAAATCAAACTTCTGGCTGGGCTGCATCTCTGCTGGTGGCTCTGGAGGAGAATCCATTTGCTTGCCTTTTCCAGCTTCCAGAGGCGGCCGGCTCGTCTGGGCTCATGGCCCCTCCCTTGAATCACTCCGACCTTAGCCTTGCCTCCCCTGCTTCTGTCACTGCATCGTCTTCTCTGACTCTGATGCTTCCGCCCCGGCCGACAGGGGCCCTTGTGACTGCATTGGGCCCACCTGGATAATCCAAGATCATCTCCCCATCTCAGGACCCCTAACCTAATCACACCTGCAAAGTCTCTTTTGCCGTGTAAGGTAACCTATCCCCAGGTTCTAAGGATTAGGGTGTGGCCATCTTTTGGGGGCCACAGAGGACAGGTAGGAGGCCCCCTTGGGGGCTCCCAGAAAGCGCTGCTGGGGAAAGGGGGGGGCTTGGATTTAGTAGCTTTGGGCATTAATATTAAGTAGTTATTCAAACTCAAAAGTGAGTGAAGTTTAGGGACCTTGAGGTCCAACACAGATGGGGGCCCTGGAGCCCAGGGGAGCTAGCGATCTGTCCAGAGTCAAGGGGTAGTGCTCCAGCTGTTCTCCATGCTGTCTGTTGCACTCACCTGACGTTAGGAAAAGGAAATGCTGCTGTTGTTTGTTGCTGTTGTTCAAGGCAGAGAATAAAACCTACCAGATTTTGGGGGAGGAGTGGGTGGGTGTGGTTTGCTTTGCAAGGGAAAGCCCGGAGCCCCCTGAGTGTGGGGGGCCTGCAGGGACTTGCTGGGCCTCGGCCCTCCTTGGGAAGTTGTCCCCTCACTGGGGCTTTCCATCGAAGGAGGATGGAGAGAGGCCAGGCGCTCCCAGCGAGGAGGCAGCAAACTGTGGCTCATGGGCCGTTCCCCTGAGGCTGCCTGGCCGCTGTTGGTCAGCCTTCAGCTCTTTCCCCAAGGAGGAAGCTCTTCCTCCTGCCTCAGATCGGATTGGATTGTGGGGTGGGTTCCAGGGACAAAGGGAAAGCACTTGGGACCCACCCAGCAAGAAGACATTTCTCTCTCTGACCCTCTGGAAAACCCACACGTGTGCATGCCTGGGTGGTGAGTGCTAAGGGGGAGGCCAGACTCTATGCTTTGCTGTTTTTCATTCTTTCTATTCTTAAGTCAGCCAGTTCTCAGTGGATTTGTCAGAAAGAAGCACTGACATCAGAACACCTGGGTTTTAGTCTTGCCCCTGCTTCTCGCCCAGTATATGACTCTAGATACATCCTTTGACTTCTCTGGGCCTCAGTTTACCCATCTGTAGAATCAAGGGTGAGACTGGATGATCTGCAAGGTGTCTTCTAGGATGTGTCCCGCTTATGCTGGAATGCTTACAACAACCTCCCCACTGGTCTCCCCACTTCCTACCTTTGAGGTCTCAAGCCCACCTGGTTGCCAAAATCAAATCCCCCCGACCACACTTGCCTTTGCTTTCCACCATGCCCCAGTGGCTAGCCAGGTGCCTGGCCTTCAGCAGGCCCTGAGCTCCATGAACATGGAGGGAATGACTCAAAGGAAGAGGCCCAGGCAAAGGGGGCCAGCGTCACACTCACTGTGCACAGGAAGGGAAGCCCCTCCGTCCGGCTCCCCCCTGCCTGAGGACTGCAGAATCCCAGAAAACCGGTTGTTAAGGAGCCAGCCACCAGCTACCAAGTTAGATAATGAGTGCCTGAGTTTTTCCACCCCTGTTTACCTTGTGTTAAGTACACGAAAATGATGTCATTTCTGCACCCATCCAGCTGGCGCGGATGACAGGGTCTCTTGGGCCTTCTCCTCCTCTCCCACCATGGTCACCTCAACCTTCATCAGTGTAGGCTGGGCCTTGGGGAGGCCGGTCAGTGCCACATCATAGCTCTTTCCGTCTTCCCCTCCCGCCCACCCCATGTTTCCATCCCCTCCCAAGTTCATCTCTCACCATGAAGGCTGCAGTGTTGTCTAATTGGTCCTCTTGCCACCAGCTTGTCCCCTCCAGGCCCTTTACCCCCGGGGCCAGAAGGAGTTTTCTAAACGGCACCCTGCCTGACGCCCTTGACTGGCTCCAATGTTGTGTTCAGAAGGAACCTTAGCCTGCCCCCAGGCCCTGGGAGATCAGCGTCCTACTACTCATCACCACACCCCAGGACTCCATGCCTCAGCCTTTCAATCAGCCAGATCTTCTGCCACATTCTTCTTCTCCTTCTTTTTTTTTTTTAAGATTTTATTATTTATTTGAGAGAGAGAGCCCCTGCAAGCAGGGGGAGGGGCAGAGGGGGGAGGAAAAGGGAGAGAATCTCAAACAGGCTCCATGCCCAGAGTGGAGCCTGACGTGAGGCTCGGTCTCAGGACCCTGAGATCATGACCTGAGCTGAAACTGAGTTTGACGCTTAACCGACTGAGCCACCCAGGTGCCCCATTCTTCTGTCCACATTCTTGAAGGTGTACCTCCCTTCCCCAAGATCTTCACCCCTTGGGGCCTCTTTTCCCTTTACCTGAACTCCTAAGTCCTCAGGGAACCTCAGAACCAATCCTGCCCCCTCCACTTCCAACCCTATTCCCCTCCTATGTGCCCTCATTGTGTCCTGCTGGGAAGAGAAAGGGCAGTGACATTTGGAGACTGTCAGAGGCTTGCAAAATTTACAAGACCCAGAAAAGATCCTGAGGTTTGCTGATCCTCTTAGGAGGCGATGTGCATGGAGTGGAAGGAAGGGTGAGGAGCCTCCACTGGAAGGGCCTCCTGTTCAGGAAATTGGATCCCACAAGAAGGCCATGAGGACGAAGGGCCTGGAGCTTGCAGCCTGGCTCCCAGTCCCACAGCCCTTCTGGAAGCAGTGGCCCTTCTAGTTTTTGAGTGTCTGCCGGGAGCACAGAGCCCGCACAGCAGAGCATCCAGCAGGGCTGCTGCAGAGAGGCAGAGTCTGAGCGTGGGGGAGCCTCTGAAGGTCCTCGAGGAAGAGCAATGGCTCTGTTCCAGGCTCCGAGGTGGGGACTGCAGTCACAGGGGGAGCAAGACTCTTTCCTCACCTTGCCCAGTGTAGGCGACGGACAGACACATAACACATGAGTATTCCAATGTGATCAGAGATGCAAGCTCAACCAGGGACAAAGTAAGCCACGTGGATGGGTGCTCCATAAAGAGATGGCAACCAGTAACAGCCAATGTGATCTCACTCACTCCTGACAGCACCCCGTGACAGGGGAATGTAGCTCCCCTTTGCACACTCGTACACATAATGCACATTTGTGCACAAGCACATGCTCCATGCCAGGCAACTACTAACCATGCTGAGCCTCAGTTTTGACTTCTGTTAAATGGGCTTATTGATACCTATGTTACAAGGCTTTGTGAGACTGAATGAGGGAATATATGTGGCAGGGCCCGACTCCTAATAGGTATCAAATCTCAGCTTTCTTAAGAATAAGAAGCCATCTTGGCCATGGGCAAGATGGTAGGTGGGATCAGGGGTCTTTGACAGATGAAGCAAGTTGGGACCCCAAAACAGGAAGCGTAGGGTGAGTTCTCTGGGGTGGAACTTCAGGACACCTGGCCTCTGGGGGCTACCTTCACCTGACCCCTTCCCACGAGGCCCACCCTTCCAGGGCCATGACAGGCCAGGCCACCCACGTGTCCATCACCTCAGGCGTGCTCCCTTCATGGGTCATGCAGGCTCCGGGCTCACTGTCCTGGCCTGCCCCAGCCCTGACTATTTCTGGAGTGGGAGAGCTAGGCCAGTTCACTCCTAGTCTGGAGGCCCCTGAGGCAGGTGGAGGGGGTGGTGAGGCCTGGCTTCGTCCTGAGCCTGGACTCGCTGCTCCCATCCCCCGACACCCCCACCGCAGAGGCTGCCTCTTCCCCGCCAGGCTGGGCCAGCAGTCGGGCTGCCTATAAATAGCAGAGTGAGATTCCTCGTGGCCCAGTGAATGGCGCTGACATCCGGCCTCCGCCTGACTGAGCCCTGAGTCACAGGCCCCCGCCGGAGGCCCGCCCAGGCCACTGGGCCTGCTCTACTCACATGGCCTCAGAGGAAGCGTCGAAGCGGAGGAGTCTCTCGGGAGGCTGAAAGAGGCCGAAAGAAATGCAGCTGGCATTTCCTTCCCGCGAGGCCCGCCAGGGCGCATGAGTGGGCGTGCATGGGTGTGTGCCAGGCCGAGGGGCAGGCTCCAGGGGGCATGGTGGCCTCGGCAGCCCCTTCCCAAAGTGTAACAGATTCCCGGCGAACCTCATCAGCGAGCCTCATCGGCTCCCCTTGCACTCTTGTTCTGGCTTTCGCTCCTTTCAAAGCCAAAACCAAACCCACAGAGATGGACACACCCACACAGGCTCAGAAAATGGGCGCGAAGGCTGGAAACCAGGTCCCCGGGGCAACAGGCAAGAACCGAGACCGCTCTAGAAGGCCGACTGGAAGGACGGGCAGGAGGTGGCAGGGTGGGGTGGGGGCGTCTCCAACCCTCTGCACTCCGCCTGGTTCAGAAGGAGGTTCTGACTGGTGCCGGGGTCCCGTGTCCACCCTGTGGCTAGAGGAGGGCGGAGGGAGCTGGGTGGGCTCTGTCCAGTGGGGAAGGAGAGTGCTTTTGATGGCCCAAGCCCAGCAAATGTCCACAGTCAATTCTCTGCTCAAGAGCCACCTGCTCTGAGAGGTCTGCCCAACCCCCTTCCAGAGGGTCCCCCACTCCAGCTGTCTCCTGCAGAGCCTGGGCACGATCTAATTTATGGAATGTGTTTGGTTTTGTTTTCTTGGGAGTCCGCACACACACACTCTTGCTCACCCATGCAGGCCTCTTCAATGATCTGAGCAGCTTGAGCAGCCCCCTCCCAATCTCTCTCCCATCCGGGAGCCACTGCGGCAGGCGATCCCAGCTGTGGACCTGCATCCTCTGCAGTTCTGACCCACAGATTCTTCCTAGGAAGACGGAGACATTCTCCTGGCTCGTGCATAGGTGCTGGGGATCTCTCGGTCCAGAGGGACTGGAGTGGAAAACCCTGCTCCTGCCCCATTGGAACCTCCTGGCTGGTTCCCTGTGGTCCACAGTTGATGTCCCACCTCCGCTGCCTGGTTTCTCAGCACAGGCCAAAGCTTGGGGCCCCAGGGAACTTCTGTACTTCTCCAGACGCTACATGCTCTTTCATACCTCCAGGCCATACCCAGGCTGATCCTTCCACCTAGAAGCCTCGGCTCCCCTCGCCCAGTCCCCATACCTTCTTGCTCACCTAGCAAACTCCTACTTAGACTTCAAGACCCATCCAAAGATCATCTCCCTACAAGACTGTGAGCCACATGAACTGTTTCGGCCCTCCTTTCCTCAGTTTGTCCTGAATTCTCCAGAAACACAGATGCACAGAACCATGGGCTTGGCAAGGTCCTTAGAGACCCACAGTGGTTTGTAATCCATGGGTGGTTGGAAATGTGTAGGGCATTTTTTGGTTGCCATAGTGACAGGGACTGCTGGTGGCATTTAATGGGCAGGGGGCTGAGAAGGCTAACTAAGAAGGATTATCCATCCTAAAGGTCAATAGCAGCCCACTGAGAAACACTGAGCTGCCTTCTGTTGGGTGGGGAACCCAAGGCCTCGGGAGGGAAAGCATCTTGTCAAGGTCACGTAGGCACATTGGGCACCGAGGTGGTCAGCACCCACTACCTTGGGGGAGCACTCCTGGGTGTTGGGCCTGAGAATGGCCTTCTGACCCTCTGGGTCCTCAGTGCCCGGCCCTGGCCGCACCACCGGCACCAGGGGAGTTGTGGGAAATATGTCTGGGAATGCCCCAAAGCTCCCACCAGCTGCTGCACCTTCTCCTGCCCCGTGCTGGCGGCCAGATAGTTTGACGTGGCTGCGGATGTGCCTGGAATGCGGAGCCAGCGTCCCCCAGGGAGGGGAGAGCTGGGCTTGTGGGCTGCGGCCAGGGCTCTACAATTACAGCGTCCGGCTCCGTGAGCTCATCTAAACACCAGGAAAGCCACGCTTCAGATCGGAGTCTGGACATAGCGACCACAACAGCCCAGGGCCCAGCCTGGTTCCACAGAAGAACTGGTGTTCCCTAAATCAGGCCCCCAGCCCTACTCAGAAAAGGCGTGGCTACTCTTCCCCTTCCATCTCCCACTCTCAGCTGGGGCCATCATGGACCCTTCCTACAGGCTGAAGGAACTTTTGAAAAACTGAAAAGAAACTTTTAAAAACTGTAATTGGTTATACGTATAAAGTCAGAGATAATAATAAAACCAATCCTCACATCCCTATCACTCGGCTATGAGAATCCTCGACCCAATGGCCCATCCTGCCTCATCCAGATCCACTCCCCCCGCAATCCACACCCCTCCTCCAGTATTATTTTGAAGCAGGATGCCAAATGTGACATCATTTCATCCATAAATATGTCAGTGTGTATCTTGAAAAGGACTCTTCCTTACAAACTAAACCGTAATCACAACACCATTATTACACCAAAAACAAAAGTCTTAATATTAGCAAAGACCCAGTCCCTGTTCAAATTTCCAATTGTTACATAATTGCTTTTTTCATAATTGCTTTTTTTTAATCGTTTAAATTTTGATCCAAATAAGGTCTACACCTTGTAATCGGTGGGTAAATCAATTTTGAGTTTCTTTGGGTCTAGAGTTTGGTTTTGTTTTTTGTATTCATGGAAAGAAACTAGCTGTTTGTCTTGTGGCATTTTGCTTATTGCTGCCCTGTGGTGTAAGAGAATATGTTCCTCTATCCTCTATCCTGGAACTTGGTAGTTAGAAGCAGAGGCTTGATCAGATTGAAGTTTGATTTTTTTTGGGGGGGGGGCCAAGACTACCTCATTAGATAGTGTTGAGTTCTTCTATCAAGAGGCACACGGTATCTTATTCTCTTTTTAATGTAATGTTAGCAGCCATTCAAGCAATGAATTTGTTAGGGAGTGCAAAATGGTATATTTCATTCCTTCTACATTTATTAGCTGGAATCTGTCTATAGAAGAAACGTACTCTTTTCTATTATCTGGCATGTAGTGATTCTATTTGAAAGAGACTTTTAAAGTTTATCCACTTTCTCAGTGGACCCTGGGGTAAATGGCCCAGAGAGGGCAAGCCCCTCACTAAAGGAAACCCAGCAAATTGGGAGCAGGCCTGGAACTCAAACCCCGGCGCTGCATCACATGCCGCACTACTCTGGAGGCAGATGGTAGAGAAGAGAGGAATCACGCCAGGATTTGAATCTAGGACCTGCCATCTATAAGCATGGGACCGTGGGGCCAACCATTCAGCCTTGGTGCTCTCTGTATTGTGTGGATAATCCCACCTCCTTCTTGCAGCCCAAGTTTGCCAACCTTTTGGCCCTCTGTAAGAAGAGGCTTGGAAAAGCCCATTCTGATCTCACAAGGTGGGCTACATTCACCAGCCAATGCTCAGGTCCATGGCATTTTACTTTAGTTTCCTGTGGCTGCTTCAGGACTTGCCTAAGGGCCCAGCCTTTCCTCCCTGTCCAAGGAGAGTTTCTCAGGAGGTCCAGGCTTCTGTCAGCAAGGTGATGAGCTCAGGATCGGCCATATAATTGTGAGGACTTTTGTTCAAAAGTGATTATGAATTTCAAGACAGTGACAGCAAAACATCAAACCAAGCACAGAGCCCTTCTGGGCACAGGCCCTGGGTACTGTGCAGGTCCCAGGCCCACTAATCCAGCCCTGGAAGAGCTCTGTCTCCATGGCACATGGATAGATCTCATTCAATCCCACCAAAATTTGAGTAAGTTGGGACATATTGGCCACAACCAACAGAAACCCCAATCCAATGAGCTTCAGTTAAGAGCAGGTATTTACAGTAAACAGTATTTAACAATTATAGTCATATAAATGCAGTTTCGTGGCTTTTAATCCTTTGAGTCAACATGTGGACAAAGCAATAAAAACTTGATTATGGGGCAGAAGGAAATATGAACGCCACAGACAACATAAAAAATCTTATTGCTGCCCAAGGTGGCATGTGAATGGGCAGAGGAGTGGTAGGGACATCCATATTTATTCTTATTCTGGGCTGGCAAGACAAGATAAACCACCTAAAGTTGAACAAAAGAAATAGACATTTAGATATCGGCAATCAGTAGGTGCCTAGTAGATGTGCTATAAATCTCAGTTGAGAAGAAGGATGTAGGAGTGTAAGTGAACTCAGTTCTCACAGACCTTTCGGAGAAATCAATGGATTCGGTCTAAAGTTATAAACCAAGAAATGGGTGTAGAAGCATATTATCTAGAGTTATGAAGGTAAACGTCAGAAAAAATACAAAAGGAAATGTGTCAAATAGTTTGCCTCTGGAATGAAGCGGGAAGAACAGGGCAGGGCCTGTTGTTTTCCTTTACGAGCTCTTTTGTACTGTTCGATTTGTTACCACGTTCTTATGTTATTTTGATAATAACTAAAAGTTACAGAGGGCATGGGAATTGATCACCAGACATGGAAAGGCAGAGGGGCTGATTGCCACTGACTCCGTCAGTGCCTCATTCTCCCAGGCTCCATCCCCCGGCCACTGGTCACCCTGGAGTTGGATACAGCTCATGATCCAAGGGGAAAATGCAGAATATTCCAGGGAAGGACTGTGATTGGCTCACATGCCCACCCCTTGGGCCAATCCAGGGCGTGATGAACTCTGATTGGCCTTCCCAGGGTCATGTGACTCTCTGCCAGGAAGGTTGAAATATCCCAGGGGGCCGTAGAGCGGTAGAGGAGGAGTTCTCCAAGGGAAGGGCAGGGCTGTTATCGGAAGAAAGGGAGAAGGGATGCTGGGGACCAAACCAACAGACACGCAGGATGCTGAGACTACCATGGGCCAGACGCTGATAGAGGGCCCAGGGTGTGGGAGACATGGGGATGAGTGCAACATACAACTCCTACCGGGAGTCTGGGTGAGGGTGGGAGACAGGGAAACCAGTAGCTGTTACCCAAGCACACCGGGTTCTATGGGAGCTGGCGGGCAACCTGTTCTGTCAGCTGGGCATCCAGAACTCTTATCAATTCCGAAGCCCTCCCTCCCCCCGCCCCAGAGACTCCCAGCTACAGCACAGTGACTTGGGTCCAGATCCCATTTCTGCTCAGGGACTTTTTTTTTTTCACCCATCTGAGCCTGTTTCTCCAGCAGTAGAATGGGACAGTGATTACAGTTTAGCTATTAGATTGGTTGGAGAGGCCGAGTATAGAGCTTGGCCCGTAGGAGGCCCTTCTCTACCCTCCCCGAATCTCAGGGCCCCCTACCTGCATTGCCAACTTGTCTTAGATAACCTGATTAGCTCCAGCTGAGCTTAAAATCAAAAGATGCTCTTTAGAGTTGTTTCACAATCTGGTCTGTAGAAGAAAACCAGATAATTATCCAAATGCCAAACATTACATAACTGTACCCAAATTGTCAACATATACCTCCACTAACACAGAAGCTCCCTGAAGGCAGGCAAAGCATTAATCATTTTTCCATCTCTCTCCAGTATCCAGCCTAATAGACACTTCCTCCCCACACCCCAGTCTCATCAAGAGATAATTAGCATGCAGCACTGTGAACGTTGAAGGTGTACAACAGACGGACTTAACCCGCATACATTGTGAAATGCTTACCACAATAAGTTTAGTTTACATGCATCCTCTCTATAGATACGAAAAGACAAAGAGAAAAACATGTTATTTTCCCTATGGTGACAAGAACTCTTAAGACCTATGCTTTTAACTTTCAGATACACCATACAGTGGTGTTAACTATTGTTGTCATCTTGTACATTACATCCCTAAAACTTATTTGTCTTATCACTGGGAGTTTGTATCTTTTGAACACCTTCATCCAATCCCCCATCCCCTCCCCTGTCTCTGGTAACCATACATCTGATCTCTTTTTCTATAAGTTTTGGTTTTTAGATTCTACATATAAGTGAAATCATTTAGTATTTGTCTTTCTCTGATTTATTTCACGTAACAGAATGCCCTCAAGGTTCATTCACGTTTCACAGATGGCAGGATTTCCTTTTTATGGCTGAATGATAATCCATTGTGTGTGTGCATGTGTATCACATTTTCTTTATCCATTCACCAGTCAATGGACACCTAGGTTATGTCCATGTCTTGGCTATTTTAAAGAATGCTGCTATGAACGTGGGGGTGCAGATATGTCTTTGACATAGTGTTTTCATTTCCTTTTGATATATTCCCGAAAATGGAATTGCTGGATCATAGGGTTGTTCTATTTAAAATTTTTAAAAATTTGTTATTATTATTATTAAAGTATAGTTGATATACCATATTATATTAGTTTCAGGTGTACAACATAGTGATTTGACAATTCTATACATTATTCAAAGTTCACCATGATAAGTGTAGTCACCATCTGTCACCATACAACATTATTACAATATTATTGACTATATTTCCTAGCTGTACTTTTCATCTCCATGATTTATTTTATAACTAGAAATTTGTACCTCTTAATCCCATTCACCTATTTTGCCACCCCCCCCACACACACACCTCCCTTTGGCAACCACCACCTTGTTTTCTGTATTTAAGAGTCTGTTTTTTGGTTTGTTTGTTCATTTGTTTTGTTTTTAGATTTGACCTATAAGTGAAATCATATAGTATTTGTCTTTCAGACTTCACTTTGCGTAATATCCTCTAGGTCCATCCATGTTGTTACAAATGGCAAGATTTCATTCTTTTTATGGCTGAGTAATATTCCATTGTGTATATATACCACATGTTCTTTATCCCTTCATCTGTTGACAGAAATTTAGGTGGCTTCCATATCTTGGCTACCGTAAATAATGCTGCAATAGACACAGGGGTGCATGTATCTTTTCGACCTAGTGTTTTTGTCTTCTTTGGGTAAATGCCCAGTAGTGGAATTACTGGATCCTATGGTATTTCTCTTTTTAATCTTTTGAAGAGCCTCCATCCTGTTCTCCACAGTGGGTGCCCCAGGTTACAATCCCCCTTTTCCCACATCCTCATCAGCATCTGTTATCTCTTGTCTTCTTGATGCTGGCCAATCTGACAGGTGTGAGGCGATACCTCATTGTGGTTTTGATTTGCATTTCCCTGATGATGAGTGATGTTAAGCACCTTTTCCATGTACCTGTTGACCATCTGTACATCTCTGGAAAAATGTCTCTTTGGGTCCTTTACCTGTTTTTAAATTAAACTTCTTGTTTTTTCGCTCTTGAGGTGCATGTGTTCTTTATATATTTTGGATATTAACCCCTTATCAGAAATTATTTGCAAATATTTTTTCCCATTCTGTAGGTTGTCTTTCTACTTTGCAGATGATTTCTTTTGCTGTGCAGAAGCTTTTTGCTTTGATGTAATCCTGCTTATTTTTTATTTTGTTGCTTGTGCTCTAGGTGTTAGATCCCAAAAATCATTGCTGAGTCCCATGTCAAGGAGCTTTTTTCCTATGTTTTCTTCTGGGTGTTTTATGGGTTCTGGCCTTACAGTGAAGTCCTTAAAGCATTTTGACTTAATTTTTGTGAGCGGTGTAAGATAGGAGTCTATAATGGACACTTTTGATAAAGATTTTTTTAAAAAAACACTAAACAGGTAAAGGGATGAATGAGGCCCTCAGAAGGACACTGAGAACAACAGTTCAGTTTGCCAAGATGGCCTCCTGGCAGACACCACAGTGCGTTCGGACAGTGGCCAGGGACAAGCAGAGAGGGCAAAATGTGTACCTGGCAAGGGGGCTGGAAGGCAGGACACAGTGGAGGAGGCAGTGGGCAATGGGCCTACCTCACTTGTTCATGCAACAGGCGTCTATTAGCCCACCTACCCTGTGGCGGACACCAATTACCTGGGATATATCAGCAGCAAACATGAATCCCCCCACGCCCGGGCAGCTGATATCCAGGGTATAATGTGTGGAGAGCAGCAATAGGCCCTGGAGGAACCTGGCCTAGGCATCCTCATGGCTGCATCTTCCTGGTGATGCATTTGTAATAATAATATTAATTGCAATAACAACAGCAGTTATATAGAGAACCTACTGGATTAGTCAAGACCACCTCAGTTTTAAGTCATAGAAACTCAACCTGAACTGGCTGAAGCCAATAAAACAGAGAAATTCGGTTTGTGTGTTAATTCCTAAAAATACCAGGGGTTAACTGGCTTCTGCCATGACCAGCTGCAGGAGCTCCAAAGACATCATTAGCATTCTGTGTCCTGCTCCACCTCTGGGCTCTGCTGTCTTCTGACATCATTCTCAAATGGCCAAATAGTAAAAATGGCCTCTGATAGCTCCAAGCTAATGATCTCAGCAAAGAGCAAGCACCTCTTTCCTTATTGTTCCAGAAACTCCAGGACACTGTGACAAGGACCACTCCCACTTGGGTCTCCTGCCCAGGCCTAAGCCAGTACTTGAGGTCAAAATTGGGATGTGTTGATTGGCCTGGGTCTGGTGACAGGCATGGGGCTGGCGTGGGGGACAGCCCTATATACTCAGTAGGGACTGAGAATGGAAGAGGGAGATTTTCAAGAGAGCAGGGCTGTACTTGGAAGAGGTGACATTGAACAGAGAGCATCAACAATGGTGTCTACGCCTACTATGTGCCAGGCACAAAACCAAGTGTCAGTTAAGCCTCTCAACAGTCCTCTGTGGTAAGACCATCCTTGTCCCCATTTTACAGGTGGGGAAAGTGGTGCGGAGAGGCTGAGCACCTTTGCAGCATCACCTACTAGTAAGTGGGGCATCAAGGAGCACAGACTCTTCTCTACCAGATGGAGGTTAGTGGGGCTCTTGAATACAGGGGGAGGTCAGAGAGGATTTGACAGATGAAACACAGTGAATGGCTGGCGGGGTTGGGGGGGTAAGATAAAGGGGAATGATCTGATGAATTTGGCACTGTCCCTGTCCCCCTACCTACTCCCCGTCCCAGGGCGATGCTGTAATGCATCTTTCTCTTGTCCCACGTTCTCTGCAACAGTGTAGTGCAGACCCTGGAGCCACGCTGCCTGTGCTCCCCAGGAAATGGAGCCTTTGGTTGGGGATTGAGTGCTGCTGACTTAGAGGGGGAACTGCGGGGCAAGAGGGAGGGAAAAAGAGAGGGGATGGAGGGGAGGATGGGAAGCAATACGAGGTGATGTGGAACCACGTGGTCACTGCTTTACGTGGGAAACGTGCCTCAAATGGTCCAAGGGAGGGAGGCGAGGGATCTGTCCTCCCACCTTGTCTCCTACTGCTCAGAGTGCGTCCCTGAGAATGAACTCCCTCCATGCTTCAGGGGTGTGGTCTCTAGCCCCTTTGGTGGCCACGTGGGAGCCAGACCCTTTACACTGGGATGTGGCCCGGAAAGGGTCAGCCTGTGGGGAGACAGCTGGTCAGCTTCAGGGTGGAAGAATCCCCAGCAGAGGCAGAGCAAGAAGCCAGGAGTCTGGTGGACAGGGGAGCAGACAGAATCTGTAGAGGCAAGAGATGCACGTGATACCCCCGCATTTCGCATCTTATGATACACCTACGTCTCCGTGCCTCGGTTTCCCCCATAGTAAAATGGGGATAACAGCATCTCCCCTAGGGTTGTTGAGAAGACTTGAGATAATGCATGTGAAGTACTCAGCAGTGTCTGCACCACCACCACCCCGCCCCAGGAGGTGAACTGGACTGGCCGTGCGTTGACTTTGCCCGGAGAACTTGGGGAAAGCTTCATGAAGGGTGCGGTACTGGCTAAGCTGTATTAGCCAGGATTCTTTCAGGCTCAAATGAAGGAGAGGAAAGCGCAGAGGCGCATCTGGCTTTGGCACAGTTGGACC
This sequence comes from Leptonychotes weddellii, assembly GCF_054177405.1. Classification (NCBI taxonomy): domain Eukaryota; kingdom Metazoa; phylum Chordata; class Mammalia; order Carnivora; family Phocidae; genus Leptonychotes; species Leptonychotes weddellii. Next base: position 35,108,837 of record NC_138383.1, read on the forward strand.
CAGGGATGGCTCTGAGTCCCTAGGGAGTTGACTCCTGTTGAGTTCACCGCATGTACACTTGACCTCCAAGGGCTGACCTCAGCAGAGAGACCAGGAGGGACAGATCTGGCTGAAGCACTTGTGAGAGGAGACGTGGGACTAAATCAGGGCTTACCAACTTGAACTCCTCCGACTACAGGGATGGGGCCATGATTTGTTAGTCCCACGCCAGAAAAAGAAAAAGCAAGTCTCTGGTTTGGGCTGGAGTGATTTCAACTCCAAATCTTCATACAAGCTTATTCCGTGATTATCAGCCCAGGTAGTTCTGGATGCGTCTTTGTGTGTTTGGGAAAGTCAATTCTGGCTTCACGAATGCAGTCTGTTTAGTAGATATAATCTCACAGGGTGGAATCCAAGTGGAAATAAATGACATGAAAAGATAAAGAACGTCCTGACCATCCCTCCCGGCAAGGACGTCCTTGAGCACCAGGGTTCCACGAGGCCCCTCCCCAAGCAGTCCCAGGTCGTTAAGAACACCCACACACCCGAGCTACATCATTGCCCTACTTGTGTTCCCGGTGCAAGCCAGAGGATCCCTCAGCCGTGTGACTTTGGACAAGTCATTCTACCCCTGTGACCCTTGGTCCCCTCAACTGTAAAATGAGACTGATGTCTAGGCACAAAAGTGGAAATGTATGCCTACACAAAGACTTGTGTTCAGTGTTCAAAACAGCTTTATTTGTAATAGTCACAGTCTGGAAATAGCCTAAATGTCCACCATCTGACAGATGGCTGAGCAAACTGGTACATCCCTACAGTGGAAGGTGTCTCAGTAGTAAGGCATGAAACTACTGAGGCGCACAGCATGGATGAATCTCAAAGACATGTTGAATCAAGCCAGACACACAAGAGTACACACTAAATGATAATATAAAATTCTAGAAAAGGCAAAATCAATCTCTACAACCAAGGCAGGTCCTAGGGGTTGTCCTGGAGCTTGAAATGTTCTCTATCTCTATGGCGGGGGTAGTGACAAGGGGGTACACATTTGATAAAACTTATGACTCGGGCACTTAAAATGGGTAGGTTTTATTGCATGTAAAGTTTATCTCAGAACTGATTTTTTTTTTTTTTTTAATGAGACCAAAGAAAAATACTGCTTTATTAGGACCCTTTCTATGACAGAAACCCAACTCAGGATGATTTGAGCAAAAAAGAAATGCATTGGCTCATATAATGAGGTTAATCCAGAGGTGTATTTAGCTTCAGGCATGACTGGATCCAGGGGCTTACTGATGTCCAGACAGCATATTCTCTCCATCTATGTGCTTTTTCCTCTGTTGGCTTCGACCTCAAGTAGAGAACAGGATGGCCACCAGCAGCTCCATCAACCTGGCAAACCCCATGAAAAACAAATGCCTCTTTCCCCATAGTTGCTGCAAAACGTCCAAGAGGGAGTCTCCATGTCCATCCTGGGATCCATGCCTGCTTCTAAAGTCGGGGTGGGTGAGAGGTGATCCTCTGAAGGGGAAGAGGCATTATCAGGAGAAAGGGCCATGGACGCTGGGTAGGGAGAGCTGACAGTTGGCCATCACATTTCTCCACATCCTCAGGGGGTGGTGGTATCGCCCATTCCTACCTCCAGCCACCTCTACAGGGGCCAGGCATTAAGAACGGGCCCCAAACTCATTCAAGGCTCAAGTGTGCTTTTCTGTGACGTCACAGACCTGCCTGTTAGTTAGATACAAGAGTCAAAACAGAAAGCAAGCACTAATCTCTTCCCCACCAGCCAAGGCAAACAGAAGGCCCTTCCTGCCTGTGCTGGGCTGTCTGCACCCAAGGAGGCTGGCGCTGGAGGGAGGAGCACTCTGCCACAGCTACTCTGGCCCAGGCCCAGACAGAACCGCCTTGGAGTTGGCGTCCGGACTTGCAGGACGAATGTCAAGGAGGGGAAGGAGGCCTCCGTGGGCTCTGGGTCTCGGCGGGCCTGACCTGAGAGGAATGCAGCATCTCAAGCCAGAGCCACCATCCCTCCAGGGTCTGGCCAGGGCAGGAGGGCCAGAGAGGAAGCAGAAGGAAAGGTCATCTTAGTAGAGTTAAGGACGGAAGGCACCATCCAATACACTGAGACCCAAACCTTACTTCCTGAGCAGTGCAACTACATTAAGGGAGCATCTTCTCCATGCCAGACACCTCCCAGGGTTCTCTGTTGAAGTGTCCTCCTGGAAGGGGCGAGAAAGGGAGCAACGACTTCATATGTGTATTCAGAAGCCTTATATTCAGACACATTTCTACAGGGTACTATTATGCCTACCAACCAAATGAGGCAACAGACACAGTAGTGGGGGGCTTTACCCAGGGCCCCCAGCTAAATAACTGCCCCTGATCAGACTCCTGGGCAAAGACCTGTCCCTCCCCACTCCCCAGCTCCAGGAGCTCAAAGCTCTGGCCTCAGCCTCATCGCTCTAGGCTGGGAGTTGAGCTGAGGTTATTTTTGACCCAGGTAAGCCAAGGCAGCTTAGGGCCATCTCCCAACCCAGTCCCCCAAGGAGCATGGGCAAGAAAAGCCTGAGCTGAGATCCACCGCCCTGTTTCCCACCAAGGTGCTGGCTGAGTCTGCCTGCCCAACCATCCTGTTTTCTGGGAAGCAGGTTAAATGGATGTCATTGCCAAGAGTGGGCAGTCTGCTGCAAAATAGCTGGTGGGGGGCAGGGGGAGAGCCAGACTAGAGCCAAGGCCAACAAGGGAGGGCGTGGCCGAGGCTCAGGCCCTCATTGCCCAAGAAAGCCCGTGGGCCTGGCCCAGAGCTGCTGGGCTCTGGGAAAGTAGTGTTCTCAGCTCCAGGCTCCACCCATCATGTTTGAGGCTGGCTGGCCCTCCAGCTCTGCAGACTGGCCCAGGAACAGCCGACTGCTTCCTGAAGCTCACAATGGGCCCGCCCATGAGTTCCCTGCATTGGCAGCCTGCCCAGGTGGCCCTCCAGCCAGGCTCTTGGAGGCTAGCTCTGTAGGAAAGAGGGAGGGGCAGGGACAGCCTTCTGGAGACCTAGGCACCCCCAGCAGGGGTCCTGACCCTGAGGCCTGCCAGCTCAGAGCGGGGCCCAGATGAGCAAGCCCCATGCAGGCTGGGCTCCTTCCTGGACACCTCTATCCAGGCAAGGAGCAGGGAACCAGGGGCCTCTGCCAACCCCCCAGCTGCGCCTAGGCCACGCCTCTGGTGTGTTCTGAAAATGGGGTTAAATCTTGCCCTGCCCAGAACTTGGATCCCAGGCCACATGGCAGGCTGAATGGGGGCAGCTGTGGGCGCATGCCATCCAGGTGCACACTCACATCAGGAAGACCCAGGGACAGGAACCCAGCCTCCCTGGGGTGCAGATACCTCCTCCATGAGACAGTAGCACCCACCCACTCACCTCCGGTTACTAGATGACCAAAGGCTTCAGTATTAGTAAGCATCATGATATGCTTGTTAGGACCATATGCTCATTATAAGTAATTATTACCGAAACACTGGCCTCAGGAGCCAGAAGCTACAGCGCTGAACCCCAGCTCTGCCACATCCTAGCTGCGTCTTCCAGGGGGTCTCCTGATCACTTGTGCCTCAGCCCATCCTATACAATGGAGATCCAAAGAGGACTCTGAGCAGCAGAGGAAGTATCAGACATGAAATTCGGCCAGTTGCCAATGGTCACCTCTCCTCGAGCAGACTCTGAAGGCAGAGCCGCAAGAATCTTCCAGCTCTAACGTGTGGCCACGTAGCGGAGAGTTCTCCCGAGGAACAGCAGACAGAGACACCAGTCCCTAGGTGCACTCTGTCCCCCATCCCTGGCAACCGCAGGTCCAACCTGCCTTTCTGGGGAGGAGGGACAGGCACTGACATTTGTAGAAGGCTCCCCAGATTCTTAGTGTCACCAGAGTCTAGAAGCAGTGCCGCAGCTCACTTGGAGATCCAACAGGACAAAGCCTGCAGTTCCAGCCTCCTCACCAACTTCATCAATCTTGGTTCAGAAGAGAGACCTAGTGTGGCTCCAATACCCGCCGCCCGCCTGAGAGTTCTGAGCTTCCCGGCTGCAGGCGATTGGCCCTTCCCACTTGGCAGAAAGAAAAGAGAGACTCTGGCTCCCAAGGGCCATGGCTCAAATGGGTTATAAGCCTCACGCCTTTTAAAAGCCCCAATCCTGCTAACTGGGCGGGGGTGTTATGCACGTAGGGGAAAAGTGCTGGAAGGATCTATTTCATTAGCAGACATTATCTCTAGGCATGGGCATTTTTATAAGCCTTTTCATCCTTCTGTATTTTGAAATGCTCTACGGTGGAAGGCGGTTCTTTTATAGTTGGGGGAGAAAACAGTACTCAGCTTTATTTTTCATGTAGGACCTTTTTAAAAAAAATTGATTATTTTTTTTTTTTTTGGCAAGTGTTTTGTGTAAAGAAGGAGGAACACAGGAATAAGGAGGTTTGTGGGGGATGGAAGGGCAGGGCAAAGGGGCCTCAGGGAGGAACAACTGATTTAAAGTTAGCAAACACTTAGCTATGAGGAATGACCAAGCACCCTAGGACCATCGTAGGTGGTGGAATCTCATTTCGCAAAAGCCCCATCCACCTCTTACCAAGCAGTGAGAAACATCACTCTGTACCCTGCCCCCCACCCCCAACCTCAGGTGAACCTTTACCTTGACGCTGTCCCTTCTCCTGGGCAGAAGAATGCTGAGGCTCCTGAGCAAACCCAGCCCTTTAAAAATGGTCTCTGGGAAAGCTGGTGTGGAGGCCCAGCTAGGAGGACGAGAGCCTAGGGAGCAAGGGGCCAGGCTGGCCGGAAGGATGATCATGCGGTCAGGGTCCTGCAAACAGCCATCTTCTCTGGTGACAGGAGCTTGTGAGTCTGCACCTGGAAACCCAAGAAATACCTAGAGGATTAATTTCCCTTGCTGACCTTGTGGACCCCAGGAGCTCAGAGTCCTGCTTGCTGCCTGTTCATCTCCCTGTCTATCCATGCATGGGCAGGCCACCTGCTCAGCCTCAGCAGGGGGTGGGGGGGGAGACTCTGTTGCTTTGGTATCTAGGGACATTCTTGTGAACTGGCGTTCCTGCGCTGAGGGGGACATATCATAAATTTGGTATTTCTTCTTGACAACCCCCCAGCAAGCAACCCTAACTCCACTCAAGACAAGGCCTTGGCTCAGCCAACATATCTGTGGGGAGGGCTGGAAAAGGGGAGGGTGGGGGCATCTGCTGGGAAGTAAGGAGCCCCAGAAGGTGAAACTGGGATAGAGAACATCCAGCCAAGAAAAAGCAAGCTCCCGGGGCACAGCGGGGGTTGGTGGGGAGAAGCCCTCTCAATCCACCGGGGAGTGTATTTTCAAAATGGTGCTCAGGGAGTGAGCTGGGCTCCCTCTGTTTTAAAACATAGTACAACTTCCTGCCCCTAAACAGTTCCAACTTCTCAGGAGAGGTGAGTATCCAGGCAAGCCCAACACTGCTGCTCTTGACATAACTGGCCCAAAAGGCGCCCATCCTTGGGCCCCACACATGCAGCCGGGCTCCCGGAACCTTCACCGCACACAAACTGGGGAGACTCTGTATTCTCCTGAGTTCTAATCTGCGCAGGACTATCTCAATGCTCAGCCTTCCCTAATCCTCCACAAAAAAAAAAAAAAAAAAATTGTAAAAATATATGCAAATCAATGCACCGTCCCAACAGAATTGTTTTAATAATACCCTCTCGTTTCAAGAGGATGGAGGAGGACATCCCAATCGGCCCCCAGGAAGCCCTTCCTGTACCAGAGCGGCCAGGTGGGTGAGGAGGGGTGGCTTGGCGGCCCGATGCACACTGCAAGAACAATAAGGATTTTTAGGGGCATTATGACTGAGTCAGAAAACACAGCTGCCCCTGAAAGTCCCTCATTTTTCTTGCTGTCCTTGAACACTCTCCAGGTAAGTAAGCAGTCCACCGGCTGGCCCAGGGGAGCCAAGGTGGAGATGGCTGACCCTCACCTGACCCTGGCCCACCACCCTCTGGCCCCTGAAGGCTCTGTGGCGGGTAGGGTAGCTGCTGGGTCCCACGGTGGCACGACTCTCCCCCAGGTGTGGCCTGGCGGGTGGCCAGGCTCACTGCCCCACAGCATGCCCAGGAATGAGCAGCCTTTGCTCACCCCGAGCCAACTCTAAACCCAGGGCTTTCTGCCCCCGGAGAGCGGTGGGCCAGAATGCACAGGAATCCCAAGTGGCCGAGTGCAGTCCCAAGAACCAGGGAATGTGGTAAGACCTGGAAGAAGGGTCATCTACCTGGCCCTTGTCGTCCCCTGTGGGGTGTGGACCCATCTTGTGGAGATTGAGCTCCTGACAAGCGAGGGAAAGTCACAGGCCTGACATGGGATGGGAACGTGCAATGGGTACACAGGCAAGTCAGCTCCAGACTTCCTGGGAGGCCAGGCTGGGTGCAGGTAGAGAGGAGAGTATGGGGTGGGGGGCGGTCATAGCGGCTTGACTCCTAAAATGGGCCCAATAGGAACTAAGTTCCCACCATCTCTCCCTTTCCAGAGGCAGTAAGAGAATTTCAGCTCTCTTCTAGGAACCAAAGGGTCAGCTCCTAAAAAGCCAACGGTCACTGGCCCTCTGTCCCTGGTGGGAGGCAAGAGGGTGCAGCGTGTGAGACCCAGCACGCAGTGGGGGGAGCTGCTGTGTGAACAGGGATCTCTGTGCAGCCTTCCCCTGCTCTAGCACTTTCTGCCCACTTCCTCGGAGGTGGGTTCTGGAAGAGGCAACAGCGTCAGGCAGGCCCGAGTCAGGAACACAGGTCCCCGAGCCCTACAAACACACCCTATGATGGGCAAAGACAGCTGGTATGTCCCAGATGGTTTTCAGGTTCGATCAACCAGCTGACAGGCTCTGCTGGGAAGTGCAGGTGGGCAGAAACGGGCGGTGAGGTGAGGGGATGGTCAGAAAGTGGCCAAGAAGAAAGGCGAGAGGATGGTGACCCCTTTCTTTTCTTATGGGAGGATGAAAAGGGCTTCCAGAATCAGAGCCTGGTTTACAGAAGGATGAGCCCTTCTCCCCACTCCCCCCAGTCTGGGCAGGCCTCTGGGGTGGCAGAGGCTCCCCTCCACAGACCCTGGGCTTTTGACTCCTCGGAACCTCGTGGTGCAGAATGCCACCCACCCATGGCTAACTTGTGCCCTGAAGCCAGGCCATCCCAGCCAGGGTCCCAGCTCAGCTGGAACCTACCCCAGCCTGACACAGCACACACCCCTCGGGGGCCTGTCACCAGTTGTGCTGTGTGGCCCCGCTGTGGTGAAAACAGACCCGGTGGCATGCTCTGGTTAGTTGCTGTGTGACCGGGTTTAAGTTACCTAGCTTCTCTGTGCCTTGCCTTCCACATCTGTGAACAGGAATAAGCAGCCCACTTTGCGGGGTGGTATAAGGACCGAAGGGAAGTATACAAAGCACTTAGCAGGTTCCTGACAGAAGTTTATCACTCTCTCCAAGCAGTTTCCCCCTTCCCCTCAGACCCCAAGGGCGGGGGCTGGGCCAGGACCCCCTGGAAGTTGCCAAAGACTCATGTCTTGGAGAATTCCCCCCTGCTGGGAAGAGCAACCGGGATGGAGGTCTGGGCACAGACCTGGCTGCCCAGGGAGCACGACGGCCGTGCCTTCGCCCCACACCACAGGTCCTTCCTTGTTCTGACCGAGAGGAAGTGTGCCCAGAAACCCAGCCGCCGGGCCATGGCCTCACCCTCGCCCGACTATGTTATGACAACTGTCCTCTTGCCCACAGCCTTCTGCCCTAACCAACATCACAGCCACACGCTCCTCCGGCAAAACCCAAGCTGTCCCCCACACCCGAGGACCGAAGCCATCTGAACCATCTGATGCCACGACTGCATCGGGCTTGGCCCGCTCAGAAGCTCCAGCCTGCAGTTTGCACAACTTCTGTGTGAGCTGGTCCCGCCGCCTGGGGTGCCCTGGCTCCACGGCGGATGGAGCGAGAGGGTGAAACCAGCTCCCAGCTTCGCAGCCACAGAAGCTTTGCTGGGCTATCCAACCCCTCTGCGCTTCAGTCGGCTCCTCTGCGAGATCCGGGTAACTACCTGTTTCAGGGGCGGCTGGGAGGATTGAAGTTTGTGCCCATCAAAGGCTTAGAACTCTGCCTGGCACAAAGCATTCCATCGAGGTGAGCCATCCTGACCCACCCCCTGCTGTGTTCTTCTAGACTCAGCTTCTCTCTTCTGGGCGACCTTTCCTGCCCCCGGCCACGTTCTTTCTTTCTTCCTGCTCCCCCTGGGCCCCTGCTTGTGAAGCTGCTTTACCTACTGGCCCCTGGCAGCGCAATCCTAAAACCACATACATCCCAGTCACTCGCACGCATCACCAATGGTGGCTCTGGGGGCCCAGTCTGCATCGCAGACAGGCTCCTTGTGTGATGCTCGGGGACACCCGAGCTTAAGAACCACCGCTTAGGCCATCCACGCACCATGGGGCAGGCAGTGGGGTCAGGGTGGGGGGCTGCCCTGCGTCGTGGCCAGAGGACGCCCCCCAGCCATGCTAGGCACGTGAAAGTGACCCACTTGGGCATGGCTGACAGCGGAGCTCACCCATTCCTGGTCCTCGGGCCTTCCCTGAGCCTGGCCTGTGCTGATCACACATTGATGACCAGGGGCCTGCGCCACCCCCACCCCGCTGCTGGGGGCTGAAAAGCCATCCAGGCTCTCAGACAAGCTGCAGAGTGAAGAGCTCCACGCTGAATGTGGCGTCCCTAAAATAGCCAGCAACCCACAAAACCATGGTGGAAGGAAAAAGAAAAGCCAACCAAGAGTTATCATCAGCCCTTGTTTGGAATTTGCTTTAGAAAGAAAAGTATGTGCCAGTCCCACCCTGACGAGGGAAGGAAGTGGTCAGGCAGAGGGCAACAGTCCTGAAATGTCTTGGGGGAACCTCTCCTCTGGAGAAGCTACTGAGCACACAGACAGGGATGCTGGGGCCCAAGGCAGGGATTGGCTGAGGCAGTCTGGCCCTGGGGCCTGGAGAGGCCAAGCACGCTTCAAGTCAGGGGACAATCTTCCCTGGCAGAGCAAGCTGGGTCAGGCCAGGTGGAGGGATGCTGGTGCTCCAACTTAGGGGAGTGGGCTCTGCAGGCCCTCCTTCCAGCACCTACCCAGTCAGCCCCAGGACAGCTGCTCTGGAGGTGGGAGCCTGAGGGCTCCACTGGACCAGAGCCTCTGCTGCAGCAGAAAGCCGCCTTGGACTCGCTGGCCCCATCGCCCTTGCTGGCTGTTCACAGGCTGGGATGAACAAAGCCAGGAGACCTGAAACTCATCCATCAGAGTCCCTGGGTTTATGATAACCCATCTCTCTCAGCCAGAAATTCTTTTGCTAAGAACACCTCAGCTCCTAAATGCTTACACTCACCCCTTCAGCTCCCCACCCCCCCCCAAACTCTCCAGCCCTGCCTGGCCTGATGCCGATTGGCCAGTGTGCCTTGGGGTTGGCTCGGCTCCCCCCCCGCCCCCCCCAGCCAAAAAAACAACTCATCAGTGAGTGGAGGTCCAAGTGCCCCTGGGCAAGGCTGGCCCGGGGCCTAAATGCATCTGTCCACACAAATACCCACTGCTGCTAATGAGGCTGGTCCGGGGAGGCAGCGCCCTCCTCTCGTCCACAGCTCCAGACCATCTGGAGGAGCCAAAGGCAGGCGTGGGTTGGCCGTCAGAGCCACAACTTTTCTCTCTTTAAGGGAGACTCCATGGGGGAGGGAAACAAGACAAGCAGAGAAGGCATGCAGACAGCTCAGCTAACAGTATGGAAAAGAAGAGTCTCCCTTTAAAGATGCATTTATCCTTCTCACGGGAGTTGGCGGACTGTGGGCCCGTGGGCCAAACCCAGACCACCTCTTGTTTTTATATCTAAAGTTTTATTACAACACAGGTGCACTCATTCAGGTAGCATCTGTGACTGCTTTCACACCGCAGCAGAAGAGTAGAGTTGCCACACAGAGTAACCCTATTTAGCCCCTCACAGGGAAAGTTCGCCGACGCCAGCTTCTGGTGAGTATTCACTCAGTACCCAGTATGCTCCAGAGAGAATACAACAGTGAGCAAAACCTCTGGGCCCTCATGGGGCTTAAGGCCTGGTGAGGGAAGGGCTCTGAGGACCGCGAGGCCTGCTGCTTGGGTGTGCTGAAGGAAAAACATGCCCCAGAAAGGCTGGGGCTCTAACCCCGGCCTGGCGCGCAGAGCTGCACTCTCCCCCACTGGAGCCCTCAGACTGTATGTATCTCAGAATTTTCCAGGGTTTAAAAAGTCACGAGGTGCACATACCACCTGTTTGGCCACACCCCAGCAGGGCAGCACCCCTAATTAAACACATCCATATCTCTGCAGTGAAACCCATGGATATTCACCCTTCCCGAGAGAAACAGAGACTCTCACCGTCTCAAGTCCGTGTGGGTCAGGCTTTCCCATGAAATTAGTTATAACAACAAACTTTCGGTTTGCAGGGTTTTTTTGGCGTTCAGAATTCCAGGTAAGGACCGGGAGCCTGCACCTGTGAAGAGCTAAAAAGGACAAAAGCTGGGTCCCAGCTTCATTCCCCGCTCTTGGCTGGAGATCCCTACCCCTGCAGACTGCCCCCGTGGCCACCGGGCACAAAGCGAGCACACACGAGGCGTGCCAAGAACACGGACTGAATGAACTATCACCAGAACTTCTTTCCTCAAAGAACAGCCACTAACATTTCTGCTGACAAATGTCAAAAAGGAGTATTTAAACCCTGCCTTCATCGACCTGCTCTACTGTCAGGAGCAGAGAGAAGCTGACACAGATGAATAATTTTCCAACTGCATTTACCTGAGATAAGGAAAATGAAACTCTTGTCTGGACACTGTTGCTGCCTTCTGGGCAGGTACACGAGGTGTTTTGCGGGGAGCAGGTGAGGGGGTGGTAGCCAAAACTGAAAACACATGATTTTTTTTTCCTCTGTGGCTGAAGTTCCATTTGGAAATCGACAATAATTTATCTCATCACAAGTTCCCAACAGCTAATTAGAAAAATGTACTAATTAGGTAATAATCTGGTTTCAGGCGTTTTAATTATATTCCTTTGGAAAAGCAAAAAAAAAAAACAAAAAAATCCACCCCACTACGTATTTTTATGTATATATAATTTAATAGCACTTCTTCCAGAGTGTAAAACATCCAGAAAGTCTAAATTATAAGTCTGAAAAACCAAAAACCTCAAACCTTACAACAGTCATACCGGAAGAATATTTTAATACCCATTATCTATAAACAGCGGAATCATCTACAAAATGCAGTGCTTCTGCAGTAAAGGGTGATAACTGGAAAATATTTCAGCAATAACTCCCATCAGCTGTCCTGGAATTAAATGGATTTCCCCCCTTTTCATGCAACAGGGTTTCGGCATTCTGAAATGTCATACCCTCTGTTTCTTAACATAGCACTCCTACAAATGACTCCCAGAAATTTCCTCATCGCCTGAGATTTCTAAACCCCAAATTGGGAAAGAGGTGCTGGGCTCTACTGATGAGCTCTGCCTACCCCGACTCTGGGCGGATTTCTAGGAGGGGCTTTACTCCACGATTGGGAAACATGGTGAGCCTGACAAAACATCTGGGGTAAGAAGGTGAGAGGGGTTGCTGGCGCGGAAAGGGGTCTGCACGCTGGAGAGCGCCCTGGACAGGGCATCCCTCCCGAAGCCGACAGCCTGGAGGGGCGTGGCCAGCGGCTGTGGGAGGGGCCAGGCCAACCCTCCCAACCAACCAAAGCTGCCTGCGACCTCCAGGACTATATTTAGTCAGGGCTGACTGCCCTTCAGGGGGAGGGGCTTGGGGAGGCTGAGCACTGCCACCTGTGAGCAGCAGCACCCGCACGCAGCTCTGCCACCGCGGTGCAGACGTGCTGGGACAGCACAACTCCTGGTGGAGAGGACGCAGGCATCCTCTCTGGCAGTTCCCCCAGCCCTCGGCAGGGCACGTGCTGCCCATCTGACAAATACCGTTTGCCCGACAAGGAGGCACCATGCCGGGCACGCATGGCCTGGGCACAGGCGGGGCTGCCCAGAGCACCAGGGGCCCGCACTGACATGGGCCACTCTAGTTAGTTTCACTTTCCGGTCTTCATCCTGGGCCACCTCTCACCCCAATGCAAGAAAATATCCTTTGAATGCCAAGAGAGAAAGATCCTCAAAAATGTTCCTTGTCATTTTCCTTTTTTTTCCGAGGACACGGTTTTCCTCTGAAGACCCGGTAACAGGCTTTGGTGAAAACCCCAACTGCGTAACTTCAGTCCCCCGGGCTGTTCAGCTCTAATATGATTACACATCTAAATGCAATAAACGGGGCAAAGTGGTATTATTTTTCTGGGAAAAACCAACATCATAAAAGGGTCTTTATTGAATCAAGGGCCCAAGAACGGTTCTCTTGCCTAATTATGGCTCCCCAGTGAACGAGGCTGGGTTTCCAGGCAGGAGTCCTCACAACTCCCCAGCCCAAAGGGCAATGGGATATTTGTCACAACTTGTCTAATTACAAAATCCACCGAAAGGACCAAAGGGAGAATGCCAAGGTAGGTTGACAGCAGCCCCTTCACCCACTTGGGCGCTGGAGATGGGGAGCTGGTTCTCCAACCTACTTCTATTATAAGGAGCACCCCCTGCTCCATTCCCACCCCTCACATTCAAGTCAGGATCCTGGACCCTGCCCCTTTCCACTGTCACTGCTTAAGTGGGTTTCCAGCATCCAGCGCTGCCCCCCTCTATCCTCATCAATATAGAAAGGGCCCCCTGTCGAAATGTATTTTGCCAGATGGTTTAACATTCAGTGATTTGGCCAAGGTTAGTGTGGGTCCAGAACTGACTGACAATGAACGCTTACTATCACCAGACACAGAAGGAGGCGCAGAGGCAGGGGGAGAGGGAGACTCAGGCCAGGGGAGGGTGAACCCTCCACATGGACCGGCTGGGAGCAAGTGGTCTGGTTGACTTTTCTTAGATATACAGTGGTCTGGCCAGGCAAGTCAGAGACTAACATTTTGCTCATATGCAAGTCCGGCTTCCAAGTATCTGTTTAATTGCCCTCAAAGTTCCAAGAGCAGAGACACATTTTTTTTTCCATGTTTTTAAGCTCACCACAGCAAGCTCTGCAGGAAGGGATTCAAGAGAATGTTATCTCCACTCTTCTACTAACCTGTCTCTTCAAATAGGCTGGAGCACAAGGATTGCATGAGCCCACCCCTGGCAGAGTCAGACACTCCCCGCCCCCCCCCTCCAAGGGTGTACCCAGAACATCTCCCTGAAGAAGCAATGACTTGCTTTTCCGCCCCCACCCCCACCCCCAGCAAGGACTTGCTTTTCTCCCAATATTTTCTCCCCAGATATTAAGCCAGCAAGCAGCTTGCCAGGCTCCGGTCGTCTTTCCTTGATCTCACTGGGGTTTCTTCACTGGCCCCATAGGTCCTGGGATGAACTATGGTGTCACTTGAGAACAGCTACAGGTACTCCCCTCCCACCATGCACCCACAAGGCCTTTCACACACATGTTTTCATTTGATCCTCTGATCAAACAGAGTAGGCGTGTGTCATCACAGCCAGGAAAACTGAGTCCCAAGAAGGCATGTCACTGGTCCAAAGTCACTCACAGCTAGTCCTGGGAGAGCCTGGTTTCCAACTGCAAAGCCTACGCCCTTTCGCCAATGCCTGCCTTCAGCAGGAAAGGATTTTGTCTTCCACCAATCTCTGGAAAGCCAGGTGCCATCAGCAGATAAGCAGGAATGCTATTTCCTTGTGTTTAGGAAGAGTGGGGGAGGTCTACCTTGCAAAGGACACGGAGAGAGAAAACTGAAGACCAGGATGAAAGCCTCAGTCACCAAGAAGGAGAAGCTAGTTTTTCCCTTGAACCCCACACCCCCCCAGGGCAGAAATCCAGTGAGAGGAAGTGAGTTTCATGAGAATGAACCACAAAGTCTTCACAGACTGATCCAAATTTCCCAGCTGCACATCTCTGAGTCCCTTCCCCACCCCTCCCAACCGCAGCCCCAGGTTCCAAACTTGTGCCCTCCTCTGTGCCTCCTGGCTCAGAATCGTGGAAGAGAAGTTAAGGCTACCAGGGGGGTATGCTGAATTCAGTCCAATTCCCCCCCATGGACAGAGAAGGGGACTCTCAGCTCGGAGTGGCAGAGCAGAGATTAAGATCAGGAGGTGGTTCTTTCCACACAGCACCTCCCTCCCCAGTTCTCCTGGACAGCAAACACAAGGGGTCTGGCTACAGGGCGATTTCAAAATTCCCCAGACCTTGCCAAAGGGAGGAGGGAGGGAGCTGCGCAGTGGGTGAGAAGTCACCTGCTCTGGGGATGTCTGTGAGCCCAGGCCACTGCTTGAAGGCCTCTAAAGCACTGAAAAGATTCTGGTCTCTCTCAATCACTGGTTTGAAACACAAAATCAAAACATTACTGAGCCATAAAAAAAAAAAAAAGTTAAGGAAGTCCAACAAAATTCTGATTTTTATTTCCCGTGTTGATTACCCTGCAGTGTATTTTGGAATATCAACTTATTTCCTTCCACCACCACCCCCATTTTGATTCTGTACCCTGCTTCACTGGTCCCACTAGAGTGCATTTAGTGAGCCACAAGCCAAAAGCAGCTGTGGCAGTTCATCCTTCCTGGGGCCCTTTCATGAAATGTGCTCAGCGTCAGAACCAGAATCTTCGGGCCTTTCAGGCTGGAGGTACTGCAGAGCAGGTGTTCGAGGTGGCCACACTGGCACATCCAGGGTACTTTAAGACTCTGTGCTGCCTAATCCAGCCCCATCCACCTCCCGTTCCACAGCTCACGCTTTCTGGCTCCCAACCTGGGAAGCCCTACTACACCCAGCCATGAAATGCTGGGGAAGACTCTCCCCCTCTGAGCCTCAGCCTCAGGTACAAGAGGACTCAACGATACCATTCAGTTGCTCTCAGAGCTGGAGGACAAATCCCAGTGGGCAGCCAGGGACCATGCCCGTATTACAGCTATAATCCTAGGTGGGCCCCGGCCCCTACACGTGGTTGGTAGACAAGAAAGCCTGAGCCGGGGGAAGGAGGTTCCCAGGCATCATCCCCACTTTAGGATTACAAAGCTGCTGTTCCCAGCGGGTTAAGTAACTTGCCCAAGGCTACACGTTAGACAGCAATAGAGACAACCTTCTAACCTGCCAGACCCACCAGCCTGAGGTCTCAATCACTCTGCAGCCTTCTCAACTGACACGTATGCAGATTCCAAATAAGAGAGCCGAGGAGATGAGCACCAGTCAAAGGTCCACTGGTGTGTGCCAGGCACTGAACCTCCATTTTTCCTATAAGCCTCACCACGAAGTGACGACGTAGGTAGCAAACTCTTGTTCACAAAGGAAGAAATGGGCACAGAGAAGTTACTGGTCCAAGGTAAGTGGCAGTTAGGACTCCCAACTCAAGCCCGTCTGGACCCAAGGTCTGTCTTCATGGCCCTCACACTAGGCTGCTTCCAGAAAAACCCA
>NC_138383.1:35124429-35302310 GCF_054177405.1 Leptonychotes weddellii
GGGGTTCAGAAAGCTCAGCTTTTGCGCAAAGGCACGGGAAGGAGACTTGGGGAAGCAGCTCAGAGGCCACTCCCAGGGACGGCCACCAGGGAAACCCTAGAGGTATTTCTAAGTATCCAAACTTCGGAGCTGCTAGGACATTGAGGGTGAAGATGAGAGGACTGGGTTCTCCCAACGCTTCCTTTGCCAATCCGATCCTGCTGGAAAAAAATGGATCTTTAATCTTTCATAGATTGGAATTTGATTTTTCTTTAAAAAAAAAAAAAAAAAGGAGCTACAAGGGCGAGGTTAATTATTCACCAGGCTGCAATCTACTTAAGAGTTGAGGGAATCCAAGTTTCCTCCCAGGAGGCAGGACCAGGAGTCCAGCTGGATTTTAAGTCTTCCGTGGTCTCCCTGGGGGTCTGGTTGAAACCCTTCCCTCCCACCAGCTTTCCACCTTGCATTTAGCTGCTTCCAGAAGAGTGCTCCAAGACATACAAGTCTGCCCATGTCAGTCACTTTCCCTACGGAGCCAAGAGGTACCCGGCTAACAGGGATGGACCCAGGGAGGAGCGGGGGTGGGGGGAGGCATCTGTTTCAGGAAACTATGAGAATTCAAAAGGGACAGAAAAATCAAAAGGCTCTCAACCAAAGCCCGATTCCTAAATACAACGGCTTAAATCAAAGCACAAATCAGCTGCTGGAGGCCTGGCCAGCCCACTGTGTAGCGATTCAATCACACTTTGCAAAGGAAAAATCCCAAGAAGGAAAAACGTAATCACTCACTTCCCCCAAAGCAATGAAGCACTAAGGCATTTCCTAAAAATCCCTAAAACCCAGGTCAGCCCTAACTATGCTGGAGGGAAAACTGCCAGCCACCTGAACCAGGCCAGGGAGGCCGGGGACACTGCCGGCTCCTTATGCTTTATTCCCAGGATTTATGTCCCCGATCCCCGTGTCCGTCCCCTCCAGGGTGGGTGCAAATCAGCCAACTCGGCCATCCCATCACTCCAGCCCAGTTCTGCGACCACGTAACATTCTGGAGATTTCCACTTCATTTAATTTAAGATACTCATCCTCAGGGCCAGGAGAGGCATGGGTTCAAAGGGAGAACTTTGTTTTCCCAACCTGGTTCAGTACTCTGAAGAAGAGACCGTTTTTCTTAAATAGGGCAAGGCCTCCAGTTGAAGGTCCCACCAGCCCGCTCCTAGACTGTTTTGCCTCAAAACTGAGAATTTGTTAAGATACTTGTGCATTTAGATACATGACCAAACAAAACTTTTCCCATAATTGTGGCATCTGTGCTTACACGAACTAAGGCATGCAGGACAAAGCTCACACTTGAAAACACACAGGCCAACTGCAGTGGCAAGGCTGTGCCCCCTCTGGACTCACGGGCCCAACCTTGCCCTCAGGGACCCCACAGCCCATGGGGCTCCCCTCCACATACCTGACCACCCCCTTCAGGCCCCCACAGGGCCACCAAAACACCGACAGAGGCTACCCTGGGTTCCTGCAAAGTCGACTCCATACTAAGCCCACAGAAGCCTGTGGAAAAACCTTCCAGATGGGGTCCCCGCACAACTTCCAGAAAGGTGGGCCAACCCGGCTGCTTTCTCCCTCACCCTCCTCCTGCTTCTAGAAAACTCTCCAGTTTTCCAAAGCCAGGTGGAAGGGGGGCCCAAGGTGCCCTGTTTTGTCAGCTTGCCCTTCACACAGTTCAGGTCACCTCACTGCGAGTTCCCAAATGTTTTTCCAAGGCCCCCGCGGCCAAGATAGCCAAAACACAATATAAACAAAAATAAACAAAAAGTTCCAACACCCAACAAACTCGAGTTTTCCGGGGCTGGTGGACTTTTTTCTTTTGGGGGGCTAGAACAAAGTGGGCAGAGGGTTTAAGAAGCATAAAACTTGAGGACTCGTGCGGTCAACATTACGTTGCATAGATCAGGGAACAAAAGAACACTCCCACAAAGACGCATCTTTGAAGAAACAGTGGTGGAACGGAGCGGCAGGGGCTAAACCCCCCACATCCCGTCCCATCTCCCCAGGGACAACTCCAGAAATCGGGTGATGCTCCCCACTTCCAAGCTCAAGGCAGCCGCCCTGGAAAGCGCAGCAGGACAAGCCCTGGTGGGCTAATGCGCGTGGGGAGCTGGGGAGCAGGAGGCTGTCTCTCCCCACTCCACGTCCGCCCGGGCGCGAACCGGTTCCACCTGAAGAACACGGACCTGACACCGACTGCACACAGTGACCGCCTTAAAGTTCTGAGCACGTTCCCACTGTTCCTGCGAAGCACAGGGATCCCTCGAATCTGCCCTGAGAGCCCGCGCCGAGCTCCCCTTGCCACCCCCGCTCCAGTGTGGTCCCGGGAGGTGGCCCCCGGCAGGGATCCACGCTCCCGCCTGGGCGCTGAGCTCCTGCCATGCCGGCCTGGAGCTTGGGAGAAGCCGCCGATCCTGGAGGCCGAGGACTGGGACTTTGTAGGCCAGTTGAACCGACACCCTCATCTCGCCCGCAAAGACCCAGCCCTCAGCTCCCCCGCGTCTCCGAGTTCGGGGTGCGGGCGCGTCCCCGACGGGCTCCCTCGGGCTGGATCTCGCCCGCTTTCCAAGGCGCTCTGCTCCGCAGAGGCCCTGGGTTTCCCCCAAGCGGCGTCCGCCAAAGAAGGCACCCGCCCCGCCCGACCTCGGCCCGCGGGCTCCGAAACCAGCCCCCGGAAGGGTTACACGACGTTCGGGGCCGCGGCTTCCAGGCCACCGCGGCGCAGGCCGAAGGACAATGCTGGGCGTGGGGGAGGTGCGGGGACCAAGCCTTCCCCGACCCCCGCACCCCCAACCGAGAGCGCTAGAGTTACACGCCCAGAAACTTCGCCACGATCCCACGCGCACCCCCGAGGCCCAGCTCCGCGCCGCCTCGGTTACCTGCGCTCAGATCCGTGGGGGCGCAGGGCCGGGGCTGAGCCGCGGGCGGGGTGCCTCCCACCGCAGGCCTTGCCTTCCCGCACCGCCGAGCCCGTGTCGCCGACGCCGGGAGTCGGGGAAGTAGCTGCGAGCCGGGCCCTGCACCCCGACGTCCCGGGTTCCCCGCGCGCGGGCCGGGCCGGGAGCCGGGGCCTCGCTCAACCTGCCCGGACCTGGGGGCCGCTGCAGCCCCCCTCCCCAAGGAGCGCGAGCCTGGCGCTGCGGGGAGAGGAGCGGGGCGGCAAGACCCCTCGAAAGTTGGGGGAGTTCCGCTCACTCGCTCGCGCGGCCCTAGCTAGCTCCACGTGCTGGTGACACATCAGGAAGGCTGAGCGCCCCGCGGCTCCCGGCGGGCGGACGCGGCCAGCGCCCGGCCGCACCGCCTCCCGGAGCCGAGCGGACGGCGCCCCGCCCCGGCCCGCCCTCCGCCCGCCCCTCGGCGGCACCTCCCCCGGCCGCGGCGCCCGCTCGGGGCTGCAGCACCGGCGCGAAGACACCGGGCCGGGGAGGGGAGGGGAGGGGGTCGGCGGTGGCCTGGGCGCCCCTCTCCCGGGCTGCCTGAGCCGCGCCGGGGGGCGAGTCCGGACGCGAGCGGCCCGACTCGACAGTTTCGAGTGCCTTCCTCCCAGTCACGCAGCCCTTCCCGCCCCCGAGCTCCAGTAATTTTCCCTTTTCCTCCTCTGACCGGCGCGTCCTCCCGCGAAGGCCGGCGCGGAGAGCCCCCTGCCGGCCACGCTGCTCCTAGGCTGCGTCCCCGCCCGGGTGGAGCTCTCCTGCGGCCGACCTCAACCTCCCCATTTGGAACCTGGAGCCATCCAGGCGCTTCCTGCGGCCTTTGGGGGCCAACCAAGATAATAAATGTAAAGCGCCAAACGCAATGGTAACCAGCAGCGTGCTTTGTTGAGATGTTAATTTTGTGTTTTCTACGCGTCCCGTCCCCCCGCCCCCCTTCCAGTTGCCTGCAGACAACCTCTTTTACTGGCTGTGCTTTCTGAAAACCTGAGCTCCTTTAGGGGGACTGTGGGGAGGAAGGGTGGTAGAGAAAAGCTGAGAGGCCCAAAGAGAGCTTTCCCATGATTGGAGAGGGGTCAGAAGTCAGTGGAATCCCCTTTGGGGGACCTGCCGACCCACGCTCTCTAGAGACGCCAGGACGTCGGGGAGTAACTGCGTGTCTCATCTGAGAGCCCTCTGGGGCGTCCTCCTCGGCCAAGATGCCCATCCTCAAGATGGCCAGAATGCTGGAGAAGCCCAAATCACCACTGAGATGGAGTCCCCCCTCCCTCCGCCCGCTTCTCTTCAGATGGAGCTGCAGTCTGATTTAATTTAAAGAAAATCATGAGACATACCTGTTTGTGGCCTCATATAAATATTGGCTATGTTCCTGTCTTCTCTTTCCTGGCCTCACCAGCCCAAAACAGGCGTTAAAACCTCACTGCGGAGGAAGTGGAGTGCTTTAGCCCACGCAGGGGAGATTCCAGAGCTGGACAGATGTGCAGGAGAGAGCAGCTCTGGGAGGGATGGAGGGCAGATGGCGGCCAGGCACAGGCAGAGGCGCCCAGTGCCGGGGCAGGGTGAGCTGCTGGCCCCAAGGGTCTGTAATCCCCATTTTGTGGGAGCCTAGGATTAGAAGGGAAGAAAGAGGAAGATGCCCAGACATTGCTGGTGATGCTGCCCATGCTAGAGGGGGGCTGGGGTTCATGCTCTGCTTTTTCTTCCCCTTTTATTGCTCTCTCTAAATCTGACAAACCCTTTGGATCTCGGAGCCTGGAGGGGCCTGGAGGAGCCGGTGCCCTGGGGGGATGAAAGGGCAGGGATGTAATGGGTTTACCCCAGCGCTGATCCCAGAGAAGGCTGCAGAAGATTAAGATTTGCTCCCTGAGCTCGAAATCCTCCTGCTACCCCCTGACCACATCAAAGTGCATGGCGGTGGGGGGCACCTAATCCCATCAATGGAATCAAAGCTGGACTAGAAAGGAGATTCTGCGAGTTGAGTTCTTGGACAGCTCACAAGACAAAGTTAGATGCTGGGCCCTGGCCTCCTCCACTGAGGGGGACATCCCCAAAAAGATCTGGAGCCAGTCCACAAGCAGACAGGGGCTGTCCTTGAGGGGGCCACGGTGGGAAGGTCAACCTCAAGGACTGGGGAACCTGGACAGTGGGCCGGGGCTGGACTGCGTCTCAGAGTTCGTCCAAGCTGTACTTTGAGCAAGGGCCTTCACCGTGACACGCCCACGTCCCCAAGCGCAGCGCTCGTGTGTGAGACCGTTTCAGGTTGAAAAAAAAAATGTGATGTGTATTTTTCAATGTCAATGTCATGAATATTGTCACAATGAGGCAAAAAATGGTTAAAGTGAGCCAGCTCACAGCCAAGTATTCAGTCTATACTATTACAGGTGGTATTCTGATATGGCCAAAACAGGGACGGTGGCATGCAAGTCAGTAAGTTAGAAAAAACCCTCCCAACCATCCTTACAGAAACACTAAGGGCAGTGGCTTTCAAACTTCCAGTCATGCCCCATGGTAGGAAATATCTATACTATATAAAGAGTCTCATGAAACAATTCTTATGCACTCAAAACAATTTTGTTATCCTATTCTGTTCCATTAAAAAAAAAAAATTGCTGCTCGCAAGCTGTTAAAATTTCTTTCACAATCCACCCATGGTTACCTCCTGCAATCTGAAAACTACCGCCTTTGAGAATGTGCCCAGATGAGAGAGCTCTCAGTGAGAAATTTCTACGTGCCGAGACCCTGTGCTTCTCCTTACTTTCTCACACTGACCCTCAGATGGGTATTATTACTGCCCACATTTTGTAGGTCTAGGGACGCTGCAGTAAGTACAGGCCTGAGACCAGCCCCTGTCCACCCAACTCCTCCCTGGTCTGGTGCACCTTCCATCATCTGCTCTGGGGAAACAGCTCAGAAAAGCCCAGCATCCAGGGGCCATTCATGCCACCTTTGCTCTTCTCCCATTGTAGTCATCCTCTCCAAGTCCGCTTGGACTTGGAGAGGTGCTTCTGCCCTTTTTGCACCCCTCCCCCACAAATGACCCCTAGGAGTCAGGTTCTTTAGCAAGCCAGCCTCAGAGCCCTTGAGGGGGGTGGGGAGGGGAGGGCGTGATGTGATGTGGACAATCTTAAGGTCCCAGGCACTCTGACAGATTCCTGTACACATCCATCTCCATGGCTGGGAGGGATCACACCGCCTTGGGGACAAAATCCTATAAAGCTGGAGACACTGACCTTGTTCTCTCCCACCCCATTCTAGATTCTTCCCTAGGTCTTCCTTGGCTGCCCTATTTTAAACTGCAGCCCCCTTCCCCATCACATCTTATTCCCCAACCTCGCTTTTTCGCCTTCCCATAGCCCTTTTGTGCCACATATTTTGCTCATTTGAGTATATATATTCTGTCTCCCTGCTGATCTTTGCCTCCAACTCCCAGAATGTAAGCTCCACAGGGGTAGGAATTTCTGTCTCTTTCATACATTACTGTGTCCCAGTGCCTGGCACATAATGCACACTCAGTAAATATTTGCCAAATGCCTTTCAGTCCTGCCTACACTGCCCTGAGAACCCAGCTTTGCTATTATTGGATGGGCCTGACTGCCCCAAACCCTCCCCAGGGGCCCCCTAGGCCTGAGCCACACAGAGGCACTCCCTCCAACACTTACTGATTTCCCCAGTCTCCTCTCAGAAGGTGACCACATCCCCCAAGGGCAGAAAGGCCAACCTTGACCGTGGCCTCCAATGCCCAAACCATGCAAGGTATTGAATATCCATCTCATGTTGCGGTATTGATTCTCTGCTGAGAACATGAATAGCAACACATAAAGCGCTGTGAAGTGGCAGGGCCGGAGGAAAAAAAAACCCAGTTTACCGAGAAACAGGGCTCGTGGAGATGAAATGACTTACCCAAGGTCACTCTGTGCTGCGTTCTTTCCGCTCAACTTCCTCCTCTGGACCATCCAGCCTATAAGATGCAACGTCCCCAGTCCTGACCGTGCTGGCTTCTTCCCAGCTTCCTGCCATCAGTCAGAAAGAGCTCTGACACAAGACACAGCATATTTTGTTCAGATGGCAAACTACACGCATTTTGTTTCCCAGCCCAGATGGCTTGGCCAGAGGGGAGAGCCCCAGAGCTCAGGAGAAAGACAGGCTGGGCATAAAATCTTTACTGCTGAGAAGCCACCCTGGGGGATCACTGGTCCTGTCAACATTTGGGGCCTGTTTCAGTTCCTCCTGCCTATGTCACCTTCGATCAGCTATTCTCTGCCCCTGGGCCTCTGTGTCATCACTTTCAGAACTGGAATGGGATTTTCTCTGTGGTTTCTCCCAGCTCGCCTATTCCTTAACTGTAGGAAAAGAAGCTGCTGACTTTTTTTTTTTAAATTATTGTTGTTGACTTTCATTCATTCCGCCAACATATAAAGAGCCCCTTTATCTATCTAGGTCACTTGAGAAGACACAACGCTTGCCCACAAGCAGCAGCAGAGGGCTAGACTCCCCAGAAAGGAGTCAATTCTTTCCAGGTGTAATAATATTTCAGCAATGCCAAAGCAGTGCTTTGACCTGGATTTGATTTTCCTGCATGATGGGGGCGGGTAGGGCAGAGGCAGATGGTCTGACACTCTGCTTGGGTTATACCGTCTAAACGTGACCTAAGGAGTGAGGCAGAGAGGGTGGGAAGTAAGGTCATACAGGGAGCCCTACTGGCTCAGAGTCCCTGCCGTCGCACCCGGGGCTCTCTGAAAGGCTTTCAGTGCTAAGTTTCAGGACAATGTTAGAGCCCTTGGTCTAGAAGAGCTAGTAGTCAGTCTCCTGGGGATTCCAACCATTGGGTCTGTGTCCCTCCCCTGCCTCTACAGCCTGAGTGGTTTGGTCAAGCCTCTGATTTTGTCCCTATGTGCTTTTCCTATGGATGGGGGTGAATATTAGGTACAGAAACTGCTTGGCTCACAGGCTGGCAAAGAGACGGCCCATCTCCTGGGTACGGGTCAAGTAATGATGGAGATGACATTTCCAAACAGATTTGTGCTCATTCTGTGGAAGAGCCTAATCTGTATTATAAAGGTAGAGCTTTCTAGAAGACCTTGAACAAATCACTTCCCTCTCTCTACTTGCTTCTGTGGCTATAAGAAGACTGGATGGTCATTTTCATTCCTATCAGTCTGTGATTCCAAATTGGTAACCTCTGTCCCCAAGAATGGGGTTGGACCCTTAGTGTTTGCTTATAAATACTCCGGTTTTGTTTCTTAATTTGCAATTTCATTTTATGTGCAAGGTTAGAGGGGCCGCGAGGGAAAGAAAAGTACCTACCCCTGCCTGGTTAGCTTCAGCCTAAATCATGGTATTTGAGTGTCAAAGATGATCGAATGAGGGCAGAAATACCCAAGACCTTGCAGTGCTCTGGTAAACTCCTATTCATCCTCCAGAGCCCAACCACAACATCACCTCTTCAGGGAAGACTTCCCCAACCCTCCAAATAGGGACCTCTCTTATGCCGGGGCTCCATCTCTGTACCAGGTGCTAAAAACCCAGATATGAGTGAGACACTGTCCCAGCCCTAAGGGGCCTCCCAGCCATGGTGTGAGATATACAGAGAGGTCCCAGACAAGAAGCTGAGTCACCCATTACCTGGGGGAATCAGAGGTTTCTCAGAGGAGGTGATACTTGAGTGTTGTCAAAGAGCTGGAACCTGACTCTAACCCAGTGTCCGATGTCGCTGCTAATTTGCAGGACATACCAAGGACAGAGGAGCTTGGTTAACTGCACCAAAAGTTTGCAGTTAGCAAAGTCCAGACTATGGGAAACCCTACAGGTCAAACAGACCAGCGTCTCCACTGATACACTGCAAAGAAATGAAAGGAAAGGAAGATAATACTAGTGATTCAAAAGAAAAAAGAGCCTAAAAGATATACCAATTTTAAAGATGAACAAAGTTAAACTATAGGGTATAAAGATGCACAACTAGGTGACACGTAAAAATGCAAGGAAGGGATTACAAGAAGGGAGTATGGTGACCTCTGGCTCTGGGGGGCTGTGATTGAGGGGGGGCACATAAAAGAGGTTTCTGGGGTACCTGACAAAGTTCTCTGACCTGAGTAGTATTCTTCTTATAATTCATCAAGACATTGACCCGATGTGTGCAGCTTTTGAATCTGTGTTTTATTGTACAATAAAAGATTTAAAAATATATCTCTCTAGGCTGGAATATTGGATTCAAACCGACAGCAGGAGGCAAAATAGATATATATGCCAAATTCTGCTTTTAAGTTAAATAATATTCATATATGGGAAGGAAGAGGCCTGACCTCAAGTAGTATATACTTTTTAAAATATCCTGGAGGTTTTAGCTGCCCACAAATGGCCGTCTCAAAGTGGAGAGCCAGAGGTCCTGTGTTCTGTTCTAGACCCTGGGGGGAGCATATAGGGAGGAGGTCTGAGCAAGGGGAAACTGGCAGTCAGTGAAACTATCTCTGGACAAGTCTCTTCAGCGCTGCTTGTCACAATTAAAGAAGGGGACAGACTACAGTATATCAGGAATGGGGGCTTTTGCAGCTCTCGTCCTGCCCATCGGGGGGACTGACTGTAACTCTCTGGATGGGCGAGCCAGAGTCAGATCGATCTCCTCATGAGGTCATGATGACCAGGCCCACCGTGAAAGGGACTACTATTGTCCACCACCTTGGCAGCCATGAGAAAAATGGGTGGGACAGCTTGAGGTCCCCTTGCTTCTCTCCAAGGTCTGGGCTCTGAGGCAGAAACTGTATTTCAGGCCACAAGGTATTTAGGAAACATCTCTTTCAACTTTCCAATTTTGCAACTAAGGAAGTTGAAGTCCAGGGTATGTCAGTGATTTAATGGAGGTCATGCCATGAACTCAACATAGGTATCTCTTTCTGCCTGGGCCCTCACTCTTTAAGCCAATGACCCACCCGCAGCCTACAGAGGTGAGTGTAGATACCCGTCGGCCTTTGAGGTAACCTCAAGACCTCTGTTCCCATGCTCACCCTGGTACTTGGATCTGCCCTTCCTTCACTTCCATCTCCCCTCACCCACCTTAACCTGGGATCCACACTTGACCCTTATTTCTGGCCCTTTACCTTTGGGGGCCCATGTTTCCTCCAACATCTGTATGTTGATCTCCTCTGTACCTTGACCCTCTTTTATTGATTTCAGCTTGGTTCATCACCGACCCCTGCAAGGGTGAAATTCTCCACTCCAGCTACTACAGAAAACCCAATGTCTAACCTTGGAGTTTCTTCTCATCAGGAATCCAATATAAGTAATAAGATTCAAGGCAACATCCAGTAGTTTGGGACCTTTCCTCTTCCTATTTCTGAATATCTGCAATCTGTCTCCATTTGCATTTACTAACAATTCCATGATAACACAAGAGTCCCTAGCTCAGCATTTCCTTCAAAAGCCAAGAGCATTTCTTCCATTTATTGGCATCTTAGGGAAATGATCAATATATTTCCCTGCTCCCTGAGCCCCACATCCTGTCTTCTGGTAACTCTAGACATTACCTCAGAGAGTCTGCTGACATTCAATCCACCTGAAGCTCCCCCATGGTCAACTGTGCAGTGGGGCCTCTGGAAAGGTAATGTGATTTGGGGTCACAATAATAGAAGTATGGGATGCAGAATGAGGGAGGCGAAGTTCCATTTCATGAAACTATCTCTGGAGTAGTATTTTCAGTGCTGAGGATCACAATTAAAGAAGGGGACAGACAGACTAGAGTGATTCAGGAATGAGAGGCCCTCAACATCATGTCATATTAAGTTGGGTTGTTTATCCTAGAGATGACTTGGGAGTGTCATAACGGCTAGGGGCCAGATTGAAAGGATCACACAGGTAGGCATCAGACTCAAACTGTCAGCTCACAAGGAGTGCTGGGAAAGGCCTAAGCGCCCACCAATTGAGCGATGTGTTGGCTTTCTACACAAGAATGCAGGCAGCGAGCACAGGTGGATAACTCCCCTTTCAAGGAACACACAGAAACCAGAAAACACCGCTGGGCTCCAGAAATTCCAACATCCTTTCTGGAAAGTTCTCCCACCCTTAAGACACGCAAACCCAGCGACACGGGACCGCCCCTACCCCGCTGGCGACATCAGTGCCTAGCGTGGGCCCTTCCCCTGGGGTCTCGGTGTCCCCACCGGTATCACAGGCATCCCAGAAGAGCCTCGGCCAGTGTAGTGTGGCAGGGCGAGTGGGGCGGCGGGGTGGGGGGCGAAATGCCAGTCCTGCCAGCGAGGCACGGCGTAGCGGGGACCGAGCAAGTCCACGAGCGGTCCGGTGAGCCCCGGCGCTCTGGCCCGGCCTGCGCCCGTGACTGCGCAGCCTGGGGGGAGGGGAGGGACCGAGGACGCCCGAACAGAAGCCGAAAAGTAAAAAATGCCACGCAGTTAAGGGACGGCGCACGTGGGGGCAAAGCAACCCCACCGCCAGCTCCCAACCTCAAGCCCCAGGCACGGACGGGGTTCGAACCCGCGATCTTCGGTTTACGAGACCGACGCCTTACCACTTGGCCACCGCGCCTGACAGCCGAGCGAGCGCTGGAAGCTCTCAGTGGAGGGTAGGCGGCGCCGGCGCGGGAAGGGCGGCGCCCCGCCTCCGGCCCCGCCCGCCCGCTCGCTCGCCCCTCCAGACCCGCCTGCCGAAGCCCCCACGCCGCCCGACGCTCGGGCCCGGCTCAGGGCCGGGGCCGGGCGCCCGCTTCCTGCCTGAGACGGGACCCGAACTCGCGGCTCGCCGGCTCGGCCCCGCCCTCCTCCCGCGTATTCGGGAGAGCCCGGGCAGAGGCCGCCGGGGATTCGCTGGGGGCGGCGGCGGCGGCGGGGCCGGGAGACCAGACGAAGAAAAAACCCTATCGGCGCCTGCTACGACGCGAGCGGAGGCGGAGACCGCGGCAGCGAGCGAGCCAGGGCCGGCCACGCGCCGCCGTGTGACCTTGGCCCGGTCTTTTCCGTGTGGTCTGGTCTGCAGGCTACGCAGGCAGCGACGGGGGTTCGGGCCAAGCCCACCGGGAGCCGAGGGGGCGAGAAGGACGGTGCAGGCATGGACGGGACTGGCCTTGGAGAAACGTGCAGGGAGCCGGGAGGGACGAGGGCCTGCTCCTGGGGGCGCGGGGAGAGGACCGTCCCTCGCTGACCCCGCGGGAGCGGCGGCCTGCATAAGGAAAACCTTCCCTGGCTTGTTCACGCTCCGCCCTTGCCCTTCCACCCCGGGCACGGGAGACTCCCCGTAAATATCTGTAGACGAGATGGCCTTGCCCAGGAGGAACCGGCGGGGGCGCGCCAGGATATGCCCCCAGGGATGTTCGCGGCGACAGTGCCAGTGGGAGTGAACACCGAGAGGCCACCTGGATGGAGGAAGCTGATGGTCTGTCCGTGCCGTGGAACAGTGGGTCACTTATTAAAAGGAATGATCTAGATTCAAAGGAATGATGGTCAGCGTAGGTAGTGCGCAAAAGCACATGTGATTTTAAAAAGCAGGAAAAGCAGGATATAGGACAATACAAACCATTTATTAAAGGGAAAGACGTGCAAAGTAGGTAAGCGTAAAATATAAAGGAGACTGGCTGGGGATAGGGGACAAAAGGAACTTTGTTGGTAATGTCTGGTTTCTGTTCTGTGAAAGGCAAGAAGCTGAAATGGTGAGAATACGGGTGATTATGATGTTGTATACTTTATTGTAGATCCTGCATTTTGTTTAAAAAAAATTTTTTTAAAGGAATTAGGTCCCTCTGTCCTCGTTTGGCCTGTGGCCACAGCGTCTGTTCCAGGAGAGGTGGGTAGAAGAGCCCTTTCCCCAGGGCAGGACGTGGCCAACTGCTGGCCTCCAGCCCTCCTTCCTGCAGGCCAGCGCCCCGACTGGGGGTGGGGGGCAGGACACAAATCAGACCAATGGCACCATTGCTCACCCCGCCACCGCCAAAGTCATTATTGCTTATTTATAGAACTTTTAAAGAAGTATAGATTGTGGAGATTTGGGGAAACCTAGGAAAGCTGTTTTTGTGTGTGCTAAAAAACATACAGTTTGGGTGCCTGGGTGGCTCAGTTGGTTAAGCGACTGCCTTCCGCTCAGGTCATGATCCCGGAATCCTGGGATCGAGTCTCACATCGGGCTCCCGGCTCAGCGGGGAGCCTGCTTCTCCCTCTGACCCTCTCCCCTCTCATGCTGTTTCTCTCTAATAAATAAAATCTTTTTTAAAAAGTTGAAAAAAAACATACAATTTACCATCTTGACCGTTTAAAAATGCAGTGTCTACTCTCTGGACGTGGTTGTGCAACAAATGGAAGTTTTATGGAAACTCTACCCACTGAACAGTAAGGGACTCCCCTTCCCAGCCTCTGCCCAGCCCCTGGCAACCACCGTTCTACTCAGAGTTGGGCTGCTCAGGGTAGCAGGGGGAGTCCTACCGTATTTGTCTTCTTGTTCCTGGCTTATTTCACTTAGCATAATGTGCTAAAGATTCACCCATGTTGTCACATGACATGATTTCCTTTTTTTTAAAGCTCAATAGGTCATTGTATTTTTTTAATCCATTCATCCCTCAACGAACATGTAGTTTATTTCGACCTCTTTGCTATTGTGAATTGTGCTGCAGTGAACACGGGTATGGAAATAGGTCTTCAATTTTTTTGGGTATGTAACCCAGAAGTGGGATTGCTGGATCCTATGGTAATTTTAGTTTTTCCAAGGAACCTCCATACTGTTTTCCATAGTGGCTGCACATTGTTACATTCCCACCAATGGTACACAAAGGGTTCAAATTTCTTCACATCTGTGCCAGCACTTTTTTTTTTTATACTCATCATCCTAATGGGTATGAGGTAGTGTCTCATTATGGTCGGATTTGCATTTTCCTGATTGTGATGTTGAGCATATTTTCATGTAGCTTGTTGCCCATTTGCGTATCTTCTTTGAAGAAATGTCTATTTAAGTCCTTTGCCAATTTTTTATTCTGGTTATATTTTTTAAATGATGGGTTGTAGGAGTTCTTTCTGATATCCTAGATATTAACCTATCAGATATATGGTTGACTAATACTTTCTCCCATTCTGTAGGTTGATTTTTCACTCTGTTGATTGTTAATGGTGCAGAAGTTTTAAGTCTGGTGTAGTCATTCCCATTTGTCCATTTTTGTTTTTGTTTTCTGTGCGTTTGGTATCAAATCCGAGAAGTCATTGACAAATCCGATGTCATGAAGCTTTTCCCCTATTTTTTTTTCCAAGAGCTATATCAATTCAGGTCATATGTTTAGGTCTTTAATCCATTTTGAGTTAATTTTTGTATGTGGTATAAGGTAAGCATCCAACTTCATTGTGTGTATAGAACACACTGTAATTTACTTATTCTCAGGTACAGGTTTTTTTCTCACATTTTAACAAATTACAAATTAGGATGACAACTGATTAGTTGATGGAGTCTTATAATTAATTGGTAGTACTTTTTCCTTTTAATGGCACATAAAATAGCTTTTTAATTGGTGAATTTGATGAAATTGAGTATATAGAACACAGAAGAGACAGATTCCTATTTTCACATTTGTATATTTCATGGTGTCCTGATTTTTCGCACTTACCATTGTAGGATGAGCATTTCCCACATCCTTAGAAGTGGAGCATTTCATCGGCTGTAACCTGTACTAGTCTGGTGCAGGATGTTGATCGTGAGGGAAGCTCTGCATGGGGGTGGGGGTAATATGGGAATTCTCACTCACTTTTGCCGTGGACCTAAAACTGCTCTAAAAAGTAAAGTTTTTCTTATAAAAGCACCTTAAAAAAAAAAAACCTAAGAAAAAAAATAGATAAGTTATATTCTTTTTTTTTTTTAAGATTTTATTTATTTGCGAGAGAGAACGAGAGACAGAGAGCATGAGAGGGAGGAGGGTCAGAGGGAGAAGCAGACTCCCTGCCGAGCAGGGAGCCCGATGTGGGACTCGATCCCGGGAGTCCAGGATCATGACCTGAGCCGAAGGCAGTCGCCCAACCAACTGAGCCACCCAGGCGCCCCGATAAGTTATATTCTTTGCTCTCTGACCCCCTACTCTGAGTCACAGCCAACCCTGGGTGCACTGGGGTTGCTCCTTGGTGGGGTCACTGTGGGTCTGTCCAGGTCCACTCCTTAGCTGGCAGGCCTAGGAGCCTGGTTTTGTCTCCTTCCAGGAGCGAGCAGCTGTAAGGACATGGTCTAACTTCTGTTTTCTAAACGTATGTACCATTTTTAATATTGAGCTTTTGCATTGGCAATGATGCTGTGAAACTCAACCAAAAGGTTGAGAGCTGGTTCCAGAACACAGAGCTCCTAAGCTGCAAAGATCAGGCCATCCCCACCTCCATGTAGCACCATAGTGAGAGCATCCCATCATTCATTCCTTTAACAAATCCTCACTGAGCACCAACTATGTGCTAGACCCTGTTCTCGGTGCTGGAGCTATAGCAGGAACTAAGCAGCACAGCCCCCTGCCCTCATGAAGCTTCCATTCTTAAATAAGCAAACCATATACTGTATCAGATGGTGATAAGTACTAGGGAGAAAAATCAACAGGGAAGAAGGATAGGACGTTCTGGAGGTGGGAGGGAGGGTTGTTAAAGAGACAGGCATGGTAGATTAAATGAAGCCCCCCATTCTTTGCTGCTTTCCCTTTCCAGAGGCAGAGTCTACCCCCCACCCCCTTTGGACATGGACGGGCCATCTGGCTTCTCTTGATTAGTAGTAGAATGTGGCAAAAGTGATGTTGAGTAAATACCCAAGCTTGGGTCTCAGGAGACCTTGCAGCTTCTTCCTGTGATATCTTAGAGCCCTGTCCCGAGCCCACCGTGTAAGGAAGGCAGTCTAGCTGATGGGGGATGAGAGGCCATGACGGGTCTCCCAGCTGAAAGCCAGCACCACCTGCTACAACATCAGTGTGGCCATCTTGAACCTTCCAGCCCAGCTGACCCTTTAGCTGAATGCAGCTCTGTGGGTGACTCGTGGGTGAGTCCAGGCACACCCAGCAGAGGAACTGCCACCCGACCCACAAAATGGTGAAAATAACGAATGGCTCCTGTTGCAAGACACCACGTTTTGAGGGTGGGTTGTTACCTAGCAATAAGAGCTCATTGATATAGCAGGTTACAGACAACTAGGGTTGTGGCTTCTAGGTTTGTGGGCTGGTGGTTATTTGCATGGAGGAGTTAAAACTTGCAAGATGCTGGATGAATGTGGGAGGGGCCGTACCCAGTGTCCCCTCAGTCATCAGTTAACCTCAGTTTCCTTAGCTACAAAATGGGAGAATTGGTTAGCTCTTAGCCACAGCCCCGTGTTAATTAAAATTTGAACACCTTCTCCATTATTCACTGCTAAAGTTAGCAGGGGGGTGAGACACCACTTGACCTTCTTTCCCTCATAGCAACCTGACACTCTTCCCCTTGGTCAGGTTTCCTGGTCCCTTTGCCAGCATGAAAGCTCTAAATTTAAGGCTGCCGTTAATAGGAGGAAAAAAAAAAAAATCAACGTGACTTGAAACCTTTTGAGTAGAAGGCCACACCTGTAGACATTTAAGTTAAGGCTACTCTTAACTTAGTTAAGTTAGTTAGTTAGTTAGTTAGTTAACTTAGGGTTAGTGTGGTTTGGTCTTTTCCTCTCTCTTCTCCTTCTCGGTGGTTAGTTCAATTCCCTTTCCCTGACTCCTCCACTTGCTTGTGGAACATTCACTCTTAACAAGATGGTTCAAGGCAGCTGTGGACTTTAAAGGAGCCAGGAGGGGTCACAGGTGGGTCACAGGCTGAAAAAAAATCAGGCCACCTCAGAAGCCCCCAAACAAGGCAGGAGCCTTAGTGAGCCCCACCACTAGGCAGCTCCAGCCCTAGGGACTCGTCCTTTCCTTAAAGGTGAGCCTGCTCTCATGGACACTCCGGCTTCTCCATGGGGCTCCTGCACAGTTAGAGATCCGCCTGGAGGAGATCAGAGGACTGACAGACCCAGTCATTCCCCAAGATGCTTAGGTGGATTCCTTTTGGGGGGATGGATCTTGTGAGAGTGGGCCTGATAGAGCCAACTCCCGAGGACCTGCTGTTTCGTGCATCATTGCTGTGTGACCAACTACCTCAACACATAGAGGCTGAAAACAAGACCCTTTTCAGGTTCTGGGGGTTGGCCAGGCAGTTGTGCTTCATCTATTGTTGGCTCAGGTGTTGGGATGGCTGGTAGGCCCACCGTGGCCTCCCTCCCATGACCGACACTTACCTGGAACCTCCATTTAGTGTGGGGCTGCTTGGGCTTCCTCATAGCATGGCCTCCAAGAGGGTGCAGCTCGAGAGGAAGGAGACATGTTTCCTTGTGGCCTCGTAGGGCTAGAGCTGAGAAGTCCCAGGTGATCACTTCTGCCACAAATGATGCATGTTTACACCCTATTGATCACAGTAGTCACAGGGCCAGCCCAAATTTGGGAGGAGGGGATAATCGACTCCACCTTTCAACAGGGGAGAGGCCTGCATGCAACGCAGGGAGGGAGTAAATCAATGGTGGCTATCTTTGGAGCCTTTACCACCCCTATCATTCCCGACTGTGACTTTGAGTATAAACACTGATTGGTGCTCAGCCCTGGGGCTGGATCCTGCAGAGGACGCAGAGATCTAGGAGGTGGATGTCCTTTGTCTCCACCCCAACCTCAAAACAGTTTGGACTAGATGCTCTCCCCTCTCCTTCTGGCCCTGACTGCCTCCAGAATTGACATTCAAAACATTCCTCTCCCCTCACCCCACCCCCCCAAACACACTCCCACCCACAACTGCAGGCCAGAGTACTGAGGCCTGGCCCAGACACTGTCAGGGACCAGCAGATGCCAGCTCTTGGTCTGGGGGTAGCCTGCTGGACTGGATAAGCTGGGAAGGCTGAGTGGGGGCAGAGGGGCCAGTGGGGCTAGAATGCAGGGGAGGAGGATCTCACAGGCTACCCTGGGCTTAGTGCCATCAAACAGGCTGGAGAAAGTGAGCTCAGGCTCCAGCACCTTCGCCCTCTGGGTTTGGGCCTTTTAGGAACTCTAGCATTTTTTTTTTTTTTTTAACCCAGCGATCACATCAACGTCATGGAGCCCAAATCAGAACCCAACAGCAAAGAGCTTGGAGTGAAAGCCAGGGCCACACCAGGGATGGTGGGGGAGTGAGGGGAAATTCCTGCAGCCCAAGTCCAGCCATTGGGTTAGTTCCTGGAAGGACTGGTTTGAAGCCGGCTCTGGACTTTCCGGCCCTAGAGGCCATAACCTTGCCCTAGGGGGCTTGCAGCATCGTGACCCTCAGCCCACTTGTAAGGCAGGGCCCGGCTAGCCCAGCTGAGCCGCAGGGAAACAACCATCCTTCTGTACCCAAGCTCCCACGGCGCTCTTCACAGCCCCTCTGCTCACGGAGAGCTGGCCCCTCCTCCAGGGCTCGGCAAGTGTCCTCCGTTCTCCCTGAAGCCTTTCCATCCTGGAAGCGACGCCTCCCTGCTCTGAGCAACTCACTCCCCGGGCTAGTCAGTGGAGTCCCACTTTGGGATGACTCTTCCCCTTACCAGCTGCCTGGGTGTGAACCCCGGGTGACTTGAGGCGAGTTAGGTCACCTGTGGTGGCTCAGTTTCCTCATCTGTAAAATGGGGATAACACTACCACCCACCTAGTGGTGGTTGTGAGGATCACAGGACCCAGTGCGCACCAATCACTTGGCACATTGCCTGGCACGCGGTAAGCCCTACGAGCACGGAAGCCAATAAGAACTACCTCGCCATTGCCTCGTGCGGGCCACGCACTGCATCAGGCACAGTGACAGGGGAGGGATGATGCCAACTCCCGCTTCCCCAGGGCTGGGAAATCGGAGGGCCGCGCCACCGCTGGCGGGCTGGCCTGAGCCAACGAAAACCGGCCTCATCCTGCAGCGAGCGCCTCCTGCTGGCCACAGGTCTCTGGGCCGCCAGCAGGGGCTGGCGCCGCACCTGTCGCCCCGGAGGGCCCCGGGCGGGCGTGAAAGTGAGGGGCTGCGGGAGTGGCTTTGCCCACCTTTGCGCGTAGCTTAGTCATTTTCTGGAGACGGGTTGGCTGGAGTAGACCCTCCCGGCAAAGCTGTGAGAAGCCTGGCTCCCTTACCCAGATGACCACTGACATCTGGCAATTCCAACTCCTCATCCCACTCAGCAAACAGATAACCCAGGTCTTACCTGAGTCCAGGCTGCCTTCATCTCTCTCTTCGTCTCTCAGTCTGCTGCCTAGTCCTGCCGCCGCCACCCTCTGAGACTGGGCTCTGAGCAGGCCACTCCCTGGCTTAAGATCCTTCTGCTCTCCCTCCCCCCGCTAAGCCTCTTCACCTTTTGTTCCCTCCCCATGTCCTCCCCAGTCTCCCTCACCTGGCCTTCTCCTCCTCCTCCAGGCCTCAGTTGACTCCTCAAATGATCTGTGGGGGGATTACATACTGGTGACCCTCACACCTGCCTACACACTAGAATCAACCGGGGCACTTTGGAAAAACCCTAGTGTCCAGCGCACCCCTTACCACCTGAATCCAACTCGCTGGGCTGGGGCCTATATCCGTGGGGTTTTCAACTACCCCCAGATTATTCAAATATGCAGCCAGGATCGAGAACCTCCCATTCTCACGTGCTGGAGGCACTCTGTGCCCTGAGGGTGAGGAGCAGAGCTCTTTCGCTCAGGGTCAAAGCTCCGCACCTAGCCCTACAGCGTGTATCTATTAGGTGCTGATGAAACAATTGTTTCTGGCCAGGCTCTGCACTGCCTCACCAGCCCCACCTCCCAGCTGAAAGGGTGTGCTTTCTTCCCGCCTCTCCCACATGTGGTTCCTGGGTCCTACAGTCCCCCAGGGGTCCTCTGCAATACCCCTTCCTCGGGGAAGCTGTCCCTGATCCCCAACTGACCTCAATTCCCTTGCCCCCGCTCTTGCAGCGCCCCCCCCCCGGACTTTCCCAAGTGCAGCTCATCACCTGGGGGTCAGCTGTGGCTCCCCTTTCCCCAGGAGGACATAAGCCTCTGCTGTCTTTTCTGTACATAAATTGGTTGGTTGAGTGATTTCAGACCCAGATATTTTTTACCTCTTCAGGAGACTTTGGCCTGGGCCCAGACCACTCTAAAAGGCTCTAAATGGGGGTACCTTGGAGGCTCAGCTGGTTGGGCATCTGCCTCCGGCTCAGGTCCTAATCTCCAGGTCCTGGGATTGAGCCCCATGTCGGGCTCCCTGCTTAGCGGAGAGTCTGCTTCTCCCTCTGCCTCTGCCCCTCCCCCTTGCTCGTGCTCTCTTTCAAATGAATAAATAAAATCTTAAAAAGAAAAATTTTTTAAAAGGCTCTAAATGTGAGGACCTAGTGAGTTTGGGATCTGACAACGAGCCCTTTGCAGGAACTGTGTGACCTCTAGGGGGCGCAGGGATGATGTCTGAAATACTCAGGAACGGTTCTCCAGGACAGCCTAGCAAGGAATGTACCTGTGTGGAGGGCACGACCTGTATACCCAGCAGTGCTTGCTTTCACCTTTCTCCAGAATAGCAAATAGAGTTGAATTGCATCCCCCTAAAAAGATGTGGATGTCCTAAGCCCTGGTACCTGTGAATGTAGCCTTATTAGGAAATAGGGTGTTTACAGATACAAGCAAGTCAAGATGAATGAGATCATCCTGGGTCAGGGTGGAGCCTAATCCAATGTCTGGTGTCCTTATAGCAACTGTGAAATTTGGACAGAGATACACAGAGGGAAGGTGGCTGTGTGAAGGCAGATGCTCAAGGGGGCTAACAGCTTCTGGAAAGGCCAGTGGTTGCTTCTGGATGGCTAGGTAGAGTGGGGAAGGCAGAACCAGTCTCAAAAAAAAGTAGTGGCAAACTAAGGAGTCTAATTCCGAAACTGGGGCGCAAGGCAGGAGCTCAGGAATTGGAGACACCTGCTTGGCAGCAGAAAGGTCCTGGAAAGGGTTGAGAATAGGGTCGCCAGATAAAAGGCAAGATGCCCAGTTAAATGTGAATTTCAGATATGCAATGAATAATTTTTAAGTATTGGATGGAACATATTTAAGCTGAAAAATTATCTGAAATTCACACTTAATTGGGAATCCTGTATTTTTATTCACAGGATCTGGCAACTCAAGTCGGGAAGGAAAAGGGCACATTAGGAAGATGGAGGGAACAGAGATCCAGGATAACAAACTCCCAGTTTGGGGAAGGGACTTGCCCATGAGCTCAGGAGGCCACGTAAATTCACCGAGTAGGGAGCTGCCTGCCGCCCAGGCAGACCCACCACACAAGGGCCTGTGTGGGGACGTGGACGAACCTGGTCCTGCTTGTCCTGAGGGTCTGGGCCATCAGGGAGAGCAGACTCCTCTCCAGGTGCTGGGCCGGGGCCACCTGTGAATCCCTTCCCCACACCTGGAATCCCATAGTAAAAGGAAGGGGCAGAGGGCAGAAAGCTGGGCATTTGGGCCACTCAACCTGGAGCTACATCGATGCTCCTGGGCTTAGCAGGACTCCTGCTGTCAGGTTGGTCTGAAACCAAATTTGAGGGGAGGACTTGAGCCCGTGACCCAGGGGAGTCACAGTGGTGGACATGGAGGAAGATGTCCCTGGAGCCCCATTAGAGTGACCAGGGCAACCTGAAGACCCCCGGGAGGTCCTTGCTGGGAAAGGGGACTTGGTTGCGGCAAAGACAAGGTTTTTGAACATCATAGCCCTGGGGATGGACATGGTGGTGTTACAGGGGCTTTTGGGATCCACATCGCCTCTCCTAGGGACAGTGGGCCAAAACGAGGGTCTGTGGGGTGACCCCCTGCTCTGCCCTGCACCTGGAGGACAGCACCAGCCACCCTGGTATGCTGGGTGGGGCCTCTCTTCCTGAAGAAGACGGTCTGTCCCCAGGAGCCCCGGAACCAGGTCTCCCTCTTCCACCCTCCCTCCCGCAACCACAGAAACTCACCATCAAGTCAGGCAAGAAAAGCAAACTATTTATTTACACCTTGGTCTGTACATTAGAGTTCCTGAAGGAGCCTGCCTCTGAGAGCCTGCTCCTTTTTGGCTAGAAGCAGGTAGGGGGCAGAGAGCTCAAGGCCCTGGGACACAGCCTTGGGCCTCCCCCCTCCCCTTCCCCGGAGCCTGGGGGTGGAGGTCTCAGCCCAGCCCTGAAGCTAAGCCTGCTTCCAAATGGAGGCTCCTGGGGTGGGACTCAAGGAGAATCCCACAGAGTCAAAGCCATCTAACAAACCCTAGGGCATGAGGCCATACATGCAGCTTATCCAATCTGGGCCCCTGGGGTCCCAGCCAAGAAAGCAGGAAGGGCTGGGATGAAGGGAGCCGGCAGGCCGCGCGTGAGTCCTCAACAAGGCCGGTCCCGCCGCAGTCCAGCCCGCAGCCGGGGAATTAATGGCACTCGGGTCTGAGCACCTTGGGCAAAGGAGGAAGAGCTCGGCAGTTGTTATGTTAATGACGGGCCGGGGCAGCCGCCAGAAGCCTCTTCTTTCTGGCCACTTGGAGTCCAAGGCTGTTGACACCAGACGGCGGTGGTCCTGAAGGCAGCCCAATGCCAAGCACTGGGAGTCCCCCACTGCTGGAGCTTCCCCCGGGACCAGGGGCGCTGCTGCAGACCCATGACGTCCCTGCCCAGGCCAGGGCCCGCCGTGAGGAAGGGGCGCCCAGCTTTCTACAAATATTGACACCAATGCAGGGGAAGAGGTTTGTGGGAGAAGGTGCTTTACACAGTTACCCTTTTCTGGTGTGCAAGGCTTCTAAACTAGCTGCAGGCTGCACGGAGGGGCTAAGAGGGTCCGAGCCCTCCAAGCTGAAGACCACAGTAAAAAGAGTTCTGTACAAAGTTACCAAATCTGCAAGGCTGAGCGAGCAGAGCGGAGCCTCTCCACGTGGATCAACGTGCGGGGAGACCTGGCCTGGGAGCACACCGACTGTGGTGGGGGCACGCGGACGCCAAGTGGGACGCTATGTACACATTTACAGGGCTTGGGAAGGACCAGGGGAACAAGAGGATGTAGAAAAGGGGCAGTGGGGACATGGAAAGTCCTGTACAGCAGCGACAGGGAAGAAAAAAGGCACAAGGACAACGACCCCAAACCATGCAGACAAAACACAGCCTGTGCAGCACAGCAAAGCAGAGGGACCCGGCAGGAGGCGCAGGCCCCCCCCTCGCCGCAACCCAGGGGCCTCGCAGGAAGCACAGTCTTCCCACAAACTCTGGGGCCCGGCAGGAGGCGCAGGCCCCCCGCCCCCTGGCAGCAGCACTCATGTCCTGCGTGGGCAGCCCTGGCATGCCATTTTCAGTCACCCTCCTGCTGGTGGCTCGGGGCAGACAGCCCTCCCCCTA
The DNA here is from genome assembly GCF_054177405.1 of Leptonychotes weddellii. Classification (NCBI taxonomy): domain Eukaryota; kingdom Metazoa; phylum Chordata; class Mammalia; order Carnivora; family Phocidae; genus Leptonychotes; species Leptonychotes weddellii. The sequence goes on from NC_138383.1 coordinate 35,147,700, forward strand.
CAGTCTCAGGGAGAGAGAAGGAGCCTACAAGATCGGAGTGATGTACAGCATCACACTTCACCAGAGTCTATGCTTTTAGAAACCTTTCCAGAAGGCACCCGATTTTCTCAGGTAGGCAGCAGAGAATGTGGCAGAAGGGCCTTAGAGCTGTTCTGCCACACGGCTGGGCAGGCCCAGAAGGTCCCTAAGGTCAGTGAGTCAAGGGAAGGAACTTGCTTGAAGTCACCTGGGGGTATGTGGCCCCTCAACAGGCAGGGGGTACCAGCCTGAAGCATCGCCGTAGAGGGGCTGCCCAAGTCCCGAAGGAGGCATGACCGGGGAGGGGGCCAGCACTGAAGTCTTCAACCTAAAATCCTCCTTAGCACTTTCATAGAGTTGCTATGGATCTGCCAGGCAAATGGTCATTTCCTTGGCATGGTGACCATCCCCAAACTTCCCTGCTTTTAGGTTTAAATTTGCTAATGCATTAAACACACATAGCCACAGAGCACAAAAAGTGGGCTTAATTCTTCCATGAGCCACCAGGCCCCACTGGCCCCTGCAGGTTTCTGCCGGTTACGAAGTCCCTCCTTGGAACCAAAGCGCCTTCACGGTGCCCTCCTGACCACTGTACCTGACGGGCTCAGGAACCAGACTTGCCAGCAGATGAGAGCCCGGAGCCTCCAGAACATGGGCTGGGATGCTGGTTTGACTACTAACAGTGGAAGAGCTGGGGTGACACTCCTCCACCCAGCCTGAAAACGGATCAGAGGCCAGTGTCCCCTCCTGCTCAGCTCTGTGAGTCGAAGACTATTTCTGGGGCTGCTTCAGGGGGGACAGCCCCTTCCGGACCCCTGACTCCAGAATGGGCCTGTGCGTGACCCCATGGGCACCAGGCGGAGACTTGCCCACTCAGGTTTGCTAACCCCCAGGCTGGAGAGAACAGCTTGGTACACCAGTTCCTGAAGGCATCTGGCCTCCCATCCCTGGGGTGAGGGATCTGCTCACTTCTCACCATCCATCAAAGCCACCGACACCCCCACTGTTAAGGTAGCACCTGGATTAACAAACCCGACAGCCATTTCCACCCGTTTTCTCCATCCCTGACTAGGAACCTTCTAGTCTCAACCTTGGGCCACACATCAGCATGGCCTGGGGATCTCTTTAAATATCTGGATGCCTGGGCCACACCCACACCAATTACACTGGAATCTTGGGGTGGGGCAGCGGTGTGGTTCAGCTCAGTCAGCAGAATTTCGAAAATCTCCCCGGGGTTATTCCGATGCACAGCCCAAGTCGAAAACCACTGTTTCGGGTCCAAGTGCCTTGGGAGGTTCTCGAGCTCTGTGATTGTAATAAGTAAGAAATAAAGTCAAAATAAAGGCATTTCCCTCTGACAATTCTCAAAGAATGTACAAACAAAATAATCTGTCTAACTTGGCCAATTCAAAGTTTAAAATATACATTTTTTTTTTTTACTAGAACTTTATAAAGCTCACTCACTGATTCTGCAAATTTTGTTGGCTTCCCGTTGAATGTAAGGATAGCCAAGTGCCGTGTAAAATGTGGGTCTGTTGTAGGACCCCCTCCGAGTGCTTCCCGAAACACTGCTCAACTTTGGAAGAGTTACTACTAATCCCTACTAGGTGGAGTTGCCAGGTTTAGCAATAACAAACAAAAAACAAAACGCACCTGGGCACCCAGTTAAGTTACAATCACCTGGGGGAGTTCTTTAAACATTCCAGTAGCTGGGCCACACCCCACGGCAATGAAATCGGATCCTCTGGGGATTCGGCCCAGGTATCAGAATTTTTAAAATCTCTCCGTTTGAGATGTGTCCCAAGTATTGCCTGGAACATAACTTCCACTAGTTGTGTTTTGCTTGCCTGAAAGGCACACCGCGCTGGTCCTCATGTGTACTACCTAAGCAGGTCCAGCACCCAGAGAGAAGAGGGGAACTCTCAATCAGACAACACACAAAGGAGGGGGAAGCCCAGGAAGGGGGCGGGGTCTGCCCCACTTGCTCCCAGAGTCAGTACCGCTCTGGAATCCTCGCTGGGGTCCATGGGGCTGGGACCCTGGCCGCATGTGCCTCCCGAAGGCTAGCTTTCACACATGGAAGAGCAGTTAAAAACACGACATGATCTTGAAAAGCCAACTAGAATGACAGCCTAGGTTTTTTTAAGACGATTTTGGCTGAAGAAGGTTGGATTGAACCTGAGGCCTGGGTGACATGGAGTTAGTCTCGTTTTAAAGTCAGCCCTCTTCCAGAGACCCCCATGCACAGCACCAGATCCCTGGGGGCCTTTCAGACGAGGCCGCTCCTGTTGCGCCGCCTTCAGGAAGGGGGCAGAAACATTGCAAGCCCACCGCTTTCCACCCCTTTTCAACAAAGCAGAAATTCCCTTCCACATAGTGACTGGGTAACCCAGGCCTCTGGGGCCTTCTCTGGAATTCCGTATCAATGCAGCTAAAGAGCACAGAAAGTTTTACATACAAAATGCTCACTCCTAGGGCGAGTCCCCCACGGACCAGGATCTTAATCTGGCTGGCCTCCGAAGGACTCCTTCCAATGTAAAATCCAGACCAAAGCCAAGTCATGATACATTTTCTTTCCTTTAATTCGGGGCCACTGCCGCCTTTTAGCAAATTCTCAAGAGACCCACTCCTCCTGCCTTCTTTCTACTGCCGCTGCTGCTTCTCAGACCCCCGGAGGAGCCCAAGGACACCAGCATCCTAGGGGCTTGAGAGACTCTCAGAAGATGGACCCCTTGCCCTAGTCTTCCTGGGGTGGCCGACCCCAAAGTCCTGGATCGGACCAACGCAGCCCCATTATCTGCGGCATGAAACAAATCCCACACATGAACTTAAAGAGAAATCACACGATCCAACAACAGCAGAAGGTGACTGGCATGGAGTGAAGACCAGTCCTGGTCACAGCCCTGCCCTTGTGAACAGGGAACGTGCATCCCCAAGCCCCCAAGCCCCTCTTCACCCTCTACAGCCCTCTCTTCCCAGCGAACACCCCTCCAGCCCCTCCCCAACATGCCCAAACTTTCCTTTTTACACCAGAATTGAAGACAAGAAGAAACTGCAGGGGAAAAGATTAAGACCGTACATGTTCAAATATACTTGGATTAAGGAAACAAATCACAAGCCATGTACCACTGAGATAAACTGGAAGGCTCAAAGTACCCTATCTACTCCCAGCTGCCTAGAACAAAAGATCACATTAAAAGTCCAGAGTGTGCATTTCCACCACGTGCCACTGAGGATGGAAAACTAAGGTTTCCCTACAACATCCCCAACTGTGTCTCTCACCGGCACACCGTGCCTGGCTGAGAGCAGAATGCAAGAGTGTTTCTAACAGTTGGAACCCGGGGCCCTCGACACCCAGCTGAGCTAAGCCCAGAGCTCAGAATCCCCAGGCCGTGTGGAGACTGGGAGCTGGGCAGCAAGGCCCACTCCTTGCCCGCCGATGCCATGGAAACAGTCCCTCCGTGTTTTTCTTCTCTTCTGGTAAAATGCAGCCAGAGGGAAGGAAACGAACAGGGGTGTGAGCATGCTCCTCCCTGAAAAGCAGGTCTTTGGATGCCCAATGCCAACACGTACTTTAGACACCCCTGGCCCCCAGCTCCCCCCGTCTCCTTTTGAATCTCTTCATTGTACCCCCAAGTTAAATGCTGCTTATTTTTCATGGTCTTAAAAATAAAACAGAAAGAGGTAGGTAAGCAAGGATGGGGAAGTGTACAGAGAACTCTAAAATACCAAGAACTCTTAGAATGAAGGTCGCCCCACATTAGCTCCTCTGCAAGCCTGAGTCCTTTGGACACACAGTGCCCAAGGATAGCGGGGGGCTGCCAGCCGGGGAGGGGCTCTGGGAGGGCCCCTTCATCTTTTCAGAGCCTGAGCACCTAGGCTTCAAAGGTGGCCACAGAGGTTGGGGAGGATGCAGCTGTTGGGCATTTGAACTCCTGGAAAAGATCAGAAATTGGCTCCCACTCCCAGAGGGAACAGGAGTGGGGTGAAAGAGCCTGTCTCACTAGAGCATGTTTTAATCCTTCTCCCCAGAGGTAGAATCATTTTTGTCTGGTATCTGAAACACCATCTTCCAGTTCTTGTTATTACAGTAACTCCTGATCGCAGACCTTGCCCCTCCCACCTCCAGGACCATCTGCCCTTGCAAAGGGGCCACGGAGTGTGTGCACAGGAACGGTACAGATGTCACCCAGAGCCACTGCCCCACACTCACGCCTTGCTGCGTGCACGGATTCCTCCACATACACACCAGTACACACGACATGGTGGCCAGAGATACATTTACAGTGTGTGTGTGTGTGTGTGTGTGTGTGTGTGTGTGTGTGAGGCCCGGCTTGGGCCGCATCCTCAAGCGGGGTCTGCCCCTTGGTCCCAGGGCCCGGGGTCTGAGGGTCCCCAAGGCCGCTCTGCAGCCATCCTTTGTCTCAGTGTTTGATCTCAAGGATGGAGGGGTTGTGGTCCAGGATGGCAAGGATTATCTTGTCCATGTACTGCCTCAGCCGGAAGTTGATCTCCTCCTGCTCCTTCAGGGCTTCCATGAGCTGGAGGGAATGGGAGACATGGGTCAGAGGCCGGGCCCGGGCTCTGGTGCAGAGGGAGCCCAGATTCCCAGCTTGCGGTGAGCCGGTGCCCAACGAGCTAGGGGCTCAGGAGACCCCGGGCAAGGCAGACCTTGCCTCAGGAGACCCCCAGGCAAGGCAGGACTAACCTCGGCATTCGGATGCCAGAAGCAAGCTACAGCAGCTCTGGGAGGGCCCCTTCTCACACCTAAGGAGTGAGAGCCATGCACGTGCCCAGGCCCCGCCCCCCAGGGATTCGGATCCAGCTGGTCTGTGGAGGGACCCAAGTAGGAGCAATTACTTGGTACAGGCTGAGAACACTGGCCAAAGACATTTATGATCAAGAATGACATCCAAAGTCCTCGGGCCCTAAGACTCCTGAGGTTTCTAGCCGTTTCCTCTACCTGAAATGGCCCCCTCGCCACCCCAGCTCTGCCCCCCACCCCCACCCCGTGCAGGTCCATTCCTGACGTGTCCTTTAGGAGGAAATGCTGGCTCTGCCACCAGGCTGGAGCCCCTTGAGACGAGGGGTCAGCTCTTAGCTCTGTGTCCCAAGCACAGGATAAGGGTTCAGGGACTTCTTAATGATTCACGTTAATATATAACCAGGACATTTTGGAGGCCTGATTTTTTATAACCACACCCTGGTGGGGCAGAAAGAATGGACTCTGGTTCTGGAGACCTGGGTCCTTCGCTCCCCACAAGTTGGGTGATCTTGTGTCGTAGTTTCCCAATCTGTAACATGGAAGCGTCCAGAAAGCCTTCCAATTGTCAGAAGATATACTACAAGCAGGTGCTCAAGAAAGGCTAGGGTCCTCCCCCTCTTGGCTTGAGGGAGAGGAGTTCTAGCCTCTCCTGTGCTACCTGTTGATGGAAGCATGTTGATCAACTGGCATGTTTCTGTCTGTTCCCAAACCCATGCTTCTCCCAGCGCGTGGAGGAATCAGAACTGACGTAACTCCACCTATAGCCAGAATCCCTCACGGCTCTGGTCTGCTTTTCCTGCTCGGGGTGGCCTGGGCTTCTCGTCACAGCACATGGGAATGGGACAGGACAGAGGAAGGGCCGAGGCTCCAAAGCGAGAACGAATGGGCATGTTACCTCATCGCGAGAGGCTGTGTCTATTTCTGCAGCCAGAGACTGGGCTTTGGTCTGGGTAGCAAAGAGGTTCTTTGCTTCATAGAGGCTGAGGCTCAAGATCTGTCCATTCAAGTCATCATTCTGATCCCGCAGCTTATGATTCTCCTGTGGAGTAGGACAAGGGCAACATCAGCTCCCAGAAATGTTCAGAACCCACCAGAACCCATTTCTTGGCATTCACGGTCTCCTGACTCCCACCAGTACCCTCCTCTCGTGTGTGTCACGGCCAGCTCAAGATGCCCATAGATGATGTGGCCTCTGCCAGGCTTAGGGGGGAGGTCTGGATGTTGGGAGGTCATGGGGTCCTGAGGAGGAGTTACAGGCCTGCTCAGGGGAACTAAGTTTCTAGATAGGGGCAGGGCTCCTGGGGGTGGGTGAGCCAGAAGAGGAGCTCCTGAGGCCCCACATGGGGACACGGCCCACTGGGTGGCTCCTTTTCCAAAACTGGCCCTCCATGAAGAGTGATGCTCTGGGGTCTCTGGGCTGGCAGGCTGGATCTAGGCTCCTCCTGCAGCTAGGTTCAGGAATCCTGCTCCAGGACAACTCTTTCCAGGGGCATCTTTGCTCCCGAGTACAGGGGGCCCCACGGTGCCCTGCCCAGACCTCATGGACCAGCACCATGTGCTAGTGTTTGCCTCAAGTCTCCTAACTAACTGCTCACACCTGGGACTTTGGACGTCCCATCATGAATGCGGAAGGGCTGGGGTTTTAGGATTGCTGGGGGATGCTGGTGAAGCCGACTCAGGAGTGTAATTTATAGAGCAGTTTCCCCCGCCCCCAGGGTCAGGCTAGGCTGAGTGGGGGCTTCACTCACCAGCACTCCCTCGCTTGGTCTCTGCCCCTCCTGATCCAACCTCCCCCAACTGGTCTTCGACCATGGGATTGTTCCTGGGAACCATTTAAAATGGAACCCTGGGCTCAGGGTCTGCTTCTGGGAGAACCCAACACAGCAAGGCACCAGTCTGCAACTGGGTAGAGTCTCATTCTCCATCCCATCATCAAGGACAGCAGAGTGGTGTCTATTTCCTTGTAGGGACTCCAAGGAAAGCCCCTGGGGTTTGCATCAGATGCAGCCTAGAGGGAAGCCGCCTCGCCGAGCAGTGAGGTGGGGCCGAGCAGCCCCGCCAGTCAGGGAAGGTGCTGTTACAGCTCTTGGCCCCTCCGAGGAGACCCATCCCGTGGGGAGGGAGGCTGCAAGGGCCCACCTGCTTGAGCCGCTTGACCTCATGCTCCAGCTCCACCTCGCGGGCCCTGGCACTGAACTCGCCCAGGCTAGAGGACAAGCTGCGACCCCTGCCTGGCCGCTCGCAGTCCAGCTTGTACATCTGTAGGTGCTCCAGCTCCTTCCGCAAGTCCTCGATGAGCTGCGTGGGCAGAGGCGGGTTGGTGGTGGGAGCGGGGCTGCGGGAGCAAGCCCTGGTGCCCACCCTCCTCCCCTGCTTCCCCCCGCACGAGACCCACCTCCTGCGTCGCCTCCCGTTCCCTTTGGAACTCTAGGCGGTTCTGCCGCAGCTTGTCCATCATGCGCTTGTACAGGTCCGTCTCATCCTTGAGCCGCAGGCTCGTGTCCTCCAGCCGGTCGGACATGCGCTGCCGCTCCTGAAGCGGGCAGTGGGGCGGACCCGGTCAGGGAGGAGCGTTCCCAGAGAGGCTCGCTACGCCCCGGGGACTCGGACAGGACCCTGGGAGTCAGGGCTTAAAGAAACAGCCTGGTCCCTTAGGATTCTAGAAACACGGCTAAAAAATGTCAGGCCTCTGACGTCCTTCCCTGGTGCCGGATGAAACCTGAATCAGGTGCAGCCAAGCAGAAGTTAACCTCCTTCTCTCTTTTTTATTATTGTTTTCCCCCCATTATATAAGAAAATATATTCACTGCAAAAAAACAAAACAAAACAAAAAAAAACCTCGGAAAATCAGAAATACAGAAAGACAAATTACTATTCATATTTTATTGCCTATTGTTGTTGTTAGAGCAATTCTATTAGAATTCCAGAAACTAGCAACTGAAGGCCTTTGTGGCCCACATTGCCTCTCTGGGGATTGAGCTCAAGATCCGAGTCTGACAGACGCCCAGACCTGCCGCTCACCTCGTCCAGCTTCTCCGTCTGTGCCTTGAGCCGGGTCACTGTTGTTCTGAGCTCTGCATTTTCCTCTTCTAGTTGCTGTACCCTGGGGAAAGGAGAAAGACAAAAATGTCAGCAACGGAGATGATCTTACAATAGATCGACAACTTGCAGCGATCCTCTGCTGCCTGCAAGAGGGAAGGTACCAGAAAGCAACAGAGGTAGAGCAAGAGAACAAGAGAGTATGAATAGTTATTCCAGATGATAATACAGCTTTAAGCTTCCTGTCATCCAAGGCGAAAAGGTAAAGACACTGAATGACCATCCTTATGTTGTTGTTGTTTTTTTTTTAAAGATTTTATTGATTTTTTAACAGAGAGAGAGACAGCGAGAGAGGGAACACAAGCAGGGAGAGTGGGAGAGGGAGAAGCAGGCTCCCCACTGAGCAGGGAGCCCGACGCGGGACTCTATCCCAGGACCCCGGGATCATGACCTGAGCCGAAGGCACACGCCTAACGACTGAGCCACCCAGGCGCCCCACCCTTATGTTTTTGATAAAAGGAAACATTCATTTGTGAGTAAGAACATAGGATTCTTTTTGCACGCGTCCTTAGGAGGGATGTTTTTCTGCTCAACAGAGAGAAAGTCGTCCTGTGGCCGGCTGTGGCCGGACTTTCCTGTTAGAACTCACAGAGAGCAACGACAATATTTGCTTGTCTTTCTCCCCCCAGCATCGCCCCCCCCAGGCTCTTCGCTCAGCTCGCCCAGCGGCCCCCTCTGACACATCCACAGGCCCTGGTTCTGACGGTCCCGATCCTCTATGTTAGTGTTCACAGGGGGCCGTGCTAACGGGATTCCCCAAGGAGACACAGCCCAGGTCCCCAGGTCATGGTAACTGACCCGAGGCCAGGGAAGGTGGGCAACCAGTGGCACGAGAACAGTGCAGGGTCACCTCTGCCACTGATTGCTACCAAACATTCCCTCTCCTTCGCGCTTGTCACCTCGGGGCTCCCCAGGAGCACAGGGGCAGGTGTCCTCTCTGCCAGGGACCCCGGTGGCCTCCTGGGGGCCTCGCTGGCCTGGGTCATTAGAGAGGACCACAGCACCCTAACTCACCTGCCTTCACGGTCACTCTGGGGGGCAGGGAAGGAGGGATGACAGATGGGGAAATGGAGGCCCAGGAAAGGACACGGTAGGTCCAAAGTCATGGAGCTAAAGGGTGACCAACCCAGATTCCCAGGTCAATACTCCTCTCTCTGCCTGCCTCAGCTTCCAACAGCTATCGCTGAGGTTCAGAAGCCCAAAGGAAACCGGGCCCTGCTCTTCATTTACCTTGGCCCCTGGGGCCCAGGGTCAGTGCACCCAAGCATTCAGGGTCAGGGAGAATCTGACAGCAGGGGGAGCTCCGAGCCCAGACATCAGACCCAGCCCAGGACTAGGGGCAAAACCATGTTTTTCCACCTGTTCTCTTGTTTACACATGTGTGTTGTTTCCAGTTGTACCCAGTATGAACAATGCTACTATGAAGGTTCTGTTATGTACTTCCTGGCAAACATGTCCAGGTGCTCAGGTATCAAGAGGAGAACTGTTAGAACAGGGGACTTTCCTTCAGGCTCCGTGTTCCAATCTATACAAGGGGGATAGTGCCTGTCCCACAGGCCTGGATGAGGAGTGGAGGGTGCGTCCGAGGGCAGAGGGCTCTGTGGAGAGGCCCTGTCTCGCGCGCTGGGCCATCCCTGGCCGAGGCCCACCTGGTATTGAGCAGCTCGATCTCCGTGCTCTTCTCTCTCTCCAGCTTGCTGTAGGCCTCACGGTGCCGCCGTGCCTCCTCCTCCAGGGCCTGCTCGGCCATGGTCTCCTGATCTTTCACCATCTCCTCCAGCTCGTGCACCCTGAGGAGAGGGGCGCATACTCCGGTCCAGGGTCGGCTCTCGTGGCCGCTGTCTTCCCACCTCAACCTTGGCTGCGACTCCGGGAGCCCCCGGCCCCAAGACCCTGGCTCAGTAACAGCCCTGCCGTGGAAAGTGGTGGCCTGCTTGCCAGGCCTGGGGGTCAGCAGCTTCGCTGACATGCCTTTGGGACACCACAGCATGTAAGGGGAGGTGGACCGGCCAAGCTCACCACCCAGGGGAGCACCTGGCGGTTGGTCCAGAGGGGAGCAAGGCTGCACCGAGAAGGCGCATCCCCAGGCCAGGCACGGGGAAGGATAGCAGGCCTCGCCCTGGCCGCATGGAGCAGCCCTCGGGCCTCCTCTTCTCTTTCTGCTCTCCTCCTTCCTGGCCACTGCCCTCTGACCAGCAATTCAGTGACTGGCCACCTTGATTCCAAAAATGAGTAAGTCCTTTGATAGTGGCCCTGAGTGTGCCAGACCCAGCAGCCTAGCTGGCAGAGCAGTCTAGCGCACATTTCACTGGCAATAGTCCCTCCGGAGGCTGACCTTCTGGGGTGTCCAAGAGAACCCATTTTTGGGCCCTGCAAGGTTGAGGACCAGACCCCGGCTGGGGATCAGTTTACCAAGTTTCATGCCATCCTGTGAGGACCACTACACTGTGCAAGCCCTACCTCGCTGCAATCATGGTCGGGAGCGGGGGCAGTGATGCCTGGACCCTTCCACTAGCAGCAGGTGCGAGCCCCCGACTCACACCAGTCTCTCCCTCTGCAGAGCCTGTCCCCAGATGGTGGGGGGAGGGGTCAGAGAAATAGGAAAGCGGATCCCAACTCCTGCCTTAGACCCACCCTGGGGCTGCAGACCTGGGAGTCAAGGTCAGGCTCCAACCCATTTCCGAGTCCCCAGAGATCAGTTCTGGGTGTCCTGCAGGGGCAGGCCCATGTAGCAAGGGGCTGATGCATCACAGCCTCTAGAGGGGAAGGACAAGACGTGCAGGTGACCTCCCCCAGCTTTTCTCAGGGGCCCTCACAACAGAGACCGCCATCCGTTCCTGAGTCAGCCGGGGCCCACCCAAGCCAGCCCCCTGGCCCCGACCTGTGCACCAGCTGCGTGTTCTCCTGCTTCAGCTTGCTCTTCAGGTCCCCATTAGTCAGGCTGTCATTCTCCAGTTCAGTCACCTTTTTTTCCAGGAAGCTCACCTGTGAGAGGGGGGCAGAAGTGGGGGTGGAGGAAACCTCTGAGTGCACAGGATGGAGAAGCAGAAACCGTGGGGCGGACGGCCAGCCCCCCAAGTGACTGCACGAAGGGTGGTGAGGGCGGGGGTGTTATGTGCCCACGCTACCAGGGCCGCCTACCCCCACCTCCTGCAGCAAGGACAGGCTCTCCGGGCCCCCAGGCCCCACCTTCTCCGTGATGTCGTTGTCACAGGAGTCAATGCTGTCCCGGAACAGATCCTCGGTGCTGCCGTCACTGCTACTGAAGTTGCTGCTATGCATGAGCTGCCTGCGGCGGGGGGAGGGGGGGGCTGGAGCGAGCTGCAGAAGCCGCCCTCCGGGGGCTGGGGTCCAGAGCAGGCTATGGGCCGAGAGGGGGCACCCACTATGTTGGGAAGGGAGGCCAGAAACCCAACCAAGGAGGCGGTCCTCATCCAGTCAGGGGAGAAGAGTTGCCTGACCTGAACTAAGAGATCATCCAGCTCAGAGGCAGCTGGGCATGACACCCCTCCAGAGCCCCTGGCGGATATGGCCAGTCCCTCACGGCTCTGCCCTGCTGCCTCACCTCCCTTTTCAGGCCGGTCTTCTAGCCAGCAACTAGCCAGTGACCGGAGTGGGCACGTGAGCCCCCAACCACCTCCCTCCAGCTGCATAACTGCCCCGTGAGGGTAGACCAGCCCCACAGGGCTGGCAGACGGTCCTCCTGAGGCCTCCCCGCAAGACTCAATCCCCTGCAGCAAACCGGCTCCTGCTGTACCTCTGGGGACCCTGGGAGAGGGCAGAGGGAAGGAGGCCCACCCAGACCGGGCAGGGCATAAGCGGCCAGCGGTGGGGGGGCGGTCTGCAAACAGGAAACACTTGCCGGGGAATGCTTGCTGGAGGCAAAACCCAGCTACCGCTCTCCAGAGGCCCCCACTCCCCACTCCCTGCCAGGCAGCAGTCAGGGTCTCCGCCAACGAGCTCTCCTGTCCCAGCCTGGGTGCTTGCTGGCTGCTCCCGGAACCCTGGGCGTGGACCCGGGCCAGTCGGCCGGAGAACCTGGATCCTGAGATCCAGAGCGGGATCCTGGAAGTCCCGGGAAGTGAGCTGCGCAGGATGTAACCTGGAGCCAAGTGACCAGCTCCAACGGGGCACCCTGCTGCCCAATCTCTGTGAGTGGGAAACCCAAGAGGTGCTGGTCCAGCTGCTGGCCCCAAGGGCCGTGAGATGGGCCGGGTCCCTCGGGGCATCACCGCTGTGCCCACCTGAAGCTGACACAGCGAGAGGTTGGGGCGAGACCAACTGCACCACCGCCAGAAGGGGCAAGGTGTGGGGGTGGGAGGAGTGTGACCCTTCTTTTTCAGAAGCAGACCTCTTCTGGCCGCTTGGCCTGCACTTCTGGGATGCTTCATTCCCCTCTGTGCATTCAGGGGGCCACCCTGGCAGTAGGAGCATAATTAAGGGAGACAGCATTCAACCCCTCCTCCCAAGGGGGGCCTTACCGTCCAAAGGCTGTGCTAGAGATCTTCCGGTTAGGGCTAGAGAGATTCAGAGATTGAGAGAGAGAGAAAGGACAGTCATTGAACAGAGGGGGCTCCAGGCTACTTCTAACTCTGCAAGACTCCAAAGTGCAGTATGGGGCTCTGTCCCACCCCCTGCAGGGAATTCACTAATCAGCTTGGTCCCGAGTAGAAGCACCTTGATTTTCCTGTCGCAGAAAAATGCAAGCTCCCCAGGATCAATCCTACTCTGACAGTGCTCTCACACTTGCCAAGACAGAGTGGGGCCACCTCGCCTGCGGCTTCCCCCGCTGGGTCCCCCCACCCCACCCCACCTAGCCCTGGCCTCCCATCCCTCTGCTGGGTCCTGGGGCCCCACCTGTTGGCCTTCAGGTTTTTCAGTCGGGCTTCCAAGTCATTCAGCAGGTTGATTTTCTTGCAACACTGAGAGCAGTAAACATCCAGCAATTCACTGTTATAGGTGTGCCGCATTTTCCTAGGAGTTTGCCCCGCACTGATTCAGGAGAGAGAAAGAAATCACCTCCTGCTCTCCGATCTGCTGCCTCACCTCATCCTGCTGAGCTTACTTTACTGGATTCCGCAATACTGGGGACCCTTGTGTTCTGTGCATTTAGGGGCAGAGGAAGTAGAAATACAGCAACACATCTCCCCTCCCTCAATACTCTCAGAGAAGCCAATGAACGGTACCCATTTCATAGATACGGCAACTGAGAGCTAAGCAATGACTAGGTGTGTGGGTCACCTAGGACCTTTCAACACCAAGGTTCTACTAGGAAGCAAAACAACAAAGACCCCTGAGTCTGCAGCCTCCCAGGTGGGTTCATTCTGTTTCTTCCCTGAGATAGGAAGAGGGAGGAGGAATTCTAGACCCCCACCTGAGTGCAGAGGCAGCACCCCCAAACCCTGGGAGCAGAACCCATGTAGCTTAGGACTCTGCCCTCTGAACCCCCCTGGGACGAGGTTGGGTTGGTCCGGCCACTTCTCCTTATACCCCAAATGCCATTCCAGACCCCGGGGCCACCTGGAAGACACTGAAGATCCCAGGTCCGAGTAGACATTGGTCCTGGTCTCGTCGTCGGGGCAGGGGCTGCTGGGGGCACAGTCCACGTCGTCCCCCTCCCCATAGTCTTCAAACTGCTCCTCGTTGCTGATGAGCGAGGTGGTGGAGTGCGTGGAGAGGTCTGACGTGGTCATGGACGGAGTGTGGCCCAAGGACCTGGGCGTCAGAGAAGGTTGGCCGTTAACACAGCTCCGTCTGCAGCCCGTGCTGGGGAAACAGACCAGGCTTCCTGGAGGTCAGTCTGCGCCCCAGAGAGCAGAGGCCTGATCGAGTTTGTGCCTTCTGACCTGGTAAGTACACTTCGGCGACCTCATCCTAAGGGAACACATCTCACCACAGAAACGGTTTCTGCACAAGAGATGTCCAAGCCACTGCTTCCCTAGAGCACCAAAACACTGCTTACCGCCTAACAGCTTCCCTACCTTAAGTCACAATAAATTATAATTACTCATATAGCATATAAAATCATACATCCTACGTTGCTAATATTAGCACATTAAATGATTAAGTTACAGTTGCAAAATTATAATATGGATTAGGAAATTAAATTATCAAATTATGGATTATCTAATTGTTGAAAGGTTTGTAAACGATACTAGCAATAATATGGAAAGATCAGTAGGAATTAAAAGTTACATGTAAAAACTTAAGGCGGAGAAAGTAAAAGGTGTCTACAGAATAAGGAAAAGCAGGGCATGAAACTATTTCCATGGTCGCAGGGCTGGGGTCTGGGTGGTGGGATGAGGAGTAGCTCGGTTATTCCCCTCCATTCTCCCTTTCCTACCTTTTGCAAGTTCTGTTTAATTGGCTTGGACTCTAATAAGAAATGAGATTTTAAAATAAATAACCGTGAACTACCAGGTGAGGTGCTCCTCCCGGTTTACAGAGGGGACTTCTCGTCCAAAGAAGCCTCGCTGCAAAGAACGTGGGTCAGAGACCCTAGGCCTCTCTGGGGTGACCCACCGTGTGGCCTGTGAGGGGCGTCAGGGGCTGGCTGAGCCCTGACCGCAACCTGAGAAGGAAGCACAACTGGTCATCTGCCAAACAGACCTTCCCTTGAGTTGTTGTGAGGTCGTGTCTGCGTATCGTCTCTCATGAGGGATAGTTCTCTGACCTCCTAGGCCTCCACGCTCCACACTGGGCAACCCGACTCAGTGACGAGAAGCAGGGAACCGGTTAAGGCGGTAATTCTCCAACCGTGCCCTTGAGCCATCCTGGTCTCTATCTGAGAACCTCCACCCTGTTTTTTGTTTTTTTGAAACTCATTTCTCTGCCCTCAAGTTCCTTAGCGCCTTGGGTGGAATTCATCATACTCCTCAGCTCTTTCTCCTAGACATTTTACTAAAACTGCCCCCACCGCCCCACCCCGCTGGCTGCCTCCAGGTGATTGGTCCCAAAAAACAAGGTGAATGACCAAGTGGCAAATGGTTAGCCAAAAGGTCACCAGGTCTGTGGTCCCTGACCAGTTGTCCTTGGTGGCTGGTCATAGTACCCCTGACGGACTGCTCTCAGGACGCAAAATGGATGAACAACTCCAAAGACCCCCCCCGCCCCCCCGAGAACAGCCTGGCTCCCAGAGCCACTTGAGTCTGAGAAGCCCTGCACTGAGAAAATGTATATGAAATTGCCTTCTTCTTCTTTTTTTTTGAAGGTCAGAAGTGATGAAGAATTGACAATTTCATATGGCTCAGCTGATACTGGCACCCCTTCCCCTCCCCAAATCTCTGGGTTGGCCGTGGCCACCACTTTCTGATATGTGGAGCTCCAGGCAGCTTTAACTCACTTGTCCTCCGGCAGGAACAGGCCCCCAAGCCCTCCATCCTTCTCCTCGGCAACTGACCCCTCCAGACTCTGGGTGCTCTCCATGGGGCTGTCCATGTCTGACTCTGGGGGGCCCTCGGGTGGAGCCAGTGTCATAGCCTCCTCCTCGTCCTCAGGAAAGAAGCCGGGGACCCTGGGGAGGCGCTCGCCATCAGCAAAGGTCGGGCCTGACACCTCGCTGCCCTGGGAAAGACAGAGAGGGACAGAATGAGTGAGGCTGGCTCCCCGGGGCTCAGCACACCTCATCAGACTACAAGGACACCATCAGGGACAGGAACAGCAGACGGTGGGGGACAGGGAGGCCCAGACCCCAGGACCTTGAGAATAGGAATACCTGGCAGGTTATTTGTCTTGGACCTCTCCCAAAGGCTGCTTCGTGAGAGTCCAGTGAGGAGTCAGAACCCCCGGGGACAGCCATCCATGGAGAAGGGGCCGGCTACATTGCTCAGGGCACTTGGACAGCTCATCAGGGTCCCCATCACAGTCTGCACAAGCAGCTTTGTGACAGAGTTAAGGGCACAGCTGTAATGAATGGCTCCCAAGAACAGCGACCCCGACCTAGCAGATGGACGCAGCATGGAATCTGTCCCCCATGATTCCGGGCATGTCAACTGACCTCTGTGAACCACAGTTCTCTCCGCGGTAAATTGAGAATGACAATGGGATCTTATATAGGATCACTATGTCACTCGGGAGGACCTCAATGAATAAATTCTGGCCACAAGACGTGGCTCTAGCCTGGGAGGGGCAGTCTGCCATGGCCCACCCCAGCCATGCTGGGGAGCGAGAACACTGGGTCCTTCGATTCTGAGCTTGGGGTTGGTCCCCAGTGCCCAGCACACGGCCCAGCACAAGGTCAGCAGCGCGAGACAAATACTTGCTGGAACCTTTTGCTAAAATCATCTTGCATGTCAAGAGCTCTGGCTTTATTCGGAGCGTACCCAGTCTGAGAGGCAGCTCTCTACAAACCATTTCTTGGGGCTGCCACCTCCAAGGACGCCCTGCTTCCACCTGCTCCCCTCTGAGACATCAAGCTACTCCCAAGGTTCTTGGGCGGGCAGAACCCTCTGTGAGAGGCACTCCCTGCAGCCCCAGGACTGCAAGACGGGTAATAGAACAAAGGCTGGGCAGGGCCTCTAGGCACCTCAGACAAGAACAGGATCAGGCACAGGCAAGGAAGGTGGTCAAAAACAGGCTTGGTTGGGCCCAGCGAGAAGGGCGCAGTCTCCCGCTGCTGGTGGGGGGCAGGCAGCCCTCCTGGCGGTCTCTCCCCACCAAGACTTCCTGGCCTAAGTATAGATGGCAAATAATGAGCTTGGCTCCTGCCTGTGCCCTGACTCGGGCTGAGCATCGCATGGACTAATAAAGTCGGCATCAGGCAGCCAGGGCCCCCTGACTGGGGAGGCCGAGGGGCTGTTTAATTAAAACCACCCCTAGTGTTCACACAGTCCTTTCCACCTTGATGTCACTCGTCCAATCCCACATGGCTCCCAGCCTCATCGGATCTTGGACCCTAAGTAAGGTCCCCTCATCGGCAAGCCCGAAGCTGCATCCCAGGAGAAACCGACATTTACTGAGCAGTCACCAAGGTCTGGAGACAGAACAAGAGAGTTAACACAGAATCTTCGGTGGGCTTATGACAACTCTTCAGAACAGGGCTTCTTAGCCCCAGTTCACGAACGAGGGTATTCAGGAACTCAGAGAGTAGCCTGCCAGAGCTCCAGAAGTCTTCCAGCCAGCAGGCAGACGGCCACCTACCTCTGGCCACCACCAGCTTGGTTCCATTTATCAGGGCTGCGACCCACACTTCATGCGTTTTTCCGTCTCATGGTGACAAGGAGAAGAGTGCCCATCCGAGGAGCACATTAATAAGTGTGGAGCCCGGGCACTCCAGCCCATGCTGCCCACCGCCCGCCGTGGCAGGGAGCACCTGCGTCAGTGCGCGGCCCCGGGAAGAGAAGCCAGGCAGCGGGGAGATGGCCCACGGAGGGGAGGCGCCTGGGCTCTGTCCCTTTACCTGTGAGCTTTCTGCCTTCTCAGCCACGAGGGCGGGGGGAGGTTAGCGCTTGCGAGGAAGGCCTGCCTTGGGGCTTCCAGGAGTCCTTGGCCACTTCTGGTCTTCAGAGCCCCATAAGTTGGGTCTCCTTTCTCCCCTCGTGGTGGGGAGGGACTTGCCTGGGGCCCCATGGGAGTTGGTGGCAGGGGAGGACTGGACTGTGAGCCACCAGCGCCTACACTCTCCTCAAAGCACGGTCAGCAGGGGTCCCGGGGAGGCCGCTGCCCACCACGCTCCCAGGGGGCAGGCAGGGCACCAAGTAGAGACCAGCAGCCATGCTCCTCGGGTGTCCGGCCTGGCCTGCGGGTGGCTAATCCATGTTTGTCACAGTGGACACGGAGATGTAGAGGCCCCGTTTTTGCCGGGCACTCTGCCCAGAGACCCCCAACTCACCATATGCGGGTGGGGACCACAGCCCCTCTCACCAGATGTCCCGGAGCAACATACCCACTCCCAACAGCTGGGCCAAGAGAAAAGAGTGGCCTGTCTCGGCCATAGCTGGGGCAGTAGCAGGGTCAGATGCCCCCACGGGGGTCACTCTCTCCCAACAAGACCACCACTTCCTCAGGCATAATTTTATCCCCTGACTGAGCAGAATCCACATCTGCCTGGCCCTTCACAGTTGACAGAGCACGCGGTGTGCATACATAGCCCCATCCGGCTCTGACAACAGCCCCAGGAGAGCCCCAGGACGAGTACAGGGCAGGGATAAAGGATTCAGAGTCTTCGTCTGACACATGGGGAAGATGAGGCTCAGAGTAGGCGGGGTCTGCCCTGGAACTTCCCTGCTACAGAAGCCAGGCTCTTGACATGCCAAGTCAGGGCCCCTCAGAGCCCCCTCGCCACACACATACATACACACACACACATACATACACACACGCGCACACGCACACTGTCAACATACCAGCTTTTTCTCTTAAAATCAGCTGCCTCCCCACATTAACACGTTTTCATTTGACCCACTGTTGTTTGCCCAAGGCAAGTTAAAATTTTTAGGACTTCAAAACCATTTCTAGCAGTTTTCCTCTAAATTCAAACAATATAAAGACAGCTATAAGAAAAGTAACCAGATACCCTGGTTGGTCCAGACGGACAGTAGTGGTTTGGCATTTGTCCTGGACAAAAGTGGCTCTGTCACCCCTGCTCCTCCCTCGGGAATGTCCTGACCCTGCTCCCATTCCTCTGGGCCGTCTGGGGAAGGGCTTGGTGTAGCCCCGGGCCTGGGAGGGGTGCTGCTGGAAGGGGGCACAGCCTGCTCTGATCCCAAACACCTCAGGAAGGGAGGCAAAGCACGGGCAGTTGCTGGAAGGTGCTAGAAGGCCACTGCTCATTGGCTTGGAGACTAGGAAGTATGCCTTCCTCAAGAGGCTAGGCCTGGGGAATTATCAGAAACCTGAGACCGGCGGCCTGCGGCTGGGAAAACAGGCCCTATCCAGTTGCTCTGGCAGGGCAGGTCTGCATCCCCAGTGTCCCCCTCCACCTCCCCACCCTGTCTCCAGCTGGGACTGGATGCAGCTGGCCCTGGCGAGAAGTGGGAACCCAGAGGCGCACAGGCTGCCTGTGGAAGCCCCTCTCCAGTGAGAGCAGCATTTGCCGGCCAGTGGGCCCCAAAGTCACCCCTTCCTCTGTAGGAAGTTGGCACAGGCTGAATTCAACAGCTGGTAAAAAAAAATTCCCATGGTGGGACAGGGCATCCCAGCCTCAGAGGGGCCAACAACGCCCTGCTGTCCACACTCCCGGGGGCAGGGGCGGGGGCGGCAGGGCCCAGACACCAGGACTTCATCTGGTTCTCCCCACCCCCCACTTGGCCCTAGTGGGACGCCACCTCCAAGTCACACACACCACTACTCCATTTTCATGGCAGCTAGGGCACGGACTCCAAGGGACCCCACTCCTACATTCCCCGCGAGAAGGCAGGCCCTCCGGGGGGTCACCATGGGGACGTCTGCGTCCGAACCCCCAGCATCAGCACCGCAAGGGGCACATGGCAGGTGAGCGGCAAGTGCCTGTGACAGCAAACTGTGCCGCAGAATGGGGGGCTGGGAAGAGCCCAACTGCGGCAACCCCGAGGCCCAGGTGCCCGGCTGGCATGCTCACTGGCCGCTGTGCAACCCCGGAGGAGGTGTTCAGTCTCTGAACCTCAGCTACAAACAGAGCTGGAAACACCCAGCTGGCAAGACTGCTGTAGAGAACCTACGTAGAACAGTGCCTCATACCTCACGGATGCTGGGAACACGGCAGAGAGGAGAGGGGGGCAGAGCAGTGTTGGGAGCAAGCTCTGGAGGTGGACCCACTGGGTTCAAACCCCAGCTCCACCCCTCAGCTCTGCAACCTTAGGTTTACTGAACTTTTCCGTGCCTCAGTTTCCCCATCCACAGAAGGGAGTTAACGGTCATCAGGAAACGAGTTAGTACACGTGCTAAGCACACACAGAAAAGGACCAATAAATCTGAGCTATTATGATCTTCAGGGTGTTGAGAGAAGACAACCAGGGGTGTCTCCAGGCCTAATGGCCTCTATCCAACTCCCTCCCACCCCACCCCCTGGGACCCTATCCCGTTGACCCCCAGTGACACACCAGGTGGAGGTCGGCTGGGTTCAAGCTTCCGGAAGCCTGAAGTTTGCAAGTTACAGAGGTGCGGGTGCCTCCTTTCTCCCCACCAG
The DNA here is from genome assembly GCF_054177405.1 of Leptonychotes weddellii. NCBI lineage: Eukaryota > Metazoa > Chordata > Mammalia > Carnivora > Phocidae > Leptonychotes > Leptonychotes weddellii. Next base: position 35,167,685 of record NC_138383.1, read on the forward strand.
GGCTGTCTTCTACATATGCTCTTGGAAGGGATCTCTAAACGTTAATTACACACTTTAGTAAGTGTTAGGATGAGACGCTGCCTGGGCAAGGGGGTCCAGGAGGCTTGGAGGCTCCGGCTCACCCACCCCCAGCCCTGGCAGCGGCTTCGCTTCCCAGGCGGTAACTCAGAGCCAAAGAACAGCCCAGTGAGGACAGGACTGGGTAAAAATAGCCCGACTGGGCACATCCCAGCTCCCCCTCGCAGTCAGGCACCCGCGGGCACATGTGGAACCCCACTGCAGGGAAGGTAGTGAGGGGGGAGCGGGGAGGTGGTGGACACAAACCAAGCCTGGTGCAGGGGAGAAGCCAGGATGCTGTCTGGGTGACACTGAGCAGGTTTCGGGGGGAGGGGGGCTGGGGATGAAATCCCTCGTCACAATCCCAGCCAGGCCCCTGCCCAGGAAGTGTGACAGGCGTGCGCGCAGTCTCCCTGGGTCTCCCCCTTGGTAGCAGACTAAGGAGCTAACTTGTGGATGTCAACGCCCCCAGGTCCAGAGAGCGGGGATCGGCTCACCTGGGCTGGGATCCCCTTCCCGCCCCTGCGGCTCAGCCACCCAGCCACGCACGGCAGCGGCAGAGATTAGTAAGCAATCCGGGCTGTGCCCGCCGCCTGTTTGTGGCTGCCAACCCCTGCCCCGAAGCCAGGCCTTGCTCTGCAGGCGGGAGGTCCATGCTCATCAGTGGCTGATAAGGTTCTGGCTCAACAAAGGGTGGCTCAGATGCCGGTCAAGGGGCGAGGGTGGGAATAAAGGGGGAGGTAAGTTTCCGAAGCCCTGACTTCGGAACAGAAGTAACCTTGGCTCAGATACAAGGCCCCCGGCTCTTCCCCAACAAGGTCAAGGGCAAACTGAGGAGCACCAGGTCACCAAGCCATTAGAGTTCATTTTTCGCCTGTCTTGGCCAGCCTTGTGGACTGACTGCAAACGGTCAGATGAAAGCCCAAGCGTCCCACGCTGGTGGGGGAAGCCAGTGTCAAGAAGACAGGACAGACTGCCATGTTCCCGTCCCCAGGGGCCAGATCAGAGAGTGGCCAGGAACCACCCCTCTGTTGTGTACTTCCTTCCCTGGCCCCTGGACGGAAGTCCTAAGTCACCCAGTTTTACAGATGGGAGAACTGAGGCTCTCAGGCAGACGGGGTTTGGTCCCAGATCTGGCCCCCACTGGCTGTGGAACCTCAGGCTGGTACTGAAGAGAAGAGAAAGAGAAAGTAAGGCTGGAGTTTCTCAAGAGCTCCCAGGCCATTTGCATAGAGCAAAGGCACTCGGATAAGGAGGCCCTGCACACGCCCCCATGGTGGGAGGGGTGTGGAAGCCCATAGGTCCTTCTTTTCCCTGCGCTTAAGCACAACTCTTGCCTGGTCTCTCTCCCCAGTCTCACACTTCCCCTCCCTCAACAGACGCAGCTGCTCAAGGAAGTGTCACAGGCGTGCAGGAGAAAGAGAGGGCAGGATGCAGATCCCAGAAAAACTCAGAAATGAGGGTATCCGACAGCCCCCTGGCAGCTAACCTAAGACCAGGGGTAAGCAAATTATAGGGTGGCGGAGCAGGGGTACTGAATCGTAAGGGATCTAATATTTCCCCAAGAAGGGGCTGACAGGGAGAGTCTACAGCAGCCCTGGCAGCGTCCACCCAGGCACTGGCCAGAGGGGTCTGGTCTGGCCTGCCTGCCCCGCATGGCCGGCCTGCCCCAAAGGCTGTGGGGTCCGACGTAGCTGGCACCAGGGCCAGAGATCATCCAGTGGCCACTCGGGCCTTCTAACCAGCTCCCCTGTGTCCAAGTTCACCCACCACGCTTGTGATCACAGCCAGCTTCCAGGAGCCTGCGGCCGCCGGGAAGAAGCAGACTGGCCAAGCTCACTGCCAAGCTCACTGCCCGAGCACACTTCTCACCGTCCGTCAGTCAGCTGGTGCTCTGGCTCTGCGTGTCCCTCCAGAGACAATCTGTGGGCATGGGTGGCACCCAGGTCCCCAAGGGGTGAGGGAAGGGCCAACAAGATTTGGTTTTCAAGGCTGTTAGGCTGTGGGCCAGACCCGGGACCCCACTGGAAACACCTGTCACAGTGGGGTCACGCGCTCCACTGGGAGACCCTCCAAGCCCCCTTTCCCCATCGCGCCGCTTCCACTCCAAGAACGTGTTGAAGCATTTCAAAAGTCAGCAGTTAAAAATTAAAAATGTATTACTGAAAACGGAGAAAAAAAAAAGGAATAAAAAATGCTTATACAGAAAAGACCAAAGATCATAACTCAACCACAGTAACAATGCAGTAAATGAAAATGGAATAAACCACACTGTTAATAAACAAACACCGTCTGACTAGATAAAAACAACTACTACGTGCCATTTACAAGCGACAGTGTAAACATTAGGACACAGGCCAAAAATAAAAGTAAAAAGATGACGGGGCACCCTGCTGGCTCAGTGGGTAGAGCATGTGACTCTTGATCTCAGGGTCAGGAGTTCAAGCCCCACGTTGGGCGCAGAGCTTACTTTCAAATAAACAAATGAACAAAGGTGAAGATTTTAGTTCATCTCTCTTGGTAACTGATGGGGCAGGCAAACAAAATAATTAGAAGGGAGACAGAAGGCATGAACCACGCAAACGAGACCTGACGCAAATCACATGCTGTCCCCAACTGTAGAGTAAAACCGTTGGATCAAAGGTTGATGAGGAACCGGATGCTGGCACAGTACCAAAGAACCACCCAACAGCCTCCAAACACCCTCTAGCCCCCAATATCTCGACCATGGAGAAAATAGCTATTGTCACTTTAATACAGTGATCAAACCTAGCATCCCTAATCGGGAACAGACACTGGCCTCCTGACTGGGCACAAGATGAAGGACACAGCCTCCCCTACTCAATTCTAATTACTTCATTCTAATGAAGCCTTAACATCTAACTCCTACTAGGGGTGCTCGGGTGGCTCAGTCGGTTAAGCGTCTGCCTTCGGCTCAGGGTTCTGGGATGGAACCCCACATCCTCGGGCTCCCTTAGTGGGGAGTCTGCTTCTGCCTCTACCCCTCCCCTCTGCTCCTACTTGCTCTCTGGTTCTCTCGCTCTCAAATAAATCAATAAAATCTTTAAAATGTGCGTTTCTAACAAGTTCTTGGGTGATGCTGATGGTCCCAGGACCACACTGTGAGAACCGCTGTTTTAGACTAATCAAGAGACAGAAAAGTTAAACGTTAATCTTGATTAGATCCCAGCTCAAACAAATAAGCAAACCACCACCGAGCTAGCAAGACCTATTGGGGTCAAAATGGAAGCTAGAGTATGGACTAGATATTGGGTGATATTAGGGGATTATGCTTGCTAATTATGCTGGCTAATAGTTATGAAGAAGAAATACCCTTAGTTTTAACGTCTTGTCTAACTTTCTTTCAAATGGTTTAGGGAAAGTTACATGGAGAGATAAAGTCAATATGGTCGCAGCACTGGAGGGCAACCGGGGTGTGCAAATCCTTCCTGGGGAGGTCTTCCCTCTTCCCCCATCCCCCCAACCAGCTCCATGATGGTCTGTCCTGGTTGCAGGGGCTGGTTTGGGCTCCACGTGAAACACTGTGGGGGTCCTCTTGTGTGGCTGATGGAGTCCCGGCCACTGGAGGGGCTGGATGGTGGGCTCTGGAACCATGGGGGCTGGGATGGGGTGCTTCAGGCAAAACCTTGGGGAGCGACGCAGGCTTGGTGGCCCCACCCTCAGTGGCTTCCAATAATCGTTTCTTACAGGTCTTATTTTTTTCAGTATGTTAGCAGAAAGATACATACGTAAAACATGAAAGATAGTCACCCCAAACTTGCTGAACTGGTTAAGGAAAAGTGTACAATCTCTGACAAGTTTAGCTCCATTTAAAAAGAATATGCAAAAGTGAAGCCATCCTTAAAGAATGCTACACCCCAGAGACAGAGTCAGCAGAAACAGGGAGCCTGGTGGGCCAACACAACCCCAAGGGTCAAAACCCCACAAGCTGAATGGGGAGCAGTCTAGGTTCTGAATGGTCAGATCAGGCAGAAATGGTGGCTCAGGCTCTAGAAGGTGAACCATGAGTCAGAACACTGGAACCTCTTCCAAAGGTAGCCCTTGGCCAAGAGATACCCCACAGGGCCCATCATCAAGAGTGGGCCTCTGCCTGCAGGCAGAACTGCCTCCCATACCCTCCACTCAGGGCTCTCCCTAGATGCCAGGCTCGGCTCACACTCCTCTTCCTCCTCCCCTTGGAGGATGGGTCCAGAGAACTTTCTGTTATGGGCTGAACTGTGTCCCGTCACCCCCCAAATTCATATGTTGAAGTCCCAATCCCGGTACCTTAGAGTGTGACTGTTTTTGGAGATAGGGTCTTTAAAGAAGCAATTACATTAAAACGAGGGCATCATGGTGGGCCCTAATTCAATCGCCTGGCATCCTTATGAGGAGAAGGAGATTAGGGGACACACACACACACACACACACACACACACACACACACACACCCCATGTGAAGACAGAGGGAGAAGCCAGCCATCTGCAAGCCAAGGAGAGAGGCCTCAGAAGAAACCAACCCTGCTGACACCTCGATCTTCAAGGTTAGCCTCCAGAATTGGGAAAAAATTCATCTCAGTTGTTCAAGGCAGCCGGTCTGTGGTACTTACCCTTTCCTTTCCCCACTCAGAAACCTGTATGGAGACCCTCGGCCCCACCTGGACTTGGCCCCCACCTCCCCACCCTGATAATAAAGGCGAATTCCTTCTCGGTCAATTCAATTCAACCTCCAAAGAGAACTACTGGATCTCTAGAATCTCGTCAAGAGACTGCAGGTTGGTTTGTTTTTGTCTCTCCTCAAAAGAAATGTTGCCTTCTCTGTCGTGATCACTTTGAGATACTGAGATTTCTAAAGAGACTATCTTTTGCTGAAGCTGAAGCTTAGTGGATCTGTAATTATCAGGATGATGTTTCATAAACACTATATATATAAATCTAAGTAAACTATTTTCATTTCTCGTGTTACCTCAATAGTATAGGTATTATATTTTAATTTTAAAGGAAAGTGTACATGGAGTTCAGCCAGAGACATTTAAAACTGCAAAGGCAATTTCTGTTTGCCCAGAACTGTATTTAGTGTAGTTATAATACAAACGTAAAAGTTATTTTACCTAAAAAGTGAATGGTTTACAAGAGGAGAGATCAGCAGTTAGGCCTGGAACCACAGACCCATGCCCATCCACAGCCCTGGAGCCACATTCTGACCCAGGGCAGGCCACCTCTGTGGCCAGGAGCACTCAGTAATTGAACAATATATTACCAGTTTCTCCATGCCAGACAGTATTTCTGGTTACTTGGAATCCAGAGCAGATTTCTTCCCTGCACTGTGGTCAGTTTGGGAAGGAGGGCCCTCGCCACTCCTGGGACACGTGGGCACCTTGCTCGGCTGGGACACCAGCCTTCCTCAGACACGGCCAGGACTGGAGCCCGCCTCCCCGCTTCACGGCTGGCTGTCCAGGGTCAGGCAGATGCTGCAGCTGAATCTGGCTAAGCGACCCATCTCCAAGGAAAAACCACAGGGGAGGTGGCCCCAGGGTGAACTTCTGCTCCCGTGGGGAACAAGCCCTTGACAGGGTGTGGCTGTCCTAACAAAGCCCTGGGTCCCAGATCGGAGTGCCTCAGTGAACCTACCTCCTGAGCAAAAAGGATCCAAAGAGGCCATCTAGCCTAACCGCAGCCCCCAAACAGAGCCAACAATCTTGATTTTCAAGTGAGAACGTGGACCTGAGAGGCAAACTGTTGGGGATTAGGAAAACAGAACTCAAATTGCTTCCACATCTGGAAACCAAGCCCAGCAGCCAGCCCCAAGAATTCCAGGCACGTCAGCTGATGGAGAAGCTGCAGGTCAAGGGAGGTGTTTCCTGTGAGCCGAGGCCCGGCCCCCATGCACCTACCCGAATCCATAAGACCGGTCTACATCAGAGGCCGACTGGGGGAAGGGGACACACGGGAAGACCCACCAAGTGGCCAGCGTCTGTTCTGTGCTCTACCGAGGTGGCCTCATTTTCTTCGCCCAAAATCCCTGCACGTAAGTACCATCTCCTCCTTACAGGTAAGGACCCGATGTCCACGGAGTTGAATCTACCTTCCCCTGAAGTTATGCTGCGATTTTTCTCTACGGCCCTGCTGTCACACAACAAGGTAGAGCCACATAAACCCGAACCAGGAACCCCCGGACATCAATCACCCCGTCTACATTCTCCAAAAAGGATTTCCCAAGTACACGTTGGGACGCGGCAGTTCCCATCCGGCCACGGGATCTGCTGCTCCGAAAACCAAAGCCAGGTGTTGGGCAACTCAAATGTCAAAGGCGAATTAACAGGCTGCAAGTTGAAAGGGGCACACATCAAGGGCTCTCCAGGCTCTTTGAACAGGCAGCTATTTTGGGTTACAAATTATAGCTTTTAAAGATGTGGCTGTTTGAAGTGAGGGCTTAATTACTCACACAGTCAAGAGTTTGTGGGGCTCGCTTTGGGGGCTCCATGTTTCACCCTCATGCTAAGGAGGGCATAGAGAGGAGCTTGGGTTGGGCCGGCAGGGGCCCAGGCCAGCTCCGCCAGGTGGGCCGAGCAGTATTCCTTCACAGGGCACCCTCAAACGAGGCCACGATCTGCTTCAAGGAGAGCACACCTGAACAGAGCTAACCGACCATCTGGAGCTGGGGCAGGTACCTCCCTCACCCACTCTCTGCACGGAACCCCTCAGGTTGGGAAGGCCAAGCAGAGTGCCTCAGTGTTCACCCACAGCCGACGGCCAGAGCTTCCAGGGCAGACAGACTGGGAGCAGGCAGGCCACGGCCCACAGCCCCCCTGCCTCTACTTTTATGACCTCCAGGCATTTCCCATCATCCCAGAGCCCCAGCAGTGCTGCCAGCAGGCTCTGGTCAGGTGCTCCCTTCTGTCCTCCTGCCTCTGCCAGGTCTAGCTCCTGGGGCCAGGTGTCCCCGGGGCTGCTGTCTCACACCCGGGCTCACTAGAGCATCGCTGGCCAGAGCGCAGCTTGCGGGCCATGGGCCAGGGAGGTGGAGCCAGCTCGGGTCCCTTCCCAGGCTGTCCCGAGGCAGAACAGGTGAGAGCTCTGAGTCTGACCACGAGCCATGGCTTGGGGCTCAGAGGGCAGGAGGTGCCCAGGGTGGGTACAAGGCTACGGACTGTCCATTCAGGTCCCTGTCAAAGAGCCCATGAGCTAGCTTTCCAGTGGCCGCAAAACCAGGCCGTCTCAGCCCAGCACACATAGCCCCGTTCAGCTGGTCAGCTGGTCTCAGCCTCAGGACATGATCCCTCCCCTTGTACCCCAAGCTCTTGTCTGACATGATCACCACCCCCACGCTTTGGCTCCTTATGCCTGAAACACAATTTCTCCCCATGCCACAAAGACCTGTCCCTAAACAAGCCCCAGGCAGAAAGTCACTGTATCCGGGGGGGCCAATCCTTCCCCTCCATGCACACCTCCCCCAGCCCAGAACCGAGCAACTAGAGCCCTATAGGCATCTCTAGGCACAAGCCCCATTAGCCCCTTCTCTGCTCCCATGACTCTCTCCCTGGGACACTGGGTGAGGTGGCCTTATCCTCACCTCCCCAGCCCTTACATACCACTTTAAGGAGAGAGGGATTACCCAGAGGGGAAATTTTCCCATCCCAGCCTTGGCACAACTGACCCACTGGTTGCCCCTGTCCCCAGTAAGGAGCTGTGTGGTGGCCTTGCTTCCTGGACGGCCCCAAAGGGGCCACCACGCCAGCTGATACAGGCGCTCTGTAAGCAAAGTTGTGCCCCCCCCAGCCCGGTTTCTCTCGGGGCTGGTGAGTTCATCACAGCCCTTGCCACACACAAAGGACAGAGGGCCACCTTGTGCCAGAGCCCAAATAGCACCTCATCAAGGAGGGGGCTGGGAACCCGGCCACCATGCACAAAACTGAGGGAGGTGGGCTACTGGCTTTCATCAGGATCTCAAGAGGGGGAGAGACAGAGGGACTTTCTGACAATAATGAGGTTGGAAACCACCTCCTGCTCTGAGAGTCTCCCTTCAGCCAGCATCTCTCACTGAGGCCCTGCTTAGGATGGCCCACTATCAGCTGGATGTCCCCACGTGGCTGTCATCCAGTGCCTCACACTCAGCCCACTGCTCTCTGAGCGAGCAGCCCACCGCGTCAACCTCATTCCCCAAAGGTGCAGAGGTCCTGACTGCTCACTCCATTCCCTCCCCGAGGCTAGCCATGCTGCCCGATGCATCCTGCTCACACAGGTCCCTGTGCCTTCACCCCTGCAGTTCCCTGCCCCGAGCTCCCCGTCTGTCTCCCAGAGCCCTAAAGAAACATAAAGTGGTCTTAACCATTTGAGGAGGACCAGGAAAGAATACATCTATTAAGCACCTAGCACGTACCGGGTACTTTTGTGCATCAACCAACATTCAGATGGGAAAACTCAGGCTCAGAGAGGTTAAGTAACCTGCAAAAGGTCACAGAGCCAGCAGGGGTGGGATGTGAACGGGTCTGATTTTAATGCAGCAAAAAGGGTACGGAAAAGACGGACTACTCTCGGTGATGGCAGTGTCCAACACGCAGCGCTGGAACGGCCTCTCGGGGCGGGCCGTGGAGGCCACGGGCACAGGAGGCAGCAAGGCGGGTGGCACCAGGACCACAGCACACTAGACCACGGATGACTGCCAGCAGAGGCTCCTGGGGCCTGTGCCACCCTGGCCACAAGGCAGAGCTCCCTCCCCTTCCCCTCCATGGGGAGCTTCAAAGAGGCTGCATGCAGGGAGATTTTACAGAAAGGGAGAGGAGAGAGATTGGAAGGAGAACTGCTAAAAGAAAACACATGTGAAAATGAAAACTCAGGCAAAGCGGGAGGAGGAGGGAAAAGAAGGAAGGAAAAGATGATGTTCAAGGATTAGAAACTGAGTCAAGAAGCCCCGATAAAGGGCGCCTGGGTGGCTCAGTTGGTTAAGCGACTGCCTTCAACTCAGGTCATGATCCTGGAGTCCCGGGACCGAGTCCCGCATCAGGCTCCCTGCTCGGCAGGGAGTCTGCTTCTCCCTCTGACCCTCCTCCCTCTCGTGTTCTCTGTATCTCATTCTCTCTGTCTCAAATAAATAAATAAAATCTTTAAAAAAAAAAAAAAAGAAGCCCCGATAAATAATACCCCTCTCCCTCTGCTACCTTGGGAAGGCCAGTAACCCGCTCTCTGCCCTCACTTTCCCTCCTAGTCCAGTTGGAACGGGGCAGTGAGACCTTAGATGAGACCCAGCAAGAGAAAGACAGCCTTATGCACAATCATGACAACTGTGGAGCCAGGATCGGCATCTGACAGAGAAAGAACGTGAGGCTCAGAGAGGTTGCTCTACTTGCCCAAGGACACACAGCTCGTGTGCAGTAAAGCGGGAATCGGAGCCCAGGTCGGCCTGGGGGCCAACCTCTTTCCGTTGAACCACATCATAATGAGTGTCCCCTCACATAACCCTCCCACCACTGCAAGGTGGCTCTGCTCCCTTCCTTGAAGAAACTGGGCAGGTTACGTAAGTTCTCTAGAGGTTACCTAGTTTCTGTGTTTAAGTCCAAGATGCCTTTGATTTTAAGATGCACTGTTATTCCAAGTACACCGAGAAGGAAACGGCACTGCCGATTAAATGAAAGCACAGCAGCGAATGTACGACTCATATCAACTTGAGATGTTAAAACGTGGGGGGAAAAAAGAGTGTCTTAGGATCTGTAAAACACGGCATGAGTATAGTGGGGAATGCGGACTCAGGCACAGTTCCTTGGACTGGGTGTGGGACTTGAGGGGTAGAGGACAACTCCTCACAAGTACTTGCACACACACATGCACGCCTGGCTGCTGCAAGATCCTTCTTTGCTAATAACTGACGCAACCTTGTAGATAATCGCACAAAAATGTGCTGGCCAGACCTGCCTGTCAACAAGAACCCTCATTTCACCAGGAGGCTTTCGATTCAAGGTTACTTAATATTAGCAGCAGAGGCCAGCCTGACCACCACCCACCCCGGTCCGCTTCACCTCCGTGTAGACCTCGGAGCGGCCAAGCTAGATGAACAGGTAGGCTTGCTGCTTGGAACACGGCCAAGGGCAGTCACGCAACATGGCCCTGTGGCTGACAGTCCACATCGTTCTGTCTGGCCCCTTCCCGACCTCCAGGCACCCTGTGGGCTGCCACAGTCAGGATGCTTTAATAAGACCCTGGGGGCCGGCAGTGGTAGATGGGCACACTGTTCCAGGCTGGCTTTCCGGCTGGCCTGGGTGGACAGATGGACTGGCCCTAGCTGCTGGCGAAGGGAGAGTGGGCAGAGGGGCGGCCCCTTCCCCTTGGCGGGGTGGAAAGGAAGGATCAGGTGCGCAGCCCCACACCAAGCCCCGGGGAGCTGCCTGTCACCTCAGGACGTGCTTTGCATCTCATTCCCAGATTGCCACGCTGGGCACCAGTCACTTCGCTCCAGCCCCAGAGTCTGCATCTGCAGAAGCTGAGTTGGTTTATTTAAGAAACACAGAAGCTGAGGAAGTGGAGTTTCGCTCCCCCGTAAAGGCCCTCAGGTAGTGGAGTTTCTCCTCCACCACTTTCCTGCCTCTGCTCAGACATCCTCCCCGTGAGAAATTCGGTTAGGCGCTAAGGTTATCAGTCGCAAGAATCAAACCACTAGAATCTTGCAGGAACTAAAAACAACAGCTCCCTCACATGCCAGGCAGGGTTTGAAGTGCTTTTCATACATTTACATGGTGATCCAGAGAACCACCTTCCGAGGGAGGGGCGAGCATCGTCCTCCTTTTCCCTAGGAGAACTGCGAGGCACAGAAAGGGTCAACAGTCTAAGATTGCACAAGTAGCCACTGGCCCAGGCAGGACTTGAACACAGGCCGCCTGACTCCGGAGCCCAGCCTGCTGGGCACCATGCTATCCTGCCTCTCTGGCTGTCTAACCACCCACCAGGCGCCAACCGAGCCCGGGTCAGAATCCACTCTGGGCTTATTGGGTGGCAGGGGCTCATTTTACCTTTGCCATCAGCCCACAGAGGCTCAGGAAGGTGAGGGTGCCTTGCCTGATGTCCCAGAACGAGCAGGCTGCAGAGCCAGGGACTAGACACATGTACTTTCTGGCTCCAAAACATTTTATTCTACTTGAAGAAAATAGGCATTGGGTGGCTGAGCACGGGATGGAGGCACCCAGGTTTTGAGGTGGATTATTTCTCCCAGGAAAACCAGTGGGCAGGAAGGAGACACCTGCTCCTAGTGTCTCTCCTACCTGGAGAGGGAGACTGGAGGCTGGTGCAAAGAGCAGCCCCTGCCTACCACCCCCCTCCGGCTCTTACCCCAAGTCCGCTGCAGTCCACACCGGCTAACTACTACAAGAACAGGTTCCCTTTTCACGCTGTGAGGCTTGCGGAGTGCAGAGGACGGTGGGGGTGACAGCAGATGACTCAAGACAGCGAGAGCTCCCACCCACTCTCCCGCACTCGGGTTCTGTTCGGGCCTTCCTCTTTCTGGTCCCTTAAAAGAGAAAGGCTCCCAGAAGCAGGGCCACGGCTATTAATAATAGCTGCCACGGAGCTTTGTTTTCATTTGAATCATGTTTACATTGCTGGGAAAGAACCCACTTGTCTGGGAAGAGGAAACAGGTTGAATCAATTATGAATATGGCCAACAGTCGGAAAACTTCCCATTTCTTGAAGGAAGAGTGGGGTTGGAAATCGTGTTACTGTACCAGCCTGCCAGATGGGGCCGGGGCCAGAGGTCATGCAGACCCCTTGTGGGTCTCTGGACCTCCATGCAAACCTCCAAGGATGCACACATTTCTGGTTGCCCCCTTTCTCCCTGTACACACACACACACACACACACACACACACACACACACACTCGCTCTCTCTCTCTGGGCACCTAGGCTGGACAGAGATTAGACCTGAAGCTGCTGCCCAGGTAGGCGAGTAGGCGAGTAGGCTTCTCAGGAGACCAGGGCCCAGAAGTGTGCTGCCCGTGGAAGTAAAAGGAAGGCTTGAGCACCTTGGGGCTCGGGGAGGCCGGGAGTCCAAGGAGAGGATGTGGGGGCTGGCCTTGCTGCACCCCTGCTAGCGCAGACCCGTGGGAACAGGGAGGTGGCCCCAGCGGCGCTCTGCCTGAGGACACACGGTTGTGCGCGCATCACCCAGGCGGGTTCTGCTGGTACTATCTGTGTGGTGGAAATAACAACCAGCAAGAACGGTTTCCACACTCATGGGGACAGGCTTCTCCGACCTGACCCGGGCCAAGGACAGGAAAGTCCACAGCAGGAACAGCCAAATGCAGACCCTTTTCCTCAAGAAATGCCTCAGTGCGGGGCGCCGGCGGCGCGGGGGGGGGGGCTCAGTGGGTTGAGCATCTGCCTTCAGCTCAGGTCATGATCCCAGAGTCCGGGGATCGAGCCCCACATCGGGCTCCCTGCTCTGCGGGAGCCTGCTTCTCCCTCTGCCTCCCCTCCGCCCAAATAAATACATAAATAAAATCTTAAAAAAAAAGAAATGCCTCAGTGCCCAAACCCCTCAACAGCAAGAGTTTGCAGAGGACAGAACAAGAAAATGCATTTGTGCCTGTGGATTTCTAGTCTTGACTGTGTGCTGGTCACCTCCTCCCGTTCTCCTGGGGTCTGGGCGCTCACTTGGCAGCACGAGAGGTCCCTGATCTCTCTGAGCCTGTGCCCCGTGCCCCAACCTGGCTCCCTCTCCAATCACAGAAGCCTCCCTCGTCAGCCGTGGCCCCACCTCAGGGCCTTTGCAGCGGCTGCTCCCTCGGCCTGCACCGCTTTTTGCCAAGAGGCCACCTTCTCAGCAAGGACTTCCCTGCCCACTCTGTTTAAGTCCACAACGCCCACCGCCCTGCTTGTGGTCCGGCCGCCCCGCCCGCCGGCCACCACGCGGGCTCCACGAAGGCAGGGACGCTGCTATGTCCGCTGCCGTACCTCGGGCGCCAAGCACAGAGTCTAGCACAACTCAGACGCTCCAGTGTCTGATGGAGGAACTGCCTGTGCCGGGCGATGTGCTGGGTGGGGGCGGGGCAAACAGAACTGAGGAAAGGTCTGTGCCCTAGAATGCCACCTGGGAGAGGAGCTGGCCCTACCACAGCCGGGACGGGTGGTCACACAACGTCCAGTAAGACACAAGGCGGGTCTGCCAAATCGACGCGCCCGCCTTGTCGTGCCCAGCTGACCATGGGGCAGGACTAGCCCACAGGTAGACCAGGCGGGGGAAAGACCCAAGCAGTCCTCCTCCTTGGAAAGGCCAGTGATTTGATACCATCAATGCCCCGTTCCCGAGTAAGAGCCAACGGAGCAGACCCAGAGGAAAACAGAGCCCAAACCCAGGGGTTGTACAAGGCTGGCAAAGCCAAGGCACTGCGCCCCACTGCCGACACCAGGCAGCAGGCAGCCCATTCCTTTTCAAAATGCACTGAGCCCTGTGCCAGGAGCCAGAGAACAGGGCCAGAGAGTGGGCACCCTGTGTCCAGGCTGGCCCTCTCCATCCAAGGTCCGGAGATGACTGCCTTCCAGGAATCACTCACCTGGTATCTTATTGGGAGCCCTTCCCACCCCCTCCACCTCTACCTGCTCCCTACCCACAGCTAAAATATATAAACTGAAGTAAAACTGTAAGCAAGATCAGTTGTGAAACACCCCTTGGCATAAAAGGCCAGCTAGCCCTAGGGAAGGAAGTTTCTAGCCACCTGGAGAGGGAGGGAGGGAATGTGGGAAGGTGAGAGCCAGGAGGGCTCCAGGAGGCCTGAAGAGCAAGCCCTAGATGTGGGGGCAGCTTGTCCCACCCGTAGGTAAGGGGGCTAGCAGGCCACAAAGGGGCCAGTGTCCTGAGGGAGGGGCAGAGTGCTCTGAAGAGACGGAAGGATGGGAAAGTGTGGGGGCCAGCAGAATATCCACCAGGAACTTCTCACGCTGCAACCCAGAGCCTCCCCAAGGCAAGCTGCTCTGGGCAGATTTCTTCTTTTCTTCCCTTATTTGATGAAAGGTCCTTTTTAAGGTAGTCTCTCCCGCTGGTCTTCCTTGGGGCAAAGGTCACACTTCCCGCAGTCTCACCTGGCCTGGCCAGTCAGGTCCCTCCCTAGGCACAGTCTTATCTCTCTGCTGGCCTTAGTCATGTACCCCACCCCCTCCACCAAAGCCTGGGGCCCCCCAAATGACAAAGCTGTTCCCCAGAAGGCATTCCCCAAGCCGTGATGCCTGCTACAAGTCCCAAGTTCTTCCCTGGCTTCCCCATTCCTCCAGGCCACACACCCCTCCAGTGAAGTCACAGGGACCTCAGAGACAACCCAGATCACTGTGCCCGAGGGCTCAGGGCAGTTGGCCAGGAAACAATTTGGCCCAGGTTTTCAGTGTCCCTACAGTCTGCAAACACCTTAGGGGCAGGGAAGCGTCCCTGCATACTAGCACCTGGGCGCATAAGCAGTTCATGAATGCCAGCTCAGCAGGGTCAGGTTTTGGCCAGTCTATCTGGGTAAGCTGGTGCCTGGCTTAAGGCAAGACCCCGGTCAATGGCAGTGACCCAAGGACTCCACCAAGGCTGAGCTGGCTAGTTACAGGGAGACAGAGATCCCTACAGCAAAGGTCTGATTTACACATAATTGGTCACCTTCCCCCCTTTGAGATTCCCTTTCCCCTAACCTGGCAGCCACATTTCACCAGGGGAAGGACCTGGGGAATGCCCCACCCCTTTCCCTGGAACCCAGCCGATTAGCACCTGCCTCCACCAAGGGAAGAGAGGGGTTTGGTGGACCATCAGAAACCAACCCAGGGGTTTGCCAAGGCAAGAAGTGTAGGCTGAGCCCAGGAATCCGGCCCCCTCACAATCCTTTGAGGAGGCGGCCTGTAAATAAGACCAGGAACACTGGCTTGTCTCTCAGGGCGAGGGATGTGTCACCTACAGCCATCTGTGGGAGAGCATGGCTGGGGAGAAGGATAAATGGAGAAAGAGGTACATTGGAGGGTGTGCACGGATGAGAAGGAACACTGGGCTGAGTCCAGACCGGGTTCCCACAGCACAGACATGGCTGGTTCTCCAGAGGCTGCTCTGCCAAGACCTCAGAGACGCTAGTCGCCTGCAGAGAAGCGACTGTGACAACAGCAACTAGGACCTGCAGGCTCTCGGGCCGGCGGGCAAAGAGCTGGGACTCCGTACACACCTCCGGCCTCGGCGACGTCTCGGCTGGGAAGGGCCAGGGCCCTGGCCCTAAGCACCGAACTAGGCTGGTTCTCCCCCCTTGCCCGGCAGAGCCCCTCGGAGAGGCGAGGGAACCCGGGAACAGGCTCGGTGCAGACGCCAAGAGCTACGGAAAAACTTGGCCCGCGCACAGCCCCCTCCGGGACTCGGCGGAGCCAAGGGCAGGGAGCTGGGACAACACCGGTGCCGGAGGGGCAGGCGCGCTGCGAGCGGGGGCGGGGGTGTCCCGAGGAAGGCGTCCTGGCAAACCAGCCCCCTGCCCAGTCCACTAGATCCCTCTAAAAACACTTTGGGAAACCGCGCCGAAGAAGCGGCGCCCTCTCCCCACGCCCCCGGGCTAGCCCTGCCCACCCCTGCACCTGGGAGCCGGCAGAGGGCCAGGTGGGGGCAGCGGAGACAGAGGCTTCTCTTCCGTGACCCAGCGCGCCAGGACGCAGGTAACCCGACCTCCCCGGCCAGGGCCGAAAGGGCGGACACTCCCGGGGCAGGAGCGGGCGCCGGGGCTGCGGGCAAAGTTCCGCGCTCCGGCAACTTCCCCAGCCCCGGGGCCTCCGGCGCGGCCAGGTGCGCGTCGCCGGAGCCCGGCGAGCCCGAGCCCCTGGGCCGCCGCTTACCTGGCCCCCGGGGGCGGGCGGGGTGCGCATCCCCCGTGTGGCGGCGAGTCGGTGAGCTGCGGAGGGGCGAGGAGAGGGCGGGCGCGGGCCGGCGGGGCGGGCAGGGACGCGGCGGGCAGCGCGAGGAGCGCAGAGACGATCCCCGCCGCGCCGCGGCCACTCGCTCGCTTTCCGCACCAGTTGAAGGCGCCGGCCCCGCCCCCACCCGCGCCCGTTGCCGGGAGACCCGCGTGGGCCGAAGGGCTCTTTGTATCAAAGCTGCCGTGACATCACGAGGCGCCCCGGCTCAGGGATCGGAGAGGGCGGGGCCTGGGCTCGGGGGCGGAGCCGGAGGAGGAAGCTGGGTCTAGGAACCCGAGCCTCGGGGGGCGGGGTCCAGGTAACCCCGCCCCCAAAGGTAGGGGAAGGTGGCTGGGGCGGTGCGGACCAATGGCTGCGCGGCCCCGGACTGGGCGCCTCGGGAGGTGGGGCTCGCCTGGGCCCGCCCGAGCCCGCACCGCGACGTTGCTGTCGCCCGGGTTTGCTCAGCCCGGGCCCTCAGATTCCAGGAGACCAAGTCTGAGCTCGCGCGCCTGCCTGGCGGGCGCTGTCGCTGCCGCTGCCGGGTCCAGGCTACTCTCACTGTTTGCGGTCACCGTACTGCGAGATTCCTACCAGCGCTTCCGCGCTCACATGTGCGGACCCGAAGGCAGACCTGCCAAACCCCCAGCCCCCTCGCCCACTATCACCGCCACCACCAGCCTGAGTCTGGTGGCTCCCCAATTGATTCTCATCCCAAATCCCACTCACAACTTTCCCAATCTTTACGTCGTAAAGTCAAAAGTTGTATTTATAACCAGCCCAGGAATACGAAGAACCAAGCGGCAACAAGAACTAAAAACATAAAAGAGAAAGTACCCCTCTGTTGAATCCTAGTAAATATAATTTAAGTAAAAAATGCGCCCCCCCCATAACTCTTCACTATGCTCTGGATTAAAGAAGGCAAAAATGTAAAGCAGCAAATAATGCAGATGTTTCCTTTTGATTCGATGTTGTATTGTGCAACTGGGGGTTAAATTCTGGGGTATTTACCTTCCTAATTGTCTGTCTCAGGCCAACATGAAGGCCCCTCTGCCTTCCCTGAGTCCTCACTGACCAACAAGGTGGCACTTGAACATGGCAGAGCCTGTCGGCAGCTGGGTGCTTTGGTCCAGCTCCATCAACAACACACACACACACACACACCACTTTTCAGCTTTTCTGCCTCCTTCTCTCTGGCTCTTTGCTCTCAACTTCCTTCTCCCCCATATCTCTTCTGCAAAAAGATTGTCAGCTGCCTCTCCGTCTACCAGGGGCCTGTCTGAGGCAAAGCATCCCACTGAGGCCCTGAGACCTACAGGGGACTCTCCAAAAAGGACAACATTAGCTAGAGGAGGGCCTCCTGGCAAGGGCTTTGCGCCAGAGGAGGCTAGAGCAGTGGGGGTGAGGTGGGCACTCTACTACCCACTGGCCCTCTCCTCCCTGCTTATGCCTTGCAGCTCAGAGATCTCTGTGCGGGCACCACAGACTATTTCTCACCCTTGCTGGTGTCCACTCCCACAGTCCCTAACACGCAGAAGCGCTGTGGTGTATCATAAAGAACACTGCCTTTGGAATCACACAGACTTGGGGTTCAATCCTATTTGCCAGCTGTGAGGCCTAGGATGAGTTATGTAACCCTTCTGAGACTCAGTGTCCTTATCTGTAAAATGGGGATGGCACAACCTACCTCATGAGTTGTTGTGCACCCTGGCAGAGGGTACACTAATTTCGGTCACTCATCAAAGGTGTGGTGCATGAACGAGCCCACACACCCTGGGCCTCCTCTGCCTTTGTAGCTCTGCCCTGAGACCTCGGCTCAGCGGCTTCCTGTGAGGTTTTAGGGTGTAGCTGAATCCAGGGAGTTCTGTCTCAGTTTCCCCTCTTCCCTTCTGGTCTCATGGTGCCCCTAAGGGCTACGGGGAACCAGAAAGCAGATCACTTGAGAGGACCACCCAGAACTGGGCGAGGGAAGCAGAAACCTCAGATGATCGGGGCTTTTCTAGGTCCTAGCTTTCTTCTGGCAAAAATCAGTGAAGAAAAGCAGCCCTTGTCAAGCACCCCCTGGCCCGCCTTGTTAGGGGAAGCCCGATTGCCACTTTCGAGGGCTCTGTGGATGGAGTGGTGCTAGTGGTCCCTCTTTATTCTTCCCAAAGCTGTGGTGCAGGGAGCAGCATCTCCAGGTATTTGTCCTGAAAAGCAGTGTGACCAAGAGGAGGGTCGCAAGATGCTAGTTCTGAACACTTCTGAGTCTGAAGCCTGCCTCGTTCTACAGCTTCCCGTGGCCAAGTCATTCACTGTTTCTGAGCACCAGTTGCTACCTCTCTGGAATGGAAACAAGACCTTTCCTCCTCCAGTTGTGAGGTTTGAATGAAAGGACAAAATAAGTGTCTGGTTCAATGCCTCCTGTGCTACAGGCACTCAATAGACAGTAGTTTCTCGTTATTACCAGCAGCGTGAATGAGCCCTAGTCTGATTCGGTGATTCAGGATATGAGCTCCAGGGCCGGAGCCAAGAGTCATATCTTGGCTTTACCACCTTTTAAAGGGCAGCTGGATGAGCCTAGGCAAGTTGAATTTCCGGTGTCTCCGTTTCCTCACCTGTAAGTTGGAGATAATGATATAATGTATCTCAGGATTATTGTGAGGATCAAAATAATCAGGACCCATGCATATAATACGCAGAACAGGGCTGGCACATGACAGGTGCTCAATAAAGAGCAGCCATTTCCAATGACCATATGACAAGAGGCTGGGAAGAACTGAGGTGAGGATTAGAACCTGAAGCAGCTTGCAGGATGGTTTAGAACCCTGACATTTGGGGGGAGGGAGGGGCAGAGGGAAAGGGAGAGAGAGAATCCCAAGCAGGCTCCATGCCCAGCATGCAGCCTGATGTGGGACTCGATCTCATGCCCCTGAGCAAATCAAGAGTCGGACACCCAACCGACTGAGCCACCCAGGCGCCCCAAGAACCCTGACTGTTGGGAGAGATCCTGATACCTTCCACAGGGTTCAGGGAAGCAGTGATAATTTGGGGTTGGGGAGGAAGGCTGACTGTCTTCTGAAATGGGATGTGGAAACTGAGGGCTCCAGCCCAGGCTGGGGCTCCCAGAGGACTCAGTGTTTTTCATTCAGATGGGGGCTGGGCTGGGCGAGAATTATTAGGGCAATATAGTCCTCCCTCCTGAGCACAGCCCCACCTATGGGGTCGGGGAAAAGGAGGTTCTTGCATTAGCTACCCTGGTTCCTTCCCATAGCTATGTTTTAGGTGTTACAAAATCAAACCATTTTAAGCTAGGAAGGCTCTCTGGAGAAACATCTAATGTGCTCTTCCCCCATTTTATGGATGGGAAGATGGAGGCTCAGAGAAGGCTAGGAATTTGTCCAGACAACACACTGAGGTATGAGATGAGCAGGGACTGAAACTCGGGCTCCTGGCTGCCTGTGTAGGGCCCTCCACTTCTGGCTCCTGCTCTTTACTGGCGGGGGCGGCGGGGGGGATGATGACCGGCAGGGGATGGGGAGTGATGGCAGTTGATACCCTCGAAGCGCTCGCCCGGGGCTGTGAGTCTCCTAAGGGGTTTGCCTTGCTGTTTCAGAAGAATGATCTCATTAAAAACAGAAACCCTCTCCCAGGGAATGTATCCGAGAATAATGTGCAGAGGACAAGTCACTCTGATTAATTCTTTTTATGTTCTGAAACTTCTTCTGCCATTTGATGTGAGAGTACAACCGTGATGTTGAGGGCCAAAGCCAGAGAGAAGTGGATAGAATGTTGACAAGCAGGAGTTACCAGCCTCCAGAAACTGATGGGGGTGGAAAACACGTGTTCATTTGGGTGAGCCCAGTGAGGGAAGAGAATCTAGTAAGTTCTCTCTGAACCACAGCTTCTATCCACCTTTGTCTACTTCTGCTATCACCAGGCAGGAGTTAGCTCACCATCAGGTGGTGTAAAGAGGCAACATTTTGTACAAGCCTGGGGCCATATGGAAGGACCGGCTGAACACATATGACATAATTATGATAGGAAAAGAGCTCTCCGAACATTACCCAGTGTTGATGTTAGCCAAGCAACTGAGCCAACTGACATTAGCCAAATGAACAAACAAGAAAACAGCTACACAAATAATACCAGGGCTGAAAAAAAAAGCATTCGAGCACCAGGTCCAGTGGTTCTCAAACTCGGTTTCGGTTCCTTGCAACCTGCAGGTTTCTCTGGAGATCCTGCAAAAGGAGGGGGTGCTCCAGGTGAGCCAGAACAGCTCCACTTCCAGCTGCTTTACACATGGACTTCCACATAAGAGTTCAGATAAACAAAGAGTCCCATGGCTTTAATGTTGTTTCAAGTCACTAGTCTAATATAACCACTCAGTCCCCAAATGGGGCACCAAGCCCCAGAGGCGGAAGCTGGCTTCTCTCCTCACCATGGTGTAGCCATTGGCAGAGCTGGGAGTAGACCTGGCTCTCTTGACTCGTGCTAAGATGGACATTAGTCACCCACCACGACCTGGTCACACACACTGGACATGATCTCCACCCAAACAGTTGCATCAGCTATTGTTCTTGGAAAAGCCCTCCGTGAAGCCGGCTCCGACGTGGCCACAAACACCTGTCTTCCTTCCCCTCCTCTTTAAACAGTGCTTGATCTGATCAGAAAGCATCAGCCCCACCCCTGAAGTCTCAGCTTGCCCCTCCGGGAGACAAATTCAACCTTTGAGGACGTAAGCAGCGGCTTTAGAAAGAGAAGCAGGTACTAAGGAAGCAGGCAGAACCCTGGGATTGCAGCAGCCTCTTGACCCCCAAGGAAGATGTTCCCCACCTGCCATCTAGAAACAACAGGAGCAACCCCTGAATCCCAAAGCCCTTTTACTCCAGCAGGGGCCTGGCCAGGGGACCTGCACTGTACCTGGGAAGAGGAGGGCATCTGGGCCCCTTCCTTCCTCTGGGAAGATGGGGTTCAGACAGCACGTCGCTAAGGTTCCTTCCCATCCTACAACCCTGCACTAGCCCAGGAGCAGATCTTGGACCCAGGCGCATGCCTTGGACACGGGAGCCCCTTTCCACTGGCAAACAGCTCGGTGTTGGTGACTGTCCTTTGGCCAGGACGCCTGCAGCACTCTGCCCCAGGCCTGTTTGTCCTTATAATGTCTGGCTGGGTGCTATGCAGACAGGGTGAGACAGGGTCTTACTGACTCGCCCCGGCTCAGTGTTCAGAGAGGCCAAGCTCTATTTTTGTCAACCTGTGCACAGGTGAACAATGGGTTTTCTTACTCATGCAAACCCAATAGGAGGGGAAAATGGTGAGAAAACCTGCGTTTCCTCGGACTCATTTGACCATCTAAGAGGAGGAGATGGTTGGGGAGGAGGAAGTCAGACCAGGTCCTCTTTGACTCGGATTGGGTGAGGGCAAGGAGGAAAAACTTCCCCTTCCTTTACCCTCAGGAACGTCAAGTGGCTGCAAACTCAAGAGAGCACGAACACCGCTCACTGCTCCTCTCCTGCCCTCCCCACCTCCTCCGGGCCCAGGCAGCGCAGCTCTGACTTTTACAAGTTGATCGTAAAGCAGTGGTTCCCAAACTGCACATTAGACTCACTTGGGGCACTTAAAAAAAGGTCAATGCCCGGGTCACAAATGAATCCAAATGCCTAGGGTGGGAGCCAGGTGTTAGCAGTTTTTAAAGATCCCAGGTGTTTCCAAGGCAAGCAAGTTTGGGAACTACTTTGCTAACGGCGGGCCAACCACAGCTGAAGGCCTCACTTGTCCATCATCCATCCATCCATCCATCCATCCATCGATCCACAAATATTCAGTGAAGATCTCTTTGTGCGGGACCCTGTTCCAGGTCTTGGAGACACAGCTATGAATAATCAAGTCTCTGTTCTCATGGAGCTCGCCCTCTCCTGGGGCAGTCAGACCACGAACAAATAAATGAATCAACGAGACATATGACAGGCTCTGAAGAAAACCAAAGGAGGGTAAGAGACAGACGTTGGGGACAGGGGTCCATTTTCATCCTGGATTTAGGCACCAGATTTTGTTTCAGGAAAGGGTAACTGTGGCCCTGCTCCCCAACCCGGACTTCCTCCTGCTCTCTGGCTAAAAGAGCTCTTCCTCGACAGTACTCGAGGTCCTGCCCCGTGCCCCTCACAGGGCCTCCTGCCTGGCTCTTTCCCTGAAGCAATGTCTTCAGGGCGGGGCCTGGCATCCTCTGCACCCAGGGCTCCTGACTCGTCTGTCTCTGTGCCAAAGACTCTAAGGACGTGCACCCTGCTCTCAGGAATTAGGGTGGTGTAGGGGGCCTGAGAGGAGGCCAATCCCAACAACACAGTGTGTCCCCACAGTAGCAGAGCTTGCGTTTGAGGGATGGAGATCATGAAGCCAAAGAGTAATTTACTCTCACTGAAGAGACAGAGAAGGCTTCACTTGGCAGGTCACACCTGAGTCGGATTTTGAAGGATGAATAGGAGTTTGTCAAGGGAAAATACTAAAACATCATCCTCAGTCTCCTCCCAACCACCCCCCTTTCTGGGGTCAATGTGGATCCTCTGCCATTAACAAGCTTTGTGACTACCCCAACCCGACAGCAAGAAAGGGCTCTGTGGTCAAATCAACTGGCGGAATTCTTTACTCCTCCCCGGAGATGTCACAGAGCATGTTGGCATGAGAGAAACCTGTCTAGCTCTGTTGTAACCCGGGGTTTCTTCAGGCGCCCAGCTTTGGACAAGACCCCTTGTCATTTAACGTCTACCAACACCAGGGACTCAGTATTGTAAGGCATACACTTGGGAAAACCAATGTACCAGGCTCCCAGCACACAGCAGCACAGAATAACTGAATGTTACTATCTTCCTTTTATTAATAGCAAACGCCTACATAGCACTTACTATGTACCAGGCTCTGTTCCATGTGCTTCACATGATATTAACTCATTCGATCCTCACAGCAACCCTATGAGGCAAGGATTATCCCCATTTCACAGACAGGGAAACTGAGGCTCAGCGAGGTTACTCAAGGACATACACCTGGTAAGAGGAGAGCCACGATTCCAACCCGGGCAGCTGGCTCCAGAGACTGTTCACCTAACCATGACGCTGTGAAGAAAGGGAGGCTCGGGTCTCTACACTAACTTCCCCAAAGTCACCACAGTGGGACCGAAACCAGTCCTTCATTCACTAGTTTATTCATTTATTCAAACAACATTTTCTGAGCAGAAACTGCAGGCCCAGGCACTGTGCCAGCCACCCGGAGATGGAAGAACAAGGCCCAGTCCTGCCTGGGGCTATTGGCTGCTCCTGGAAGGAGAGTTGCTTTTAGACAAGGTTGGTGGGGGATGAAGTTGGCTTCACCTCTTTCTTCGGGTCAGGGAGGCATACACTGAAGGGCTTGTAATTCCACTTTAAAAGCAAACACTCCCCCCAGTCATCTCCTAAATTATCTTGGTGATGCTGGAATGAAAACCACTCAAAACCCACAAAAAAACCAGCCGCCCCATAAATGACAGAAGCAGGGCTGTGGGTTCTCCACTATGAGAAGGCAGGGAGTGGGCAGCCCAGTCCCCAGGGGTGGGGGGTTCCTGGAGGGCCCAGGGCCAGCAGCTCGCTTGCTCGGACCTGCCCAGGATGGGCCAGGCCGCCCCTGAATAAACAGGCAGGCACCGCAGCAGCCGGACCAATGGGAGCTGGTCTCAGGCACACATACCTCCTTTGTGGCCCCCCTTCCAGGGCTGGGCTAGGCCAAGGGAAACTGAAGGCGCCTGGCCCCAGGACACTGAGCCAGTGTGTTCCTCCCGCTTGGAGGAAAACCACAACCCTGCTGAGCTCTGTGGCCGCAGCCTGGGGCAGGTGGAAGGAGCTGCTGTGTTCAGGTAGACGCTGGAGAAGCCTGAGCCCAGAGGAGGCCCGTGGAGGGGAGGGAGAGGCTGCTCTGGGAGGCCCTAGAAAAGAAACCTTTCTTCCAGGCCAGGCCCCCTGCCGTCCCCACTAGACCACAAGGCCACATTCATGGGAGTGAAGTGCTCCGGTGCCTGGCCAACCCAGGTTCGAGCCCCAGCTCTGCTCCATGCGTCCCCTAGCTCGCAGACAGGGTTCTTGGGGTTCGCAGGTAGCTACGTGAACACTGAATCCGTGAATGCTGAACCATTGCTCCCAGGGGTTAAGTTCCTGAGAACCTCTGATTGCAACAGTTCTGTCAACCGAGCAATACACAAGCTTGTTTTATGCAGGTTTGTTTAAAGGCATGTTATTATTTTTTTAAGATTTTATTTATTTGGGGAAGAGAGAGAGAGCGCACACATGGCAGGAGTGGGGGGAGGGGGAGAGGGAGAAGCAGACTCCCCGCTGAGCAGGGACCGCCCCCCTCCAACTTGGGGCTCAATCCTGGGACTCTGGGATCATGACCTGAGCCAAAGGCAGAGGCCTACCTGACTGAGCCACCCAGGCGCCCCTAAAGGCACGTTATTTAACAATGAACTTACGGAGGACAGCATTGTCATTTGTGCTGAACAAAGCTTATCTAACATGTATTTTCTCCAAAAGACACATCAGGGCTTTCTTGCCCTTAGGAACAATTGTAGGCACTTCACCACATTTGGGAGGCATTTTAAATGGCGAAATCACCAACCAAAAAAAAATCACCAAAAAACAAAAAACCCCAAATACGAAACACAGCACTAAAAAGACTGCTAAAAGGAAGCTTGTTTCAGTCTGAGCTGAAATGAGAAGACAGAGGAATGTTTTCTTTGAACTGAGCGGCCTACCCACATTTTTTTTTTTTTTTTTTACAGAGAGAGACATAGCGAGAGAGGGAACACAAGCAGGGGGAGTGGGAGAGGGAGAAGCAGGCTTCCCGTGGAGCAGGGAGCCCCATGCGGGGCTCGATCCCAGGACCCTGGGATCATGACCTGAGCCGAAGGCAGACGCTTAACGACTGAGCCACCCAGGTGCCCTCCGACCCACATTTTCAACAACACAAACGTGTGCAAATGGTCAGGGAGACACTGCCATATTGATTGGGGGATTCCAAATAAAGTGTAGCAAGTAGGCAACTTTGCAAATACGGAATCTGCAACAAATGAGGGTCAGCTGTGTCTGCCTTAGAGGGTATTGGAGGGGCGCTCAATGAAATACTGCATGAGGAAGATTAGCACAGCCATGGTTCAGTACACATTTGCATAGTTACTACTCCTATGACCCGCGGGATGTACCAAGTCTTGACACCTTTGCTGTTCCCTGTGCTTGGAATGTCTTTCCTTGCACTTTTCCCATCTAGTGAAGCCCAGAGCCCAGGGGTTCGGTTCCCCTCAGGGCTGCCATTTGCCAGCCGGGAGCCCTCAGGCCAAGCTGGTTCTCCTTTCTCCAGAACCCCCACCTCCAATCAGGCTTCCCCCTGCTCAACCGCAGCTGCTGACTGTGTATGATAGAAGTAACAAGAAAAGAGCTACCTCCCGTCCCCTCCACCAGATCTGTGCACTCTGCAGGTGTCTCGGCGGCCTTCCTTCTGCCGTGATGCTTGGCTCACAGACGGACCCTTCTACTCAGTCCGGGACCCCTCTCCTCACGAGTTCTTTGCTCCTGCCCACCCCCAATGCCACTTTCTGCACCATCAATGGCTCCTTCCCTACTAGTTCAGCTCCTTCCTGATGATGCTGTGGCCTTGAACATCCCTCCCTAAACACGACAAGGTGGAAAGGAATACCCTAGAGCCACACGGATCCTCATCTTACCTGGACTCTCGCGCAGCCCTGAACCCAGCGGGTCTCCCCTTGAAACAGTTTCCTAGCACAGCTTCTAGCACGCCCACCCTCCTGGCTTCCTCCAAGCCTCCCAGTCGTGACTCAGTTGCTGTTGCTGGCTCCCGCACCCTTCCTCAGCCCTAAAATGTTGCACCTTCTGTGCTTCAGCCCTCTCTCCTTCTTGTTTCCCTAATGCGTGGCTTTAAATCTCATCAAACGCTGATGACCCCCCAGTGTCCACGTCCAGCCTGGCTCACTCCCCTGACCTCCAAACCACTGTATCCAATTGCATGTGGAGGGTGTTTGTTGGGAGTGTCTTAGGGACCAGCCCCACGAGGGTGTGAGGGAAGCAGGAGGGGGCAGAGGGAGAGAGGGGTCGGGATGCCATGTGCTGAGGCCTCAGCCAATCCCACAGGCACTCTGGGGCCCGGATGGCCGCTAAAAGAAGCAAGATGGCAAAGCCCTTGTGTCCCCATAGGGACCAGTCATGGGATGCAGGCTCCCTCCAAGAAAGGTGTGTAATCTCGGGCCAGGCAGCCCCCTGGCCCCTGGGGAAGGTCAGCTGCAGCCTGGGCAGATGGGAGAGAGCTGCCCACCCAGAAGGGGTCTGGACACACCCCACCGTGTGTGCATGTCTCCAGCTGAATCTTCCAGTAACACCAACTGGGAGCTCTGATTGTGAGGAGAACCTCAGGCTAGTCCTTGATGATTCTCTTCCCTCTGCCCCACATCAGCAAGTCCTGGCAGCTCCAGCCCAGTCCACCTTCTCACCATCTGCCTGTCACCATCCTCAACCAATCTGCCACCACCTCTTCCCTGGACAAATAATACACAGGCTCCTAACTGGTCGCCCCGATTCCAGGGCTGTCTTTACACACACACACACACACACACCCCAGCGAGCTCTTCGAACCACCAAGGTCTTGTCATTTCCTAGCTGACGACCTTCCCCTGGCCTCAGGTCAGGATAAGCCCCAAACTTCTCCCCTGCGCTCTCAGGCCCCTGGGCCACACCCTCCCTGCAGCCTCTCTCCAGCCTCCCTCATCACCTGTACCAGCTGGCTTGCCAGGCCCCCACACAGCCAAGCCCCATGCCCAGGTTCACGTGCCCCTGCCCCTCGCTTCAGACAGGCTGGCTCCCAGCCTGTCCTGAGAGCTACCCCCCTCCGCTTCACTCTGCTTTATTCCCTTCGGAGCACTTCTCTCTGTCTTCACGTACCGTACTGACTTTCTCCCCCTAGGACAGAAGTTCTTTGGGGGAAAGGACCTTGTCTTTCTGTTGGCAGCTGGATCCCTGGTACCCCACACACAACTGTGGAATGAGTGCGTGGCTGAGCTGCGTCAGTAAACTGGGCTTCGTGCTGGGGTGGGCGTGAGCACTGGAGGTGGAGAGCGTTGGGCACTTTCATGGTGATTACCACAGCTCAGCTTTCAAGGCCTGGTCTGGCTCAGTGAGCTCCCTGCCCTTGCCTGGCCCCCCAGGACAACATCAGCCGCTCACTCCCCACGTTCCCAGGCACCGCTGATGGCTGGAACATTCACCACATGGCACCACACGATAGTTCTTTGTGTGTCTGCCCCCCTCCGAAGGCTGAGCGCCTCCAGGATGGACCATGTCCTGTCTCCGCTCACCCCATCTCTGGCCCAGCGTGGCAGGGAGCCAAGGTCTGGGGAATTGACCTCAGGTAAACAAACTCTTCCCTGCTTCAGGACTTGGCATTTGAGGGCTCCAGGCAAGGCACCTCATCACCTGGCAGGGCTACCTGCTTTTGGACACAAGTTCCGGCCCCGCCTGCTGGGTCGGCTGCCAACTTTGGCACTGGGTGAGGGGCTGATCAGCTGGACGGGAACAGCGGTGACTTTCATCCTCACACCTGGCACTGAGACCTCGGTCAGCTGCTTCTGTCTACACCAGACTGTCGCCCAGCACCTCCAGCCTGGCTTGGCAGCTCAGCAGCTCCTGTCAGAGTCTGCTCAGGGCCGAGGCCACGGCCATCTCTCTCCTCTCTGACTTTGAGTTTGGGCTCCGCCACCAGCTGGGTGGCCTTGGGCAGCCTGTTGAACAGCTGAGCCTCAGTTCCCTTAGCTGTAAAGTGGGGATAGTAACAGTATCTCTCTCACGAGTCTCTCTGGTTGGGGGGCTTGGTTCCCATGACCTCCATATGTGTACGCTGTTATTATACTCTGGAAGAATATTAAATCCTGGACCCTTTTCAGAAACTTCCCTTTCCCGCAGACATATTTTCAATGCATTTGCTTCAACTTTTAACAAGGGCTAATAGAAATGTGAAAATTTTCTGTATTTAAAAGCAATAAAATTGGGCACCTGGGAGGCTCAGTTGGTTAAGCGTCTGCCTTCAGCTCAGGTCATGATCCCAGGGTCCTGGGATCAAGTCCAGCATCAGGATCCCTGCTCAGCGGGGAGTCTGCTTCTCCCTATGCCCCTCCCTCCCCATTGTGCTCCCTCACATGTGCTCTCTCGCGCGTGCAAAAATAAATACAATCTTTTTTAAAAAAAAGCAATAAAATTGATTTTAAAAAATAAAAGTTCTACAGAAAACTCCAGCTACTATGTGGTCCATTGTCTATGTGGTCTATAATGACCTTCCCCATAAACTCCTATCAGGTTCAGGGATGAGTCCTCATAAGTTCATTTGCTTCTCTGAGCCTCCATGTTCACATCTCTGAAATGGAGATAGAATTGTCTACTACACAAGAGTGTTATGAGGACCACACAATAACAGGTTCCAAGCAGAGTGGGTGGCACATAGTAGGTGCTTAAGAAGTGTAAGCCCCCATCCTACCCCACCCCAGCCCACCTGCTATGTAATTTCTTCCCTCCATTGGATTAGAAGGGCTATGTATCACCATTCCCCCTCTGCCAAGCCTGGGATAAGCTTATACCCCCACTGTGGTTTTCTGGGTCCCATACTTGGGTCCTTCTGCCTCCTTACTTGTTTTTTGAACTCTGACCTTTGTCTGAGTGGTTTGAGTGCACCTTGTACCTCTCACTGGGAGCTCCTCCAGGCCCCCAAGGTATCAAGCCACAGAGCATTTTGCCCTTCCAGGAGTGACTCTAGTGGGTAGACCAGAGAGCCAGGCGAGGGCTGGTGTCTATGGCCATGGGGGCTGAGTGTGTGTGGCTGCAGTTAATGATACTTGTGCATAAGGATGCCAGGAGGGCTCTCCAAGTCCGAGAGGCGGACTGCTCTTGGACTCTGAGGCCCCAGGGAGGTCACAACCATTTTGATAGTTACGGTAGTGTGACCTCTGAGAAGGTCACACATGAGCCTGCAAGGCCATCTCTGCCTGTATCAGCCATGTGGTGTAGTTGAAAGAGCTTGAAGGTAGTCCGGTGAGGTTTGAATCCCAGCTCTACCATTTAGTACACACGCCAGCTCAGGTAAAAGCACATCCCCACCTGCTCCCCATTGCCTTCTCTCTGAGTCATCCAGAGGACCAAATGAGGCAACATATGTTTAGTGTCTTGTTGGACCTGGTAGTTGGTCATCAATGCCGCTCTGCCAGACTGCTTTATAGACGGACATGCAGAAAGTAGAATAATAAGCATCCTTTCCCTTTTTTCAGTGCCTCAAGAGGGGTCTGTCCTTATATCCCAATCAAAATGATTTCCCAGCTCTCTCACGTCATCACCATTCCCTTTGGCAGTGCCTCTTTGTGTGATGGACCGATGGCCTGGTTATCCTTCCCAGACCGAGAGCTCTAGGAGGGACCTCAGCACAGCCCCTGGCCCCATGTGAGCACCAGCCCTTGAGCGAGCTAACAGGTGAAGCTGTCAGGTGCTGACGCTGTGCTTGGTGCTACCTGCATAACCCTGCCTTCACCTAATGCTCTGACAGCCGGGACAGGTAGGCGGAGTAAAAGTTACCACTTCCGAGAGGCTTACTTTGTGCCAGGCACTGTTCTGGGACCGCTACAAATCTCAGCTCATTGAATCCTTCACAGACCTATCAGGTAGATATGTGCGCATCTGCATTTTCTGCGCAGCTTAAACTTCTAGGACCCATATGTGCTCCAGAGGGGCCCTGCAGTGTGTTCACAGGGTCATGTGTTGTTTTTTTTTTAAGGTTTTATTTATTTATTTGACAGACACAGCAAAAGAGGGAACACAAGCAGGGAGAGTGGGAGGGGGAGAAGCAGGCTTCCCGCAGAGCAGGGAGCCTGATGCGGGGCTTGATGCCAGGACCCTGGGATTATGACCTGAGCCGAAGGCAGACGCTTAATGACTGAGCCACCAAGGCACCCCGGGTCATGTGTTTTGTAAAATTTGCAAAAAGAAGATAGGTTGAGATCTTTTACCTCGAAGATGACTTTACACACTGTAAGAGCTTCAGGCCCCACAGAATCTGGGGCCACCAAGTAGGTACTACTCTTCTCATTCCACAGATGAGAAAGCTGAGGCTCAAAAAGATTAAACCTGCCCAAAGACATTCAGAGCCAGGATTTGGATGCAGGCCTGCATTCCAACTCGGCCACAGACCTCCCAAGTCTAGGCAAAGGAGCCCTGGTCAGCGGAGACAGGTGTCTGCCCAAGGGCAGCTTAGCAGATGCGGGTTCTGGGCAGAGTGGGGAGGGAGGAGGGGAGGAGGGAGAGAAGTTCTGATCTGAAGGGTCTCAAGTCCAGAGTCCAGAGCCCAGAGCCCAGAGCCCTGAGCCCCAGCTACTTGGCATCAGAATCCTGGTTAATCTGACCATCTCCCTCCACCCACTCCCTCGTGACCCAAATCTACACGGTTTGCCTTTCAAACTCCTGAAAGCACCGAGTGCAAACTGCAATGAGCCAGCCCAGCTCACCCCAAATAAACCTTACTCTCTGTCCCCTTCCTGGGCCCCTCCATCAGGGGGCCGCCAGGGCCCCGCCTGTCTTTAATACCAAGCTAGGGCAAATAAGAGCTGGCACACTCTGCCCTAAGGGCAGCCCTCCCCTTGCTGTTTTGCAAAGGGCCAGTCTCAGCTGCCTGGCATTCAGTTACCTTCATTAGAATGGGCCCCGAGAGAGCTGGCAGGGCTCTGACCGCTCAGGGCAGATCCTATCACAGCAGGGTTGGAAGACGAGAACAGAGCGAACAGATCAGTAACACAGCCGCCTTTCCCCAGGCCACTGAGAGGGAGAGGAGAGGGAGAGGGGTGGGTGGTGGCAGGAAGAGGGGAGCCGGGGGCCTGCCAGGCCCTCCCTGGCTCCATGGCTGCTCTCAGTTCTGGAGTCTTCAGGGCAAAGAGCGAAGAGAGGTAGTACAGAGTCCATTCTGAGGGTGCATATCAGCCCCTGTGGGAAGACCTCCCAACTCCCTCACAGCCACTCCATCAGAGAAGGGACGCCAATCAGAGAGAGAAAGAGCAAGGCCTTGGGGAAGAGGGATTCAGGAAGAAGCACAGCCGGTATAAGGACACCTGGCCTGAACTCTCTCCGCAGACAAGTGACCTGTGGCCACAAGGACCAGGACAGCTGATGTCTGAAAACAATCTCTTAGACCAAAATGCAGAGATTGTAAGTGTACTTTCTTCCAGAAAACGAAAATGAGCTTTTCATTTCATTTTCATTCAAATGGAGAGACATTGGCATAACAGAAATGGAGCTTTCTAGTTTGAGGGTGGCGGGGTCCCCAGCAGCCGCTGTCCCCATTAGGGACTTGTGGGGCAAAGGGATGCTAAGCTGCCCCTTGGCTCCCACCGGGTTTCCGCCTTCTCAGCTACGGACTTGGGAATTTCTCCTAACCCCAGAGTGCATGGGTGCCCCCTGTGAGTGACTGGGGGTGGCGGTGGGGAGGGGCTTTCCTGCCCATCCCTAACCCACCAGCAGAGCTGAGGGTGGCTGGCGCTGGCGTGGGCCACAGTCACCCAGGCAGGGACAGCGTGGGACAAGGGTAAAGCCCCAGCCAACCTTGCTACCTAGTGGTGGCGTGACCCTGGGAAAGCCTCTCAGCTTCTCTAAACATAATTTTCTCCGCCTGTAAAATGGACATAATGATAGTGGACATTTATATAGACCTTACTGTGTGCTAGCTACTAACCTCAGTGCTTTCTTAATCCTCGCAGCACTCGGGAGGGAGACATCACCGCCCCTGGCCCACAGGGGAAGTAATAGGCAGGGGGGACGCAACCAGAAGTGGCAGACATGGGATTCGATCCCAGGCTCCCGGACCCAGGGTGCATGTGCTTACCCATGACAGGACACCATACTTGTCCCCTTCATTGGGGACCTGCTGTTGTTAAGTATGCCGGGTAAGCAATGCTTTTAATGAAAGGAGATCTGTTGGGGGCTGGGATTCTCCAGTGGTGGATTTTGATGCAGGGGAGGAGAGGAGAGGCCCAGAGCACAGGTCTGGGGCTTTGGGACCCATGCGGAGAGTCCACAGCTGTGATTCCAGAAGTCTGGTCAGATGAGCTGGCTAAGGATGCAGATCCCTGGGTCTGCCCCAGATACGGAGTTGGTCCATGGGACCCAGGGATCTGCATCTCACACAGAAACATTGGCTGAGGGTGAGGACTACCCTCAACGCCTTCCTAGCGACAGGCGTCCTGGCAGGCAGGGGAAGCAGTTTCCAGCCTGGCCCTGACTCACCCTTGGGCAAGCCTTGGACCCTCTGTGGCCTCTGTGTCCTGATCTATAAGATGAAAGTGTTGTTCCAGACAGTCTCCATGCTCTGGCCTCTGTCACACCATCTGGGGGCGGGGGCCCTGGCTGAGAAGATCCGACTCACCCACACACCCCCTGTCTCTGCTCTCTGTAACCAGGCAGCAGTGCTGATGTTTCCCTTTGAATTCGGGCTCCCAGAGGGAGAAATAAAAATAAGATAACCATGACAATAACAGCTGTCAGGAGTGGGCCCACGTGGTGGGAAGAGAGCCACCCACGGTGGCCGGCGGAGCTAACTTCTGCTTGAGCCACCCAGGAAGGCTGGGAATCCCCCTCGGGACGGAGCAGGTCTCCTCGAAGCCATCAAGCAAGCCCAGACAACAATTGAGCCCGGGCATCTGGCAGACGAGGGGAAAGGGCAAAGATACGCCTCTGTTGCCCCTGGCCCCTCTGGCCCTGGGGGGCGGGGATCGGGGTGTTCCTGCCGCAGGGGCACGTCCCATGTCTGGGCTGGCTGGGAACCCGGGCCTCCTGTGTCCCTGTCGCACAAGGCTGCGAGTCCTCTGCAACCCCAATGAACTCTGACCTAGCGCCCACCACACGCCAGGCGCTGCCCGGGGCGCTGTCACCTTCATCTACTCAGTCCGCTCACTGGCCCAGAGCAGGGGAGTGCTGTTGTGCCCACTCTACAGATCGGGCAACCGAGGCCCAGAGAGGCTGAAGGCTCCGTGTGAGGGGCACAGCGGACAAGTGGCAGGGCTGGGGCTCACACCCAGCCTGCCCCCCGGATCCCTCCCTCGCTCTCCATTCGGCGAAGCTGCCTCTCAGCCGGTGGGGATTACAGCGCGGACCGGAGCTCGGCTGCATACAATGTGTTAATGCCTCCTGGCTTGGGTGGATTGAGCTTTACTGGCCCCGGGGACAGTTTGCTGGAGTCCTGGGCCTGCGGCCAGCAAAGTAAGAGCAGAGCAGGGGCAGCCTCTGCGGTTTTGGTGTGAGGACCAAGGCTGACGGGTAGGCTTAGGAAGGGGAATTTCCGAGGAGATGGTGTGGAGGTGGTGACTCTAAGAGCCCAGACACCGGCTGGCCTTCGGTGTCAGGAAGCGGAGTCCTGGGTTGGGCTTTGCCACCATCAGGCTCGGACCATGGGACAGTGCCTTGTTCTCCCTGTGCCTCGCTGGGGCGGTTCCAAAGCTCAAATGCTTCCCTGCACATTCCAAGCAGACACTCCTCACCCTCTGTGACCTTCATCCATCCAGGCGCTGGCCAGCAGCCCCCCTAAACTTACCCCTTCCTCTCACCAAGCCTTGCTCACAAACACAAGCAAGAAAATAGGGCCCAGCAGTATGACCAGGAGCCGTGATTCCCAAACCTCTCTGCCGTTAAGATCACCAGTGGAGTTTTTCAAACTCCCCACATCCAGGCCAAACTTCAGACCGATAAAATCTGGGTCCAGGCATCAGTGTTTTTTTTTTTAAGTTTCCCAGCTGAGTCCAATGTGCAGCCTCGGTCAAGACCCAGTGAGCTGCAAGAATGTGGCTCAAACTCTCCAGAGCTCGTGAACGAGTCACCTGGGATCTTGCAGGTCCTGGTTCAGCTCCTGATTCCGTAGTTCTAACAAGCTCCCAGGGGATATCCATGGACCACACTTCGAATAGGCAGGATCTAGAATGTTGGTAACAACAGTTCCCATAGTACACTCCCAAGGGGGGAGAAAGGGTTCCCTGGCTGAGTCCTATCACCCTCTTGGACAGTCCTGAGGGATGTTAGCAGATTAAACTCTGAGGAGTCCTGCACCCATTTATGTGCATTTGACCATCTGGCGTATGGCGGTGCTTGGCCCGCTGGTGCTAGTCCTTATCTTTCAGTGCACTTGAGGGATCAGCTGAGGGGTCTTTGGGGAGGATGGAGGTGTGGACAGGGGGCCAGGCCTTTGTGGGGGGAAGGGGCTTTTCTGCTTCACCTGTGCACCCGCTCCTCTGTGGCAAATGCCCTTAAAGGATTTATCGGAGGAGGGGATGAGCGGGGGCTGTGGGGCTGTGGGTAGTGGGGGCTGTGAACTTGGTGGGGTTCTGCATGGGATGAGGGGCGGTGGGTAGGGTCCTCGGGAGGAGGGGGTCCATGGATGATGAGATCTATGGGTAGGGAGGGGTCCGTGGACGGGGTGGGTCTGTACGGGGGTGTGGGTAGGGGGACATGGGTTCGGGGGGCTATGTGTGTGAGTGGTGGTGGGTGAGGGGCTGAGGGCTTAGCATGTGACCCAGCCAGCGTTCACAGCAGTGTTGTTCTTTACTAGTCGTGTGTGGTAACTCCTGTGAAGTGATTAAAAACATACACGCAATTTTGTTTCTGTGAAAAACCAGTCCCAGGGAGAAAGCCACCTGCCACCACCAGTCATGGAAGGCAAGAGGAAATGAAGAGTTCCAAGAAATTAATGGTTCTCTGCCAAAAAATAGAAGTGAAGTAGTAATATTTATAGCCACCACCGTTTCTAGTGCTCTGCCCCACTGTTGGCTCCAGCACATCCTGAGTCATGCCAAAGGCTTCTACTTTATCTCCTTGAATCCTCACAACGAGCCCGAGGAGGGCACCCAGACAAGGAAACTGAGGCTCTGAGAGGTATGTGACTTGCCCGAAGTCTCACTAGGAAAGGGTGGAGCCGTGATGCAGACCGGGGTCTTTCTGAGCGCTCCATGTGAAGGTCAGCTGCTTCCTCCCAAGGACAGCTGCGGCTGACCACTCACCACCAGCTGGGTCCTGAGTTAAGCATTTTAAATGTCTCCAGTGCACTCGCTTCTCCACCAGACAGGGGTCCTAGGGGAGAGAGCAGCATCGGCGGAGGCCTGGAACGAGGAAGGGCAGGCCCGTGTTCAGGAATTCCTGAGTAAGCCAGGCAAACATAAGAGGAGAACCTGCAGCAAGGTCTGGGTCAAAGTGACGTGCATTCACTGAGTCCGCAAACATTCACAGGACTAGTACGTGTCAGACGCTGGGGTCAGAGGTGAGTGAGACATAGCTCCTGGACTCCTGAAGCTCAGAATCTAGTGGTAAAGAAAATAACTCACAGGAAAGTATTTTATTCTCATTTTACAAACGGGGATGTTGGCCCAGAGAGGTTAAGTGATTTGCCCAGGATGACAAGGTTCACCCATCTCAGAGGCAGGGCTCCACTTCTGGGGCACCTGCACGGCTGGAGGGTACTACTGCTGTCAGCTGGCTGAGGGGAAAAGGGACTTGGAGGAGGGTAGGACTGGAGAGGTGACACAGAGGAAGGATGCAGGAGATACCAGAGGTGGCAGATAGGAGACAGGAAGTCAACCGAGGCTGTTGCAACTGTCACACAATCATGTTGAAAGATAGAATTAGGACTGTCACGTTCAGCTGCATAGGTTGTGCACTGTACAACTCCCAGATTGCCATTCCCATGGACTGTGATGAGATTAGTGCCCCTTGAAATTGTGTAGCACAATGACCCCAGCTAGTAGATAGAGGGACCAGACTCACACATGCCTACGTATGTGGCCACAAGCTTTTCGGTCCCTGTGTAATAGTTGCTGACCAAACCCTACACTTTTATCACACAGCCACAGTCTGCTTCCTCTGGGGGAGAAGTGGCAGCTACCCCACAAAGATGTTTCACACCACACCTTGGGCTACCCACAGAGCCAGTCACTTCCACATATCTGTAACAAAGATATTGGTGCACGAAGGGTTCTAAGAGCAAAGAAATTTGGCAAACTGCCTACACCTTCCTGCTGGGGGTCTTAGAGGCATACAGGAGCATTTTAGAGGCTTCCAGAAGTCCTGCAGCCAAGAAGCTGGTTCATCTTCCTGGAAGCATTTCCCAGACTCCCTTGCAGAGAAGGAACACCTTGGAATGCCCCAGGCACAGCACCACACTGGGAAGCTCTGTGACACCTGGCTCTGCACACTGTGGCCTGAGACCCTGGGCAAGCAGCTTCACTGTTGTGTGAGCCTCAGCTTCCTCATCAGTAAAATGGGTATAAGAGTACCTACCAGGCAGGAGTGGTCTAAGTGGGCAGAGCAGGGTGGGGTGGTGATTAGAGATGAGATGGGTCAAGTGCCTGTGCTTGGGTGACACTCCGTCTGTCCCTCCCCACCCAGCCCTTGGGTCGGGCTCCTGCTGGAAACCGGGTCCAATTGGGAGGCCTCCTGGGCTGGACTGGAGATAGCAGAAAGCCGGGAGAGCGGGGACAGTGAGGGACAGAGTCAGAAAGAGACACACATAGAGAAGCAGAGAGAGCAGGGAGACCACATTCAGTAAGCACAGGAAAAGCACAGCCACAGGAAAAGACAAGTCGAGAGAGTCCAGGCGGAGTGTGGCCACCTGTGGGAGGCCACGCCCTGCCCTGTCCACCTCCCGCCGAAGGGCTGCTGACCTCACGTTCCCTCTGGGTCTGTGGTCTGCGCTGACGACAGCAGGATGGTCCCTCCTCCGCCTTATCCCTCCTGCAAGGGGACTGGGGTGGGGGAAGTACAGGCAGGAGAGGGGGGAGCTAGGAGCTCCTCAGGGAGGGGGTGAGGGTGGCGGCCCAGAGCGAGAGACCCCTCCAGGAGTGGTGGGAGCATGGCCTGCTCGTCCTGCCCCTCCCAGAGACGTGAGCTCCTGATTCCGGGAAGGCCCTTATTCAGCCAGTCAACAAACACAATCAAGTAACTCGATCAGGCCCAGGACTGGGCGGGGCAGAGCAATCAATGTGGCCGGTCCCTACCCCTGGGGACCCTGCCAGCTAGACTCAGGGAAACCTGGGAACCAGCATGTTCCGTTTTCGTTGTTTTCGTTGAACTGCTCGTCTCTACCATCAACCAGAGCAAAATGCTTTTTCACCAAATCTAGATTAGGCTTCTCTTCTTCCCCCAGGTCTGTGAAACTTTGGCCCACCCTTGCCTGAGCCCACATACAGCCCCTTCTTAACAGCCTTCCCTTGCATAGTTGGCCTCAGGCTAAAACATTCCTGGACCTACTCTGAGGACCTCTCAGCCCCAGGGTCACACTGCCAAATGCCTCGTTCTTTCTGGCTTGGCTTACTCCCCCCTGTAAAGAAAACTTCTCCCTCACCCTGGGGATGCTTGCAGATTTCTCCCTAGTGCAGGGGCCCCTCCTTCTGTTTCAATAGTTCCTTCCCCCTCCTTGGAATAATTGTTTCAAATAGTTGCTCCTTACTTCTTCTTCTTTTTTTTTTTTTTAAGAGAGAGAGAGAGAGTACCAGCAGGGGTGAGGGGCAGAAGGAGAGAGAGAATCTTGAGCAGGCTTCACGTCCAGGCGGAGCCAGATGCGGGGCTGGATCTCATGACCCTGAGATCCTGACCTGAGCAGAAATAAAGTTGGACGCTTAACCGACTGAGCCAAAGTGCCCCCCAACACCTTTTATTTTTAGAGATAGAAGTTTATTGAATACATTGCAAGAGAGCAGTGGGGCAAGACAGAAAAGTCGCTCCTTCCTGAATCTGAACTTATTTCTTGGTTTTTTGGATGCCTGTGAAATTATTTATAATAAGACATTCCAATCGAACTAATCAAATAAAAATAAACCATACAGAAAAAGGAGGTAAGTCATTACATTGAATGTTATTGATTCACCATTAGCTCTAAATTTTCTAACTACCAAGACAAAAAAGGAAAAGCCAGGAATCAACTACAGTTCTTATCATCTGATGAGACAAGAAAAATCATTTCATCAGGGAAGACTGTTTTTCCGGTGCAAAATCCTAAAAAGCAGGGTTTTTTTTTTTTTTAAAGATTTTATTTATTTATTTGAGAAAGAGAGAATGAGAGACAGAGAGCACGAGAGGGAAGAGGGTCAGAGGGAGAAGCAGCAGGGAGCCCAATGTGGGACTCGATCCCGGGACTCTAGGATCATGACCTGAGCTGAAGGCAGTCGCTTAACCAACTGAGCCACCCAGGTGCCCCTAAAAAGCAGGTTTGGGATTAAAGGTACAAAATGGCAAATCGGATAAGGTTCCTAACAGCAATTGGAACGAATTTGAAGAAATATTGTTTAAGGTTGACTTACACTAAGCCAAGGGAATAAGAAACTCTAGGTCCATGAAGAGGTTTTCCAAGAAGGTAAGAAGCAACCGTGCTTTCTGATGGGGAACTCCATGCCAGGGATGAAACCTCTAAAGGAATGGGGATTAGTGTGTCCTCAGGATGCCTTTCTCTCATGTCACTGAGCTGAGCCTGGAGACTACCCTCCTTGGAGGGAGGGACAGTCACCTGCCGAGCATCAGCTCATGCTTGCTGCCGCAGATAAAGGTCTTTACGTGTCTGGTCTGGGTGTCAGCCCTCCCACCCATCTCCAGGGATCCTTTCAGCCTGGATTAAAAATTCCCTTGAGGAGAGCAAGAATATTCTGTCATAGCACAGGAAGAAGACCAGGCCGCTGTGGTAAAGGCAGGTGCTCTGAAATAGGTTCTGGATGTAAAGTCACAGCACCAGAATTGAGAAGATGCTTAACTGCCCAGGCCCTGTGGTCAAAGGGGGCCCCTCTGGCCAACTAGATACAGTGAGTGTGTACAAAGCCGGGGCTTGTTCAGTGCTCCTCCTACCCATCCATCCTGTGCTGATCATCAAAAAGGCCTGGGGAGAACCGTCAACTAGCCTGAGACTCCCAAAGCGTCCACAGAGCCCACAGAGCCTTTCCATCTCAAGAATCACACTTGATGATGTGTCTTATTAATTTCAGTCATTTTCTTTGTCCTGGTCAGGAAGTGGAGTGCAGCAATGATCAGGACGGGAACAGTGATTTCTCTCTCCTATACTATGTTCGAGCGTTTACCCTCAGGCTCAGCAGGCATGGTTTTCATGGCACAAGGGTCTGACACAGGGTGGGCCCAAATTTGGGGATGCCCCTAGGGGCTGAATCTCCTAGTTGTGTAGAAGCCTGGTTATGGGATGCAGGTGTGAAAGAGGCCTGGGACATTGACATCACTTGTCAGCGCCCTCTCAGCAGCCCTGGGGCAAAAGGTATTCAATCTATGAGATGTGACTCATAATCTATGCACTGTGAATTGAGAGATTCTAGCATTTTCTAGGCACTGAATCATTCTCCAGGGATTCTCATTTCTCATTTTAACAATAATCCTATGAAGAAGACACCAGTTACAAGTGGCAGAGGTGGAAATGACAGGGTCAGGATTCAAATCCAGGACCTCAGACCCCAAAGCCCATGTTCTTCCCAAGTTTAAACTAACGTTGGCCTCCGGGGCTGGTCAGGTATGCTGCTACCTGCCTGTTCCCCAAACCAGAGCTCAGAAACCAGTCCGCAGTGCCTCCCTAATCCCAGCTAGGTCAGCTGTCCCGTCCTGCCCTGGGGACCTCTGGCAGACCCAGCATCCCCAAGGCGTCTGCCTTAAGAAGAAGATGCAGAGAGAAAACAGAGCCGTGACAGCACAGTTCCTGGCTGAGACTCTGTGTTGTCTGTCACCGTAGCAGAAATGCGGAGACAGAAAGCCAGGGGGCCTCAGCACATGCGGAGGGGACAGGTGACAGTGCCGGCTAGCAAGAACGGCTGCTGGCGGAGGGTGCGGGGAGGGGAGAGGAGGCAATGGAGGGACCCTCGGGCTCTTTCTGCAGCTTTCCGGGGCATCTAAGGGGAAGGCTGGGGGGCGGGGGGGAAGG
This sequence comes from Leptonychotes weddellii, assembly GCF_054177405.1. NCBI lineage: Eukaryota > Metazoa > Chordata > Mammalia > Carnivora > Phocidae > Leptonychotes > Leptonychotes weddellii. Next base: position 35,207,586 of record NC_138383.1, read on the forward strand.
ACCCACGAGTTACCAAAGGCACTGCTGGTGTGATCCCCGACCAGCAGCGTCACCAGCACCTGGTTGCCTGTAGGAAATGCAGAATCAGGTCAAGCCCAGACCTCCTGAATCAGAGGCCGCTTCTGGTGAAGCCCCCAAGCGATTCCCACTCACAGTAAAGCATCAGAGCTCAGGTGTAGAGGCAGCAACCAGTCATCTCCCTTTCAGCTCCCGTCTAAGCCCCTGGAAGCACTGAGGCCAAGTGTGATTCTACAGCCTTTGAACTGGAGGCGAGAGCCCCAAACCGCTCCCGGGAGGGAGGACGCCCAGCCCATCCCTCGCGGGCACGGCTGAGATACATCCAGCCACCCACCCAAGCGGCAAGCACGCACACCAGCTTCTCCGTGCCAGGCACTGTGCTTGGTGTGGCGGGCACCGTCGTGGAGACCCAGCCTGGTGGGGGAGAGGGGGACACAGACAAGACACACACAGGACTGGGAGGGGTAGCAGAAAAAGCGAGATGAGAAACTGGGTGCAGAGGAGCTTTGAGGAAAGGGGACATGGAGTCAGGTGGGGCTCCCCTCCACGTCCCCCATGGGCATTATTATATTACATTAGCTGCATGCGAGGGGAAACATCTGGGAGGGGGTGCAGCCCTGGTGCTGTGGGGGTGGTGGCTTGTCCTGGAGGGGGCAAGAGGGCCTGGGACCCAGGGCTCAGGCACGGGACTGGCCTTTGTCAAGCAGGGTCACGTCATCCGCCATCCCAGGAGGGCACTGTGTGTGGGTACAGCTGGAGGCAGTTGGTGGCTTTGGGAGACGGAGGGGAAGGAAAGGAAAGGAAATTCTCCGTGTCACCTGTGTTCTCAAGGATTCCCCTCAGGGAGCTGAGCCATACTGAGAGGACAATCAAAACCACCACCTACGGGCGCCTGGGTAGCTCAGTCGGTGGAGCGTCTGCCTTCAGCTCAGGTCATGATCTCAGGGTCCTGGGATCGAGCCCCGCATCGGGCTCCCTGCTTAATGGGAGTCTGCTTCTCCCTCTCCCTCTGCCCCTCCATCCCACTCATGCTCTCTCTCTCAAATGAATAATAAAATCTTAAAAAAAAAAAAAAGAAAACCTCCCACTTACTGGGGGCCCTGTTCTCTTCAGGACCCTTTAGAGACATTATTTCATGTCATTCTCACCATACCCCTGCAAGTGAGGCATCGCTTCCCTGAGGTTACACAGCTGGACATGAAGAAGGCTCAGAGAAGTGAAGCAACTCGCCCAATGACACACAGAGAAAGTGGGCGAGTGGAATTCGCATTCCACTCCTGAGTGCTGACTCCTCCTGACTCAAACCTGAGCTCATCCCAGGGTTCAGAGCAGCCTGGGTGACGATTAGCAGTGCCTAGTGATGATCTGGCCAAAAGCGCTCCTTGCAAGTTAGGGCAGCCCCCAGACAAAGGGGGCTTGAACCAACCCTCCTTGAGGCCAGCCGTGAGAAGAGGCAAAATCATGTCATCCACAGATCCTGCCCAGGGAGCCCCTCCCTGGCCCCAAATTTCCCTGTTTCTCACCATCCTCAGCCAAGACCAGTTTTATTGTTAAAATGGACATTGCTTTTATTTTATTATAATAAAACAGCAATAAGGGGCACCTGGGTGGCTCAGTCTGTTAAACATCTGCCTTCATCCCAGGTCATGATTCCAGAGTCCTGGGATCAAGCCCTGTGACAGCAGGGAGCCTGCTTCTCCCTCCCCCTCTACCGTCCCCCCACTGTGCTTTCTCTCTTGCTCTCTCTCAAATAAATAAATAAAATCTTTAAAAAGAATACAACAGCAATAATAGTAATATCATACATAAAGTGGCCATACTTCTGAGGAAAGTGGACATGAATGAGCCTGTTACAGGAGCAGGACTCAAATGAACAACCTGTAAAGTAAAACTATTTTATTTATTTATTTTTAAAGATTTTATTTATTTGACAGAGAGAGCACAAGCAGAGGGAGAGAGAGGGAGAAGCAGGTTCCCTGCTGAGCAAGGAGCCCGATGTGGGACTCGATTCCAGGACCCTGGGATCATGACCTGGGCCGAAGGCAGCCGCTTAACCGACTGAGCCACCCAGGCGTCCCAAGTAAAACTATTTTAAAAGTCTTCTTTCTTATCTTGAAAATGTATGTGAATGACGTACCAAGCCTGTTTTGATGTTTGACAAGGTTTTCCCCGATTCTTGCAGCACGGTTGGTATCCCGGGAAGATGCCCTTCAGGGCTTGGAGCACAGCTGAGATCCCCCAGACATGGGTGCCTTGGGAAATGTCATGCACAGCCTCCTAGGGGCTTACACCTCTTTCCCACGTTAGCTTATATAATCCCCAGAAGGACCCATGAGGTTCTTTCACCAGCCCAATTTTACAGTCTTCTCTTCCCCACAGCACCCAGGCCTGCTGCCTCCTCCCGGTTCTGGGGTCAGGTGCCAAGGGGTGGACACTCTGCCCTGCAGACAAGCCCTTCTGCCCCCCGTGGTGCTCCCCCATCTTCTCTACACCCCACTGGCTGGCTGCTTTACAACTGGGAAAACTGAGGCCCCTTGAGTGGGCACCAAGGATAGGCACTTTAAATGCATATGGAGCAGAGAAAGAAACCCAGTAGAACTCCCCTCCTCCACCCCATTTTAATTAGGATTTAAATTGCACTAACCCACAGGGCTGGATAACCAATACGGGCAAATGCAAATTGAGTGCATTCTTCGGAACAACTGGTTTGACTTTATAAAAAATGTCAATGTCATTAAAGGTCCAAAAAAAAAAAAAGAAAGGAAAAGCTATTTACGGCCATACCACCCTGAACGTGCCCGATCTCCTATGATTTTGGAAGCTAAGCAGGGTCGGGCCTGGTTAGTACTTGGAAGGGAAGAAAAGAAAGGCTGGTGAACTATTCTAGATTAATAGAGACTGAAGAGACAGGACAACTATATGTAATGCGTGATCCTGGATTACACCTGAGATCAAAAAGAAAAGCTACAAAAATATCCGGAAAACTTGAATATGGAATTTATATTAGATAATATATGGCATCCATGTGAAATTCCCCACAGGTGATAACCAGTGCTGTGGTTATGTCGAGGATATCCTTGCTCTTAGGAATGGTCAAGTATTTAAGGATGAAGTATCACAATGTCTGCAACTAACTTTTTTTTTTTTTTTAAGATTTTATTTATTTATTTGGCAGAGAGAGAGAGCACAAGCAGGGGGAGCGGCAGGCAGAGGGAGAGGGAGAAGCAGGCTCCCCACTGAGCAGGGAGCTTGATGCGGGGCTCGATCCCACGACCCTGAGATCATGACCTGAGCTGAAGGCAGATGCTTAACCCACTGAGCCACCCAGGTGCCTCTGCAACTAATTTTCAAACAGCCCAGCAATACATGAATAAAGTACATATAGGCACCCAGGAGCAGGGAACGCAAACGTTCACAACATGGTAACGACTGGCGAATCTAGGGAGCTGGAGAGATGGGTATTCAATGGCACTACTCTTAACTTCTTTCCTGAAGTTGAAAACCTTGGAGATAAAAAGTCGGAGGAAAAGTACATTTGCGAGGTCTTTGTTAAGGCAATCTAGTCTCCATTCTCGAACCTTTTGCAGCAGGAGCCTGAGCTCTCAGGTTTCTCCATGGGGTGGCAGATGAGGAAGGCTCTAACGAGATTCCTGGTTAGGCTCTGACACATGGTGGGCCCCGCCCCACTGACCCAGAGTCCCCCGAGGGCCCTTGTAGGGCCTCTCTCGGAAAAGCAAAGTCATGGCTCAGTGGACTCCAAGAATGCTCCCTCCCTGTGCCTGAGCCCCCAGGCGGCCTGGTTCTGTGGAGGACAGACAGACAGCTCAGAGCAGGGCCCCGCAATCCCAAACCAGTATCCCCAGAGGTGGCCACCTGGGAAAGGGCAGCCAACATTTGTTGAGCCCACGTACTGCCCCACCATCCACTGTCCCAATCTAAAGACTCTTCCCCCGCAACTCCACCTCTGCACTCCGTCCTTGGGGAGAGAAGTGTGAATGTGAACTGACCAGGATCCAGGATGTTATAGGATCAGGGTTTCATGGAATCGCCTGAGGAGATTTTAAAAAGGCAACACCCTCGAGGGTCTGTGTTGACTGGTCTGAGGGACAGCCTGGGCATCCAGAATCTTAAAAGCTCCCGGGCAATTATAATATGCAGCAAATTTTGAGAACTCCTGATTTAGTAGACACTTGGTTTTCTAATTTGGGTGTGCATTAGAGTTACTTGGGGAACTTGTAAACATAGACAAGTGGACCCCTCCCCGGACTGATTAAATCAGGACCTCTGGGAGGGGGGTCTTTTGTATCTTTTGAAAGCCCCTACATGAATCCAGTGCGCAGCCAGGGTTGAGAACCACTAATTTAGACCGGGCTGCTTCTGAGATCTAACATCTGTCCTTATGCGATTGTGTGTGTGTGTCTTCCCACAGTTACCTGTGTCAAAAATCTACTCATCAATGTGAGAACCAGCAGGCTGGGACAGCTGCTTCAAAGGAGAATGGGAGAGATCCAAGGGTGTCTAGTCAATGAAAGAAATAATGCTGAAATTAAATCACAAAGTCAGATGCAAAACTGGTTCATCTCCTCCAGGGTAATAATCCAACCAAACCCTCTCAAGATGGGATGTAAGTGGCCACTCTCCCAAGTTTGCTCAGGTGCTGTGAGTCCAGGTTCTAAAGGGAAGTGTGAACTTGAGCAGCAAGGCGGGGGGAGGCAGAGGGTGGAATCCTGGATATCCTGGGAAGCCAGCGCTCCTGGCTGGCTCAGCTCAGCCTTCCTAGGGCAGGGATGGCCGGGGGTGGGGCGCAGAAGGTCAGGGACAGGCGGTCCAAGGCAGACCAGAGTGAGGGGACAAACAAAAGGGCCTTCAGCATCTCCTCTGCTTCTATACCAGCCACTTCTGCTCTAAGCAGAGTTCAGGTGTTTCCCTGAGATACGACTCAAGGATCTTTTATTCTTACAGAAACTGTGGGGCTCGGGAGAAGCAAACTATTCTTTCCTTTAAGAGGAGGGAGGTATTGGAACATAGAGAAAACACTGCGGCCATACGAAGCAGAAAGGATCATGTAAGGGCACCCCCCACCCCCCCACCCGCCGCGAGCCGTTGAGCCCCCTCCCGCCTCACCACATCAGCGCGCGCTTGACGCCGCCTCCCACACCTCCGCCGGCTCGGCTGAATCAGAGCGTTGTTTCTCAGAACAAATATTTTTAGAATTTAAAAGTGCCGTTGTCACAGGAGGTTTTAGGAACACGTGCTTCAGGATGGATGAAGTTAAGCAAGGATACACTTGGGCCTTCAGGCCTTAAGCTCCCCGGGGCTGGTCCTAGAGAACCATAGGGCAGCTTTTTAACAGCTGTCCTGACAAGACGGAGGCTTGGCAAAGCTCCTTCCGCGTATGAGCAGAAGAGCCAGTCTGGGCCTGGGCTTACGGTCTGGGGACCCAGTAAACCCCATTTATTTCCCCACCAGGGGACCGCCGTAGCATAACCTAGCCTTAAGGAGCTTCTGATTCCCATGAGGTGAGATGGGTGGGAGGGAGGGTAAGGGGCTGACGGGAAACAAGGAAGGCTGGATCCCTACCTCACTCCAGACATCAGAATTAATTCCATGGATCAAAACTTTAAAGATAAAAACTGAATACATGAAGTAAAAACAAAGTAGAATCGGGGCGCCTGGGTGGCTCAGTCAGTTAGGCATCCAACGCTTGATTTCAGCTCAGATCATGAGATTGAGCACCGCGTCAGGCTCCACGCTGAGCAGAGAGTCGGCTTGAGATTCTTTCTCTCCCTCTTCCCCTCCCCCACCACCTTGCGCATGTGCACACACTCTCTCTCAAAAAAAAATTTTTTTTCTTTAAATAAAATAGAATAGGGGTGCCTGGGTGGCTCAGTTGGTTAAGTGACTGCCTTCGGCTCAGGTCATGATCCTGGAGTCCCAGGATCAGAGTCCTGAGTCGGGCTCCCTGCTCAGCGGGGAGTCTGCTTCTCCCTCTGACTCTCCCCCTCTCATGTTCTCTCTCTCTCTCTCTCTCATTCTCCCTCTCTCAAATAAATAAATAAAATCTCTAAAAAAAATAAAAAAAATTAAAAAGTAGAATAGTTCCAGTCTTGGGTAGGAAAGCCTTTCTAAGCATCACACCAAAAGCCAAAGCCATAACGGAAAAGATGGATGAGTTAGCTATAAGAGAATTATAAATCCGTTGTCATAAACAAAGTTAAAAACAAATGACAAGCTGAAACAGTATTTGTAATGTATGTCCAAAAATGTAACATTTCTAGTTTTTATAAATCAATGAGAATTAATACATACATAGAAACTACGATAAAGAATGTGGGCAGGCAATTAATGAACAAAGAACTCCAATAAATGTAATTGAAGAAGTTCAACTATATTTTTATTTATTTGTTTATTTATTATTTTTAAGTTTATTTATTATTTTTAAGGTTCAAACTCACAACCCTGAGATCAAGGGTCACACGCTGTACCGACTGAGCCAGCCAGGTGCCCCAAGTTCAAGTGTATTTTAATTCAAAAGAGCAATCCTAATCTTGTTAGCCTCTCACATAAGATTTGAGAAATCAGTTAACACCCAGTATCAAAAGGGTAGTTGGACTCGGACGCAATCCTGATGGGACAGTAAATGAAACAACTCTTCTGGAAAGGAATTTGGCAGTTGTATGGGAAATTTTAAGATTAGCACCCTTTTGATAAAATAGTTTCCACTCTGGGGCACCTGGGAGGCTCAGTCTGTTAAGTGTCCGACTCTTGATTTCATTCAGCTCAGGTCATGATCTCGGGGTTGTGGGATCGAGCCCTGCATTGGGCTCTGTGCTCAGCGGGGAGTCTGCTGGAGATTCTCTTTCTCCTTCTGCCCCTCCCCCTGGCTCGTGTGCTCGCGAGGACGTGCCCTCTCTCTCTCTCTCAAATAAATAAATAAATCTTTAAAAAAATTAGTTTCCACTTACCAGATTTCTGTAAGGGGCAGAGAGTAAATATTCTAGGCTTTGTGGGCCATAAAATTCTGTGGCAGCCATTCAACTCTGCCATTGTGATGTGAAAGAACCACAGACAAGAGGTGAGCAAATGGGGATGAATATGTTCTAATAAAACTTTATTTACAAAAACAGCCTGCTAGATTTGGCCCATAGGCACTGTAGTCTGCCAACCTCAGACTTACTCTAAAGCAGTGATTGCTGCTGTGGGGAACTGTTTAGCTACAAGAATGATGATTACATTGCATTTGTTAAACCCCCAAATTAGGTTAATATATGTATATATATGCCCAACAATAAAGAACTGGTAAATAAATTTGGTTGTCTTTGTGTAATGAAATATATGTAGCTATTTAAATTTATGCAGAAAAGTAATATAGTTATGTTGTTATATAGGATAAGGTTGAGAAATAGTATGTAAGTGAGCTATTACAACTAATAAGGGTAAGGTTTAGTAAGGTTGTCATGACAAGATCCACACCAAAAACCAAAAGCTGTCCTAAACACTAGCCATAACCAACTGGGAAATATCATGGCACAAAGATTCTACACATAACAGGAATAGAGACTCTAAAATATAGTCACCCTATGAAGAAAAATGTGCAGAACCTATTTGAGAAGATCATAAAGTTTTTCTGAAGGGCCTAAAAGAAAGCCAGAATAAATACAGAGATACACTAAGTTCCTGAATGAGAGAATTCCATATTATAAAGAAGCCAATTCCCTTCAATTGATGAACACATTCCAAACAAAATCTCTAGCAGGGTTTTTAACAGATTTTGACAAAAAAGAGTATTCTGGAAGAGAAAATATGTAAGCATAACAAAAATCGTTTTTAAATAAAGAGGGATGAAGGAGATTGTCTCTAGCAGATATCAAACTATAAAGCAAGAGTAGATGAGACTGGTTTTGGCTCAGAAATAAGACAAATAGATCAATAGAACAGACCAGAGTCCAGAAAGAAACCGTGATCATAAGGAAATTTAGCATATGAGAAAGGGGTGAAATTCCAAATGAGTGGGGAAAGTGGGATTATCCAACAGTAGGCGCTTGGACAGCTGGAAACATTTGGAAAATAATAATGCCAGATGAATATATCCTTACCAAAACCAAAAATAAGCTGCAGGTGATCAAAGAGTTATAAGCATAACATGTTTTGTCTAAAAGTATTGGAAAAAAAAATATAGGGGGATATGTTTATAGCCTTGAGATAAAGAAGCATAAAATGTAAATGGCATAAAAGGACAGGTAAGGATTACTTAAGAATTTTAAAATTCTATACAATAAAAGACACCAAAAACAAGACTAAAATACAAGCAAAATACATAAAGATTGACAGAATGTATATAGATGTCTTATAAATCAATAAGGAAAAGACAACCTACCCAAAGGAAAATGAGCAAAGACTGTGAACAGGTAATTCCCCAAAGAAGAAATCCAAAGGGCCAGTGATGGGCACGCTCACATACTGTTAGAGGATACATCCGTACCGCCTTTTGAGAAGAAAAATTAGGATACATCTATTAAAAAAAAAAAGTCTGCATACCCTTTGATACAGCATTTTTAGATTTCTAATCGTAGAAATACTTAGAGAAACACTCTATGCAGAGTGAATAAGGATGTGCTGGTTGTGGAGACAAGGTCAGCTCGAGCGAGCCCTGCCACCACGGGGTGAAAATGGTGTCACTGGGGAGGGAACTTGGAGCCATGGTGGAGGCTGAGGTTAAGGCCTGGGGGCTCAAGGAAGCTCAGTGCAGGTCCTCCTCCAGGCTGGGGCAGAGGGAACCAGGGGAGGCTTCCTAGAGGAGGTGTGAGTCTTAGTGATGAGCAGAAATTAGCCCAGGGACAGTGGGTGGGAGGATATTCCAGGAGAAAGACAAAACTTGTGCAAAGTCTGGGAGGCAAGAGAGAACTTGGCCTTTTCATACAATGAAGAACAGCTGGGTGTCGCCCATCTCGGGGTGGTGAGAGGTGAGGCTGGAGAAGTGGGGGGGAGCTGTTTTTATCCCACTGGTGATGGGTCACAAAAGGGAGAGCCAGAGCAGCTCCTTAGGAAGATGCTAGGCCCTGGGCTAAGGGTCTAGAGAGGGGAGGGCTGGGGCCAGGGAGGAGAGCTGTAGGCAGCAGTGGGGGGAGGGCAAGGGGGTGAGTGGGGATCAGGGGACTTGAAGCTGGCTGGCTGTGGGGGCGTCAAGAATGACTTCCTCGCTTGGGGGCAGACTGGCTGGTGACATCACTGGCTGACATGGTAGTCTTCATAGGAGGAGCAGACTGCTTGAGGCCCTGGTCATTGTGTGGGGTTCCCCACGAACCGGCCCATGAGGGAGAATGACCAAGGGCCCGGGCTCTCACAGCTTTCACTTCACCACCCCCTCGCCTCTCAGGCCTAAGGTGGGGGGGCTCTCCACCTGCCTACGCCCTCTCCCCATCCAGACCCCTACACTATAGAGACTGAGGGCTGCAAAAAAGGGAGGACAAGGGGGAGCCCGTTGAGCAGGCCCGCCTTGGGAGGGACTCCCAGGGCGCCTCCTAAGACCCCAGCCAAGGGACACCCATCCATGGACGCCAGGGACACCCAGCATCCCCTCCGACCACATTCAAATCCCCCTACACCAGGGACCTTGCTTGGCAGTTGGGTTTACCAAGTCCTCAGCAACGCTTTCTGGTGCCACAGGCTCTGAGGACACTTGCAGGGTGACATCCAGTAAGTTCTAGAAATGATATAGCACAGGGGACACGCACCCAGGAGGGACTCACGTGGGCCCACAAGTCCGAAGAGCAGGCTGAGAGGCGCGGGCGGGAGGTTGAGGCACAGGGTGCCTATGGCAACCCCGCCCTAAAGCGGTTCAGCATTTTAACTAGGACCCTCATCAGGTGGTGAGGTCAGAGGTCCCCACCCCAGGCTGAGGGGAGGAGGGGAGCTCCTGTTTTCCTATCAATGTGTCCCCCCAACAGGGTCCCCAAACCACCCTTGGCATTTTTGTCTCCGGCAGCACTTTGGAAGCCCGAGGGATCCAGGTTCTGGTTGGTCTCAAGCTGACCCCTAGGGGACAGCTGGGACACCGCAGGGTGCTAAGGACCCGGTCTTTAGGATTAAGACCTGCCCAAACTGGCCCCCTCAGCTCCTCCAAACTGAGGAGCTGTGGGCGTTTAGCCAAATGGAGCCCAGAGCTCCATATTCCAGGGGGCTGAGCCAGGAAGGGGATTCATCCCCATCATGGAGGCCTGGGGTCCTGCAGGAGCCCACAGGCCCAGCCGGCTGGCTTTTGACCTGTGCCCCCACCCACCTCCCAGCACTTGGGAGCTCATCGTAAGGAACAGAGCCCAGGTCAACCGAGCTGCCCGGTTGGAATGCCCCAGAACAAGGCTGCTCAGTGCATCTGGTGATCAGTTGCCACCTCCCCGGGCTCTGGCCAGTGGAACCACCTGAAAGAGCCAGACCTACGTAGACGGCATGAAGAGCTCACCCCAGAGGGGCTTAAACAAAGGGAAATGAAGACGCATATGCAGGCAAGGTCCTGAGACAGAGAAAATGAGGGGCACCAGGGTGGCTGAGGTTGGACTGGCATGTTCTTCCTGCTTTTCTCAAACCTCCAGGTTCTGTATTCTGGAAAACAGCATTGTTCTAAAAGCAAAGCATCCTCCTGGAGCCCAAGGCTTCTGGGTCTATTTCTTACCCGTTTCTTCCAGAAGCATGGATGGCCACACGTGGGGGCCAAAAGAGCGGCCTGTAGCTGCAGGAAGAGGATCTGCCCTGACAACGCTGGGGGGAGGCTGGCCTGGCTCCACTCTGCCCTCCAGCTCCTCACGGAGGCCTTTGTTTTGACAGACTTGAAACACCAGTTTCCAAGGGTAAAGCGGAGTAAGCACCACGTTCTCATCCTAACCACTACGACTCAGCGCGGGGAGGAAGGGATGTCTCATGTATTAGCTGATTAGAACATTAGTACTTTCTCACTGATTTCCACAGGGCCCCTAGATAGGCATGGCAGCTGAGGAAACTGAGGCCCAGACGAGCTGAATGCAGCTTATCCGGTTTGCTTGCCTAGTCAGTGGCCCCGGTGGGGTATGGACCCAGTCCTGAGTGACCCCACAGCCTTTCTGCTCAGCAATCCACAAGGGGCCCACTCCAAAAACCTGGGGACACTCATTTGTTTGTCCCACACAGGGAGTCTTCTGCCCTGATCCTGGCCCCTGTCCCATTAGTTGGGCCCAAATATATATTCACCCCACATCCACTGGGCCTGTCGAGGCAGGTCTGGAGCCTAGCTCTCTTCACTCATCCCTGGGGGCCCTCGTTTTGGGCACAGCACCCTGGGGGCCAGCCGCTGGCCTCTGTGTTGGAGGCCCTGGCTCTGGCCTCTGCTGGCTTCTCCAGCACCATTTTGCTGGCCCGCCTCAGCATTCAGGTCCTCCATGAGGACTCCCACTCAGCCAGGGCCAACTCTGACCCTACCACCTAGCCAAAGTGACCTCGGGAGTCCTGGACCTCCTTCAGCTATAGAAAATACTTATGTTTGGAGGGTCCAGATGAGGCACCAACCAGAGGTGGAGAAAAGATTTTTTTTGAGCTGGCCTGGATGAGAAACCAAGAAAATCCTCCTCCAGCTCTGGGGTGTCTTGACCAGAAGGGTCCTCCGTTGACTGTCAAGATGCACATCTTAAACTGTGTCTCTCTGTAGGATGTAGCCCCGTGTGTTTGCAAAAAGAGTTCACAGTTTTCTAATAAACAAACCATTAGGTGAGCTAAAGGAATACAGAGCCGGGGGGACTGTGGTGTTTGTCCCACTTCCTGGCACAGAGCTCCTAAGGCCCTCGAAATGTCCTGAGTAATGGGAGTGTCTTTGGTCACGCCTAAGGAGCCCTTTCCCAACAAACCTGAATTCCTACTGAAGAGGTGACACAGGTGGGGCCCCTAGAGAGCCTCAGGATGGGTCTGGCCACCAGAAATCCCGAGTGTAATTAGAAGGTGGGAATGTTCAACTCGCCCACAACCCCACCTTGGGGAGGCAAGAGGAGCTGCATATGGGGTTATCGAAGGTTGGAGAGCGCCTGGTTGGTGAGCATGCTGATGTGCTGGGAAGGTGGCGGGGTCTGGAGAGGGCATGGGATCTCTGCACCTCCCACCCCCATGCTTTGCCCTTTGCATCTTTCCCAGTTGGCTGTTCCTGAGTCGTGTCCTCTGTAACCAACTGATTATCGCAAACACAGCGTGTTCCTTCCTGAGTTCTGCGAGTTGTTCCAGTGAATTTTTGAACCTGAGTGGGGGGGTTGTGGGAATCCCCACATTTGTGTTTAGCCAGCACAAGGGCAGGCAGCCTGGGCTCCCCATCTGTGGCTGCCCCTAAGTGGGGTGGTTGTGGGGGATGAGTCCTTGACCCCGGGGTCTGCACTAACTCTGGAACTGAACTGAAGGAATTGCTAGGCACGGGGCTGGTGCTGGAGAATTGGCAGATGGAGGAATTGGTGGGGGTTGTTGTTTGGGAAAAACCACCCAGGGGTCTGTTGGCTCCGTGGGTTGTGGCACAGGAGAAAAGAGAAAAATTGCAGTCCTGCCTGCCATTGACCTCAAATCTGTCACTTTCCCTGTTTGGGACTCAGTTTCTCCTTGGAACCCGAGGGTGGGGAGTAAAGGTGCTCTGTGAGGACCCCCCGGTCCCTACACTCTTTGCTGTGGCTTCCCAAGGGGCTTTGTTGCTCAGATTCCAAAAGCTATTTCTTGACTTTGAAGCTAACCAGTCCTCAAAAGGGAAGGCCCTGCGGCCTCCCAGACACCAACGAGGTAGAGCAAAGGCAAGAAGATCAGAAAGGGCAAGGCAGGGCCTCCGGAGGCTCCTCTATCTCTTCCCCGCGAGGAGCTGCCGTGGGCCTCGGCCTTCTTACCTGCTCCACACAGTCTGGGATCTCGGGCGTGCAGGGCAGAGTCCCCGCGCTCTCCACAGACAACACATCCTTCAACAGCTCCTCACACCCTGCGGACAGACAGACAGTGCAGGCTCAGAGCCTCAGCAGCTCTGCTTCTGATTCCCGGGCCTTGGGTAGGAAGGGCTGTGGGGGAGGCACAGGGCCCAAGTCTCCAAGAGACCAGTTGACCCTTCCAAGGCAGAGATGGAGTACCCGGCTATGGAGGAGCTGGGCCAGGACTCTGAGGATGGAACTGAGACAGGTCCTTGCCCTCCAGGCATTCTCCCAAGGGGACTAACTCCAACAGAGAGCGCACGAAAGAGAGACTCCCAAATGCAGAGGGCAGGTCAGGGGGCAAAGAGAATCAAGGAGGCCTTCCTGGAGGAAGGGATATAAGACAATACTCCCTGCCTGGTTCACAGAGACTCCAAATGCACTGGGGCCCTCAACAGCCCTGCAAACTCCAGGACACCTAGGATAGGGTCACCCTCAGGATGGCTCTACCTCCTGCTGACTCGGTTACACAGGTGGCCTCCCTCCACAGTTCCTGAGCAAATGCCCCCATAGCTTTTCAGACAAAGGAGGTCAAACCTGCAAAGCGCCTGGCATAGGCACGTGACAGGTGCATTTGAAGGTGGTCCTCCAGCCAACTCTATTCGGAAGGCTTCACGGGGGCCATGTGCAGCCCCTCCCAACCTCTCAGCTCGCTTCCCATCAACCCTCACTTCCAAGGAAGTCATTCCTGCTTCCTTCCCACCCTCCCAGAACCCAAGCTACCCCACAGAGAACGGTTCATCCCAACAGGAAAACATGGCTTTCTTCCCAGATGGCAGGAAAGCTTCGCTGGACTGCTTCCTCTTCAGAGCCTGCAGGGAGGCCTTGGCACGGCCATCTGGCTGGCGACCTCAGCCACTTTCTCCAGACAAGCAGTTTAGTAGCAAGAGTGGCCATGAGTGGCCTCTGATGCCTGGGGGTCTCGCACAACGGCCTCTGAATTGGGGAAAATAGGGGGACTGTATATTGCCCCTTCAAGGGGGAGATCTGGGGAGAGAGGAAGGGACTGCAGAGTCCCAGGGAAGAGAGAGGGGAGGAAATAAAGGGAACGGAAGAGAAGGAGGAGGATGGGTGTCCAGCTCTGCCCACGGTTTGTCCACAGCCGTGCTGGTTTTAAAACTGCGATTCCCGGGTCCTGGGAAACTGCTTGGGAGCTTGGTCATCCTGGAGGGAGGTGACCCGGAAGAGGACGCCAGAAGGAGAAAAGAAAGCAATCGGGAGCCTTTCTCAGTGGGACAGACGACGGGAAGGGTGGAAATGACCGTCCCACGGGTGTGGGACCCCACGGCAGAAGTTCAGACACCCTTCCATGGCCCCCCGCGTGGCTGGGGCAGCTGCGGGAGCCCCGGACCCTTCTCCTCAGCCCTGCCAGGAGGAACCCCAGCTGAAACCCAAGTCAGGCCAGCCTCTGTAGCTGGACAGGATCCTGAGAGACCCCTTCCCACGAAGCTCTCACCTTTCATGGCGAACACCCCTCGGCAAAAATCCTTGAAGTTGATCCTCCCAAGGTCGTTGGGATCCAGATATTTCACAAGTTTTTCCACCTGTAGGAAAGAAGGAGGGACAGGTGTGAGGTCCCCCAGAGATGCCCAGGGGGTTCACAGAGCTGGGGTGAGGCTGGCTGGGGAGGGACACCAGCAGTCCCCTCCTAGGCCCCCACCCTGCACCCTGGGATCAGCACCAAGCCCCAGACAGTGGCGGGGGTCACTTGATTCTGCTGAGGTCCACAGACAGCATGGGGAGCCTCCTGACAAAGATGGGCTCACTTAAAGTCAATGCTCTGATTTTTTAACCCAGTGGTTTCTTTACTACAAAAATAATAAGCGCTCATCACAGAGACTCCAGAAAAGGGAATCAAACCCCGCTGTTTCCCACTTAGTGGCTTCTTTCCTACGAAAATAATACAAGCTCCTGGGGAAAATCCAGAAAAGAGAATGAATCAAACCCCGCTGTTTCCCACTTTGCTTTAAAACACATAGTTTTAACCACTTTTTTTTTTTTTTGGTAGTTCTGAGAGACCCTTGGTCAAATTCCCCTCTGTCTACAAGGAGGAAATAATTATGTCACATTTGTATACATTCTTTAAAAATTTAAAATGACAAATCAAATACAACTTAAGGCAAAACCAATTATGGTCAAGACAATGGCCACATTGGCAGAACTTTGTAGGGGGTGGGGGGACGCCAAGGGCGTTTCTGTCGATCCATCCGGGTGCTGGCTGCACAGTGAAGCCCACGGAGCCGTCTGCTTGTGGCTGATGCACTTTTCTGTTCTACGTGTACTTTATACTTCAATTAAAAATGTTTAAAAAAATAAATAAAGTTTGTTAGTAAGATTTTTTAGCCCAAAGGAGTCAGCTGTTCTTGATGTTTGGAATGTTCTCCCCCGCTTAACCGTTTATCAAAAATCTTTCCACACTGCCCAGCGGTACCACCCATATTTTTAGCAGTTATAAGACCCACTGCCCAGCGGATACACCTTCATTTACCTAACCACCCAGAATAGTTGGGCAATTTTGGTTTTCCCCACTTTTTGTCATTATAATTGATTTTGGGGGGGTTTCTACAGCCGTGTGGATGACCGGTCGGCCCCTTGGCCGCTCAGATCCTTGACTTTCTCATTGGTTTCTCCCACATCCACCCCAGCTGCCCCGAGGAATCACCCTTCCCAGGTCCCCCCAGGACCACTCACTCAAATGGCCCACTCCCTGGCCGCATCCTCCCTCCCTTCCTTCCCGCCCACCGTGCGGTTCTTCAGCATCACCAGGACTGCTCCCTCTCACGCACATTCAGTCCGTACCCAAATACCACGTCCTCAAGCCACCTTCTTTCCACATCGCGCCTGGGATTCCGCCGGTCACAGACATCATCATCTCCCTTTCTGGCTGCTGAGGTCTCCTGATTCATCTACCTACCCTCTCCCACTTTCAGCCCCCCCGACTCATTCTCCACTCCAACTGGATCATGTCACTGCCTGCCCTGTTTAAAACCTTCCAGTGACTCTCCACTACCCTTAGGATAAAATCGAAACCGGTAATGTGGCCTACAAGGCCCTATATTGATCTGGCCCCTCCAGCCCCATCCCCTTCTTTTTCTGTCCCTCACCGCATTCCAGCCACACTGGCCTTCAGTCAACTCCTCAAGCAAAATAATCTCTGTTCTGCCTCAGGGCCTTTGCACATGCTATACTCGATTTCAAATACTCGTCCTCTCCCCACCCCCATTCATCACCTGACTTTGATTCATCCTTCAGGTCGCTGTTTATACCTATATTAAACATTTCTCCCTGAGACAAGCCTGTCCTAGCCACTCCCATCTAATTAGGGTCCACCCTGCTATTACCCTGTCTTGTAGCACCCTATACTTTTCCTTCAAACCATCTGCTGCATTTTGTAATTATATTTGACATGATAATTGTATTAATTTGTATCTTCCCCTCTAGAAAGTAAGCTCCCTGGGGGCAAGGATTCTGTCTGTTCTTTTTAAGATTTTATTTATTTGAGAGAGAGAGCAAGCGAGAGAGTGCGAGTGGGGGGGAGGGGCAGAGGCAGAGGGAGAAGCAGACTCTCCACTGAGCAGGGAACCTGACCCAGGGCTGGATCCCAGAACCCTGGGATCATGACCTTAGCTGAAGGCAGACGCCTAACCAATTGAGCCACCCAGGCGCCCCAAGGATTATGTCTGTTTTGATCACCACTGTATACATAGCGCCCACCATGACTGGCACATACTAGAAGCTTCACAAATATTTGTTGAATAACTGAATATGAATGGTTCTACAAATCCTCTAAATTTTAAAGGCTTTTGATAACAGTTGCCAAATTGTTCTCTGTAAAGATGTCTTAATTTAGTCTTCAACCAGAGCCACTGACTTCAAACTTGTGAGCTCTGGGTATATTTTCCTAGTTTTTGGCAATGGCCAATTTTGTAAGAACTATCTTTTCTAAGGAACTGGTGTCCCTCCCCTCCCCGCCCCCACCGCCCATAGTTCCAGCAGCTGAAATTCAGCTTCTCGATATTTCTTCCAGAAGCCCGCTTCTAAATCCACCTGTAACTTAGTGGCAGCCCCTCCCCCCCACAGCACACGCGCAAGCATCCGATCCCTCAGTGGGCGCCGCCTGTATGCCGGGCACTCTGCTGGGGGCCGACGGCTGACCACCCGCGTGGTCCCACAGACACACACGCGCACACGTGCGCACGCACTGTCACACGCTCTTCGTCCGCCACCTGCCCTCTCCTTGCAGGGATCCCCATCGCAGGGCGAGGACGAGCTCTTTCTCAGACTCCTTTGGGGCTGGGTTGCAGGTGGTGGATGTTGGGGCACCGTGGAAACTGTAGGGCGTGGCCCGCAGGCTGCTCTTCCCGTCGGTATTGTTAACGCTGCCCTGGCGGACGCCCTCTCGCCCACCGCACCCCCCACAGGCTCCGAAGCCCAGGCCGTGCTGGGGACTCATCTGCTCCTTAGGCACCGTGTCTCCTGTATGCCCACAGGACATGTTTCCAGTGGTGGCAGCTGCAGCGGGGTCTGAAGCCCTGGTCACCGCCCGTGGCCTGGCATGATGGGCACGTGCCCAGCAGTGAGCAAGAAGAGACCCCACACAAGCGTCTCTCCTCCCTCCCTGAGCCCGGTGGCCCTACATTTGGACCTCCATCCCCGCTGACACTGCCTTTTCCACGCGGGTGGGAGTCTGGGGCTGACGGGTGGGCGGAGCCTATACACGGGCTCTCCGTGATCCCCTGAACCTGGTACCCCCCGAGGACCTTGGGATTCCAGAGAAGGAAGAAGGTGGCTTTCTGCCAGCTCCCATCGCGGCCAGAGCCCCCTCAGCACCGCAGCGGCCCCCTGCCCCCGCAGCCAAGACAGCCTACCACGACCAGGCAACGACGTGGCTTCTCTGAATAGCCAGTCCCAGGAGCCACCTGAAGCCCGCCCACCACCCCAGCCAGAGTCCCAGCCCCTCTCCCCATGCCCTCTCGCCACTGGCACCGTGGGGACTATGTGAACACGTGGATGGTACCTCCCAGCCTCCCGGCACTCCCCCCTACAATCCTCTCCAAGGTCGGGGGCTATGCCTTAATTAGCTCTGAGACAGTCAAGGGTGGAGTCACCAGGGACTGTTGAGCCCCCGATGTGGAGCCCCAGCCTCAGGCCACCTGAGAGGCAGCAGGCTGGGCACTCGGATTGGGTAATCCATGGCGTCCGTCACCCCCTGGGGCGGGAGACCCTGGTGGGGTCAGGCTGTCCAGCACCGCCCCCCACCCCAGGGAAGGCTGGCCTGGGGCAGAGGTGCAGGGGTGTTTGATGACAGGCAGATAGTCGAGGTCCTGAGGGCCACTGCGAAGTCCCCCAACACCCCTGAGCCATGGCTTAGGCGACTCCCACAGGGCTCAGAGTGTGTGTGGAGAGATCCCAGAGTGTGTGGGGAAGGCCATATAAACAGTCCTTTAGAAGGCACACGGGAGCACTGTAAAGTTACCATAACAAAAATACCAATTATGTAAATAAACACCATCACTGTAGGCTCAGGAACTCTCTAAATAAACAATAGCAAAGCTTATGTGGAGAGGTATTCATAACTCCTGCTGGGTTCACAGAGGGCTTGGCAGAATCTACAGCATGGTGCTAAACTCTGGCCATACTCAATCTCATCTCCAGTCCTCCCGACAACTCTAACAGTAGCTACAATCATAGCCTCCCATTCTACAGCTGAAGAGACTGAGGCTCGTGGAGGTTGGACGTTTAGACAGTCACTGCGGCAGTGACTCTTCCTTGAACCCAGGTCCCACTGGCCCCAGAGGATCCGCTTCTGCAGTCTCCTGCTCTCCCTGGGCTTCCTGCTGAGGTATCGTCTCAATCCCCTACCCTCTACGTATCAGAGCATCTTTACCTGCTGTGGCTGGGGACCCCTCACCTTGATCACCAAGCGTCTCAATCTTCCTGGACACCAGATGACCTTTTGCCAATGCACCCCAGAGGTGCATTCAGCGGACCCAGCCCTTCATTCTATAGACAGGGAAGCCAAGTCCCAGGCAGGGGAAGGACTTGCTCAAGGTCCCACAGCAAGTACAGCAACTAGCCCCCCACATGTGGTCTTCATGGTGAGGCGAGGTCGCAGCCCCCCGCCCCCCCATGCGCTGTGCCCACCACCCACTGCTGGGCTGCCCGGGGGGCCCTCCGCTAGGTGCCCGGCTGGAGGAGACGGGCATCCCGGGCCTGTCGGGACCCTGCAGGAGCGGCGCTGTCACTGAACCACACACAGCCGGGGCCTCGGAGCCAGCTGCCAGGGAAACAACCAGTAAAATAGTGATCTTTCCATTTTGGGGCCACTCAATGACCAGGCTTTCCCTTCTATTTCTGTTGCCTTTCTCTCTGGGCTGATTCTCACGCCCCACCCCCCGCCTCCCGCTCATTCCCCCTGGGTCACATCTCTCTGAGCACAGACCAGGCGGTGTTTAGAGCCTCCCCGCCACTGCTGTCTGATGGATCACCAGCCAGATGCTCCCTGAGCCGGGGCCCAGCCACCCACGCCTCCCTCATTGCCAGATCTGCCAGCCACACCGGCTCAAGCAAGCCATTTGTCTCTCGGAGGCCTCAGCGGCCTCATCTGAACAAGGGAAATAAGCTGCAGTTGGCAGGTGAGGTGCCTAATAGATGGTGGCAATTACTGTTCCCAATGAAGCAAATGCTTGGTGACTCTTCCTTTGTGCCAGGCCCGTTCGGAGCCCTCTATTCACATGAATTTATTGAATCCTCACAACCAGATACTATTATTATTCCCATTGTACAGGTGAGAAAACTGAGTCCCTCAGGGTGATGGTCCTGCAGCTAGTGAGAGGCAGACTTGGGATCTGAATACAGGCAGCTTGGCTCCAAAGTTCATGGTCTTTACCAATAATTATTATTATTTCTGCTAATCATTGCTATTATTATTATTATCATCACAAGTTTGGGGGCTTGCTCTGACCAGAGAATGAATAAATTTTTCTTCTCTCTTTTCACCTAGAAAAACTGGCAGGGGTGCAGGAAACCTTCACTTAAGAATTTGAATACTTAAAGGGAAAAGCATCATTTTAAATGTTGTGTTGTGAAAGCGCGTCTCCAACTAGTATCCCAGATGCAGCTTGGAGACAGACTTGAATTTTTAAAATTCAGTGCCAAGATTAGAAACCAAGGAAGGCTTCTGGTTTCTGTTAAGATGGAGTCAGTTCCCTACACTCTATCACTTCCCCTGACTGTAACTCAAGACGCTGGACAGAATACATAAAGCAGCTATGTGTAGACTCTGAAAAGTAAGTTCTAGCAGGCAAATTGGGAGGGAAATTAAAATGAAGTAAAAACGACAGCAAAAAACAAACAAACGAACGAACAGCTTGAAGACGAATATGGCAATAAGTTTCCTGGTTTATTTTTCCCTTGCATGTTTTCCCGCCTAGACTCGGGAAGCCCAAACCCCAGAATTGGACAGCAGGTGTGAACAGAAAAAGCTTCAGAAGAAACTCTCCCTTTTTGATGAGAGGCCAGGGAAGGGGGCCCTTTGGGGCCAGAGAGAATAGAAGAAATGCCATGTTTTTTAAAAAAAAATCCCTCGGGGCGCCTGGGTGGCTCAGTTGGTTAGGCGACTGCCTTCGGCTCAGGTCATGATCCTGGAGTCCCGGGATCGAGTCCTGCATCGGGCTCCCTGCTGTCAGCAGGGAGTCTGCTTCTCCCTCTGACCCTCCCCCCTCTCATGTACTCACTCTCTCTCATTCTCTCTCTCTCAAATAAATAAATAAAATCTTTAAAAAAAAAAATAAAAAAAATAAAAAAATATCCCTCTCCCAGCCCTACCCCGAGGCAAGCCCCAGTCTCAAAGTTGGGGTTCGTGGCAGTACCAGCCACCAGGCAGGCATCTAAAACCCCAAGAGAAGAAAATTCTTTTTCTGTGGAATGTGAATCTAGGAAAAGGGGTCAAAGTGTGTGTGGGGGGGGATTCCTGTCAGTCATTTCTCTCTTTTTCTTCTCCCCACTTCATCCTAGAGGTAGACCAGTCATGAGAGGGGTGAACCTGTAGACGGAGGCCTAAGCCTCAGACTTCTAACCAAAGGACCAAGAAAAGGGACCCTGAGAGCTGGACAGGGTGCGGTCACAGAAAAGAAAGAGCTCAGAACCAGGATCCCATAAAGTCATGTTTGAAGTCCTGGACCCACTCCTGAGCTGCACATACATGGAACTGACTAATAGCTTATCAAAGGCTTTGAGAACTGAACTCCAGTGTAGACAGTGAACAGACCAGCCCCAGGAGAGTACACACTTGAAGTGGATCCAAATAGCATTTCAAAAGCTTTGAAAACTGAACCGCCATTGGAACAGAAGGCAGGTTGGGCTCAGAGATTTCAACCAAACTGGGTTGGTTTCCTGATTTAAACAAACAAACAAAAACCCCCAAATTGATATGCTTTGAAGTATTTTAACAGGAGTTGGAGTCTCATCATATACTATTCAAAACATCCAGGACACAGGCAAAATTACTTGACATAGAAAAAAAACCAGGAAAAGCCCAGTAATGCACAAGGGGAAAGATAGTCAACAAATATCAACCCTGAAGATGACCCAGATGCTATCATTAGAGGACAAAGACTATTTTTTAAAAATATTTACTTATTTATTTTAGAGAGAGAGAGCATGCAAGGTGGGGGGGAGGGGCAGAGGGAGAGAGAATTTCAGATCTCAAACAGACTCCCCTCTGAGCGCAGACCCCTACACAGGCCTCATCCCACAACCCCCATATCATGACCCGAGCAGAAATCAAGAGTTGGAGTCTCAATCAACTGAGTCACCTAGGCGCCCCAGAAGACAAAGTCTTTAAAGCAGTTAACCATGTTCCATGAAGGAAAGGTGAGCACTCTTGAACAAATGGAAATATAGAAATTCTCAGCAGGAAGGTAGAAGCTTTAAAAAGGAACTGAATGGAAAAATATGATAACTGAAGTATTACAAATTCACTGGATAGGATTGATAGCAGAATGGAGATGACAGAAAAAACGGTTAATGACCTTGAAGATGGAATGATAGAAATGATCTAATCTGAACAAGGAAAGTTACCAAAGATTAAGAGAAACATTGCACAAGAGTCGACTCACTAAGAAGATATAACAATCTTAAATGTGCACACACCTAATAACAGACTTAAAAACACATGAAGCAAAAGCTAACAGAACAGAAAGGAGAAACAGACAAATTGACAATTATCATTGGAGACCTTAACACTTTTCTTCAGTGATCGATAAAACTAGTTAGACGGGAAAACAACAAGGATATAAAAGACTTGGACAACACTATTAATCAGCTTAACCTATAAATTGACATTTCTAGAATTCACACTCAGTAATAGAAGAACATACATTCTTTCATGTGTGCACAGAATATTCACCAAGATGGATTATATCCTAGGATAGATTATATCCATTAAACGAAATTTAACAAATTTAAAAGAACTGGAATCATACAAAGTATGTGCTCTGACCATAATGGAATTAAACTAAAAATCAATAACAGAAAGACATCTGAAAACTTCCCGAATGTTTGGAAATTCAACGACATGTCTAAATAATCCATGAGTCAAAGAGGAAGTCTCAAAGGAAATTAAAAATATTTGAAACCAAATGAAATAGAAATACAACATAAAATTCAAACCCAAAGCAAGAAGAAGGAAATAAATTATGAAGAGCAGAAATTTAAAAATTGAAAACAGAAAAATAGCAGAGAAAAATCAATGAAACAAAAATCTGGTCCTTTGGAAAGATTAAATTGATGCATCTCTAGCCAAACTGAGCAAAAAAAAAAAAGGGGGGGGAGAAGATACAAATCACAAATATCAGAAATGAAAGCAGATATCACTAGTCCTACAGTGTTAAAAGGTTAATATGTATGGAGGATTTTTAGGGCAGTGAAAATACTCTGTATGGTATTATAATGAGGGACATATGTCATTATATATTTGTGCAAGCCCACAGAATGTCCAACACCAAGAGTGAAGCCTAACATAAACTATGGACATTGGGTGATTAGGATGTATCAATGTAGGTTCATCCTTGGTTAAAAAAAAAAAAAAAGTACCATTCTAGTGAGTGAACTTGATGACGGAGGAGGCTACACGTGCGTGGGGGCAGGGAGTATATGAGAAATCCTGTACTTCCCTCACAATTTTGCTGTAAACTTAAAACTGCTTTAAAAGAAGGTCTTTTCGGGACACCTGGGTGGCTCAGTTGTTTAAGTGTCTGCCTTCGGCTCAGGTCATGATCCCAGTGTCCTGGAATCAAGTCCCGCATTGGGCTCCTTGCTCAGTGGGGAGCCTGCTTCTCCCTCTGCCTGACTCTCCCCCTGCTTAGGCTGTCTCGCTTGCTCTCTCTCTGACAAATAAATAAATCTTAAAAAAAAAGAAGGTCTTTTCAAAAAAGGTTAATAAGGGAACACGACAAACATTGCTGTACACATAATTTCTACAACTCCAATGAAATGGCTCAATGCTTTGAAAGACACAAACTATCAAAATTCACATAAGACAAGTGAGATGAATAATGCCATCACTCTTAAAGAAATTAATTTCATAGTGTAAACGGTTCCAAAAAAGAAAACTTCAGGCCCAAATAATTTCATCAAATGTTTGAGAACAATATACATAAATTCTACACAATCTCTTCCAGAAAACAGAAGAGGAAGGAGCACTTCTCAACTCATTTAATGAGGCCAGCATCACCCTGATACTAAAGGCAGACAAAAGCAGGACAGGTTTCCCCCAACCTTCCAAAAGTAGAGCATTCCTGTGATAAGCTGAAATGCTGTAAAGAAGCAGCAATTACCATTAATTTAGGCTGAAAATTTTTTTGAGCATTCCCAGACCTAAAAAATCTCTCTTAGGCTTTTCTGATACCTTGGGATGCATCTTGCAAATGAATGCACAAAATAAATCAAGATAAAGAACAAGTGCTCAAAGACACAGTTCAAAGCCTGGCAGCTGGTGCTGAGATGCTGAGTATGGTTCCTAGGAATGGAGCTTGGCGGGGCCACTCTTGCAGCCTGGGGTGCATGCTGCCTCGGTAACAGTTTGCTGCAAAACAGACTGAATGGGATTTTTGCTTTTTGCCTTTTCTTTCTCTCTTTTTAAGATTTATTTATTTATTTGAGAGAGAGAGAGCATGCGTGTGAGCAGGGGGGTGGCAGGGGAGAAGGAGAGAGAGAATCTCAGGCAGACTCCCCGCTGAGCCTGGAGGCTGCCATGGCGCTCCATCCCAGGACCCTGAGATCATCACCTGAACTGAAACCAGGAGTCGGACACCCAACCGACTGAGCCACCGGGCTCCCCTCCCCTTGCCTTTTCTCTTGAAAATGGAAATCCTCTTTGGATTTCTTTCAGTTAGCAAAAATGGGTACTGACGTAGGTCTTTTATAAAAGTGATTATTGTATATGCAGTTTCAAATAGTGGGGGATACCTGGATAAGAAAAGAACACTATAGACCAATATCCCACATGAACATAGATACAATGATCCTAAACAAAATATTAGGAAACCAATATACGTATATGTATATATATTTATGTATGTATATGTGTGTCTGTATATATATTCATGAATAATACAACACAGCCATCACCATGTGCGGTTTAGCCACCAAGGCTCATTCAACATTTGAAAACCAACTGATGTGATCTGAAGATGACTAAAGAAAAAAACCCCCACAGTTTAGAGGGAACATACTTCAACATAATAAAAGGCATATATTGAAAAAAAACCCACAGCTAACATCACACTCAATGGTGAAAAAGTGAGAGCTTTTCTTCTAAGATCAGGAACAAGACAAGGATGCATAATCTCACCAATCTTATTCAACATAGTACTGGAAGTCCTAGCCACAGCAATCAGCTAAGAAAAAGAAATAAAAGGCATCCATATTGGTAAAGAAGTTAAACTGTCACGATTTGCATATGACATGGTATTACACATTAAAAACCCTAAAGACTCCACCAAAGAAACTATTAGAACTAATAAATGAATTCAGTATAGTTGCAGGATACAAAACTAATACCTAGAAATCAGTAGCATTTACACCAGTACACTAATAACAAAGTAACAGGGGTGCCTGGGTGGCTCAGTCAGTTAAGCATCTGCCTTCGGCTCAGGTCATGATCCTGGGGTCCTGGGATGGAGTCCCACATTGGGCTCCCTGCTCAGTGGGGAGCCTGCTTCTCCCTCTCCCTCTGTCCCCCCCCCCGACTCGCGCTCATTCTCTCTCTCCCTCTCAAATAAATAAAATCCTTAAAAAAACAAAACAAACACAAACACACACAAAAAAACCCCGAAGTAGCAGAAAGAGAAATTAAGAAAACAATTCCATTTATAACTGCACCAAAAAGAATAAGGTAACTAGGAATAAACTTAACCAAGCAGGTGAAAGAAGTATACTCTGAAAACTATAAAACACCGATGAAAGACATTGAAGATGGCACAAACAAATGGAAAGACATTCCATGCTCACAGATTAGAAGAAGTCATATGGTTAAAATGTCCATACTAGTCAATCTAAGGATTCAGTGCAATCCTTATCAAAATACCAACAGCATTTTCACAGAACTAGAACAAATAACACTATGGAACCACAAAAGACTCCAAAGAGCCAGAGCAATTTTGAGAAAGAAGAACAAAGCTGGAGGTATCAGAATCCCAAATTTCAAGATGTACTACAAAACTGTGTATTCATTTTTAAAAAAAAGATTTTATTTATTTATTTGACAGAGAGAGAGAGTGAACAGGAGACTCCCCGCTGAGCAGGGAGCTGGATGTGGGACTCAATCCCAGGACCCCGGGATCATGACCTGAGCTGAAGGCAGACGCTTAACCAACTATAGCCACCCAGGTACCCCCAAAACTGTATTCAAAACAGTTTGATACTGGCACAAAAAGACCCATATATCAATGGAACAGAATAGAGAGCCCAGAAATAAACCCATTTTTATATGGTCAATTAATCTGACAAAGGAGGCAAGAACATGCAATGAGGAAAAGACAGCCTCTTCAATAAATGTTGGGAAAACTGGACAGCCACATGCAAAATCATGAAACTGATTTCCTTCTTACACCATACACAAAAATAAACTCCAAATGGATTAAATACCTAAATGTGAGACCTGAAACAGTAAAACTCCTAGGAGAAAACACAGGCAGTAATCTCTCTGACATCAGCCTTAGCAATGTTTTTGTAGATGTATTTCCTGAGGCAAAGGAAACAAAAGCAAAAATAAACTTTTGGGGCTACATCAAAATAAAAAGCTTCTGTACAGCAAAGGAAACCATCAACAAAACAAAAAGGCAACCTACTGAATAGGAGCAGGTATTCACAAATGATATATCTGATAAGGGGATAATATCCAAAATATCTAAAGAACTTATACAAGGCAACACCCCAAAACCAAATAATCCAATTAAAATGGGCAGAGGACCTGAATAGACATTTCCCCCCCAAAAGACAGATGGCCAACAAACATGTGAAAAGTCGCTATCATCGGGAATATGCAAATCAATACCACAATGAGATGTCACCTCACACTTTGGCAGGTGTGAGCCATTCTGGCTAAAATAAAAAAGACAGAAATAACAAGTGTTAGTGAGGATGTGGAGAAAAAGGAACCCTTGTGCACTGTAGGAATGTAAATTGGTGCAGCCACTATGGAAAACAGTATGGGGGTTCCTCAAAAAATTAAAAAATAGAATTATCATATGATCCAGTAATTCCACTACTGCATATTTACCCAAAGAGAACAAAAACACTGATCTGAGAAGATATATGCACCTTGTGTTTATTGAAGCATTATTTACAGTAGCCCAGATACGGAAGCAACCTAAGCGTCCCCAGCTAGATGAGCGGACAAAGAAGATGTGCTATATACACACACAATGGAACGTTACTCAGCCATCAAAAAGAATGAGATCTCGCCATTTGTGACAACACAGATAGACCTAGAGGGTATTATGCTCAGTGAAATCAGTCACACAGAGAAAGACAAAGACTGTATGATTTCCCTTATATGTTGAATCTAAAACACAAAACAAACAAACAAAAAGCATAAATAGACCCATAAATACGGAGAATAAACTAATAGTTTCCAGAGGGCATGGAGATAGGGTGTGGGCAAAATGGGTGAAGGGGAGTGGGAGGTACGGGCTGCCAGTTATGGGATGAATTGGTCACGGGGATGAAAGGCACAGCATGGAGAATAGAGTCAATGGTGCTGGAATAGCGTCGTGTGGTGACAGGCGGTAGCCATGCTTGAGGCAGGCACAGCGTCATGTCTAGACTCGTGGAATTACTATGTTGTCCACCCGAAACTAATGTTACATTGTGCATCAACTATATTTCAAGGAAAAAAAAACCCCACATAATCATTTCAATAGATACAAAGCAACTGACAAAATTCAACATCCATTCATGATAAAAAAACGTTCAGCAAATCGAAATAGAAGAGAATTTCCTTATCCTTCCTTATCCTAGAGAAATAAAAGCATATTCACACAAAGACACTGTATACAAATGTCTGGGACAGCATTGTACAGAATTGCCCAAACCTGGGAACATCCCAAATGTCCTCTGGCAGATGAATGGATAAGCAAACTGTTCTATAATAAAAAGAACTGTTGATGTGTCCACCTGGGTGGGTCTCAAACGCACGATGCTGCGTGGAAGAAGCCAGTCTCCGAAGGTTACAAGCTATGATTGCACTGATGTGGAAAAGGCAAAGCTGTAACACAAGGAACAGACCTGCGGTTACCCGCGCTGTTCTGTCCCCCAATGTGGTGGTGCTTATAGGAGTCTGGGCAAATGCTTTAAAAGGTTAATTTTACTGCATGGAAAATGATTCTAACATGCTGAGGCGGCTGCGCTTGATCCTGAGGCTGGGATAGCAGATACTCGGGCAGTAAAGGGGGCAGTACCAACAGCAAGTAGGGCTCACAGCTGAGCACTGACTAGGTGTCAGGTGCTATGCTGAGCATGGCACAGTCTCCCTGCTCCCCATCCTCCCAGGAGGGCTGGGAGAGAGCTGGTCCACTCCATCAGCCAGCAGAAGAGCCAGAGGCCACAGCTGGTGAGGGTAGAATCCAACTCCCCCCTGGCTCCCAGCTCCTTCTCTGCCCCACCTCAGGGGGCTCCTGCTCTCCCCTGGGGCCTCAGGGCAACGGGTTCCAGCTGCTTGTTTATCCACTTTCCCAGGCAGCCCGGCTGCCTGACGTCAGGGCACACAATGCCACCCTGTATTCTGGAGCCCCTGCCCCCAGCCCCGAGGGACAAAGGGCACAGAGGTGGAGGGGAAGGCAGTCACTGGCCTTCTCCATTAATTCTCCAGAGGAGAGAGGAGGGAAGCCAGGCGGGAGCTTCTGCAGAACCAGCTGGAGACAAGTATGAGGGAGCGGTTCCAAAGCGGGTCCTGCCAGTCCCTGCACCCCAGGCCACCTGTGACCTTTGAGGAGCAGTCCCATGGCAGGAAGGGGCATGTGTTCTAGAAAACATCCCGCAGAGTCAGGAGCCGGGGCGCAGGGTCAGCTTCCCAATTTGTGGCGCCCAGTGCAAAATGGAAATGCTTGTTTAAAAATTATTCCCAATTGCAAGACAGTGACCACAGAGCATCAAACGCTGTGTGACTGCACGGCATGCCAACAAAGTCGGCTCCGCCTGGGCTTGGGCAGCACTCAAGGTGTGACCCTGGGCAAGTCATGCTACCTCTCTGGGCCTCAGTTACCCCATTATAATGCACTCCAGGGGCAAGCTCACAGGGCTGTTGTGACAATCAAACGAGACTGTGGCTGAGGAAAGGACACTCCATGGGAGTGGAGTGTACTGTAGATTGTAGAGTGCTATGAAGCGATCCGCAAAAGGTGCATAAAGAGAAAGGTGAGGATGAGCCTCGCAGCCCACAGGGAGGCTGCAGGGGCTGTCTTGCAGCAGGGACTGACGTGATAAAGTAGGGTAGGCTCCCAGCCCCTTTGTGAGTCTCAGGGACGATGTGCTTCCCGGGCCCTCAGTCCAGTCTCGGCTCCACCATCAGTGACCTCCCTGAGGGGTCCTGGGGAGCCTCAGTTTCTACAACTGGAAAATGAAGGCATGAAATGACATTAATATTGAAGGTCTCTTCCACCTCTGGAGCCTGTATGATTGTAATGTTTCCCCAGGGATGTCTGGGAGGGCCTGGGGTTGGGCGGAGGGAGAGAAGAAACGCAGACAGAGCGATAGATGCGCGCAGAGGGCTGGGAGGCAAGTGTCCCCATCCAACCCGGCTTCACCAAGGACCAGGTAAATACATGGCTTGGGGGCCTTGGAGGGTGGCCCTGGCGAACGACTCAACCTCTCCTAGCCTTTTTACTTGCTCTCTTCTATACAGTCAAGGAAAGATGATAAGGACCAAAGCAGACCCTGTAGGCCGCCGCCCTGCTACCCCTCCCCCCTCCTCCTTCTGTGTGGGGCAGCCCTGAGGTCGTTAAGACGCCCACCTCCAGCTTGACCGGGTGCCCCCGTGAAGCTGCAACCCCAGAGCGTGAGCCCTGATTGGACCAAGCCAGTCAGGTGATTGGTTTAGGCAAAAGCATGTTACACATTTCTGGCCAATGAGACATGAGGAAACATCTGCAAGGGGCTTCTGGGAGAGGTTTTCCCTGATGATAAGGTGGGGATGGGGGGACCGTGCTCAGGATGTGCTCCCGGCCCTGCTTGCCCTCCTAGAGAGCAGACATCGGCTTGGGTTGGCCTGGGGGAGCTGAATGGAAGGGAGCTGGGTCCTGGAGGTTGCCTCGGAGCCCCAGAAGGAAACAACCCTGGAGCTGTCCTACCTTGGGCTGGCGTGTCAGGAGAAAGAATAAATTTAAGCCATTTTGCATTGGTTCCTGCTCTCAAAGCGTCCTCAAGGGGCTGCAGGTGTAAAAGGTGGTAGTGGAGGGTGGCTTTGAGAGCGAAGGTGCTCAGTGCACAGCAGAGAGAGGCTGTGGCCATTGGGGCATCTCTGGCCGGGGTGGCCAGGCATCAGGAAGGGCCAGTCACACGGTACCCGGGCCACCACCTCCTGGGCTGGAAATGCCTTCCTTAGTGAGAGACCCCCAGCATGTCCCAGTGTCACCAAGCAGGCCCCTCATCCACAGCCTGCACGGCTGCTGACCAGAATTCCTTAGGCCACCCAGGAGGGCTTTGTGTGATGTCTGAATAAGAATGAAAGGGACAGAAGCCTGGGTGGTCTGTGAGGTAGACTGACCTATCCATCCATTTCTCCATCTGTCCATTCCTGCAGCAAACGTTTCCTCAGCTCCGCAGCCAGCCTCTGCCCTGTGGGGAGACGGGCAAGTTCCCAGGAAGCTTGTAGGGAGGGGACAGATGTCTTGCTGCACTTTTGAGGGAAGTAAAAATAGCCTAGGGAACAGCATGAAAGGGTGGAGATGACTGTCAACATGGCCACATGCCCAGGGGGCAGTCTAATGTCCCTCCCAGATGCTGCGAGTTGACAGAGCTGGGCTCACATCCCGCTACCTCCATTTACCAGCTGTGTGACTTAAGTTCTCTGATCAATCGCCTCTGCCTCGTGGAGGGTGAGGATTTAAAGGGAAAGGCATGGGGACTTAGCCTGGAACCTGGCCCAGAGCAAACTCTATAGAGGTGAGCGCTTTTGTAGGCAGACCGCCTGGAAGCCTGGAAGCCGGGCACGAAGCTGTTGCTCCAGGTGATCTCCGTGTGCCCGCACGGCCAGTCCTTTCACTTCTGCTTTTTACATTTTCTAATTGGGTAAAGTTAAAAAAATGGGTTGGACCATTTTTAAATCAGTGGGGGAAAAAACCAGTAAAACTTCGTATTCTTTAAAAAAATTACTCCCAGGATTGTGGGAGTAGATAAGACAGAATTGACCATAATACAACCCCCTAGAAGGTGCTACCCAAACCCGCAGAGGGAGGGAGCCCTGAGAAGCCGGTGTGGGGGCTGCCATGGGGCCCTTGAAAGGGGTGGTGGTCGTGCGGGACTCTACGGTCTCATAGGACTGAACACAGCAGTGGGGGCACGGGGCGGGGGGTAACATGAGCAAAGGCAGAGGGAGGGACCGAGCAGCCAAGGCCAGGCCCTGGGGGAGCCAGAAGGGCTTGGGAACCACCAGCTGCTTCGTGTGGCTGGAGGGCAGGGGGCGCTAATGTGGGGGACCAATGGGGGGGACCCAGTGGACTCTCCCCTCTGGTGGGTGGGGGTTTTAAGAGGGGTCCCATGAAGCAGGTCTGGGAATGGCCTGCGCCCACAGTGCATGGTGGAGGGAGATGGGGGACAGTCCAGAGGAGGAGGCTGTGGGGACCCAGGGCTTCGAGGGGGCACCTCTGCCCCCCTCCCCATGGTGGCAGCTGCAGGGAGATCCTCTGGCACGGGGGACTGGGGATAGGAGTGGCCACCTGGCTGAGCACAAGAAGGTGGTGGCCGGAGGGCTTCAGTGACCATGGCTTAGAGAAGGCCACAGGTCTGGACCGAGTCCCCCAGGGGCGCCCTCTCTCAGTCGCCCAGCCAGCAGCCCAGGGCCCCAGTGCCCACCAGTGTGGCCAGGTCCAGGTACCAGCCGTGCTGTGGAGAAAAGGAGGAAGAAACACGGCTCCGTTTACTCTGCCGGAGGGATGCCCCCTGGGCCTGACCCAAGCACCTCCCACTTCAGCATGCCTATGAAACACCCGAGCAACTTGCTGAGATGCAGGTTCTGATTCGTCAGGGCTGGGGCGGGGCTGCATGGTCCCTGGACCGCTCTGGAGTAGTGATGCTCTAGGTGACCTTTAAGGACCCTTCCAGGATTTTGAAGAGGGAGTCCAATTTGCGTACACCACTTGGAACACTGGGGTACCAGGGTAGGAAGGGAAATGGAGGGTGGGCTCAAGGATAGGTGGGCTATCCCCAATGCAGGTGGGTGCTGAGGCCGAGGCTGTCACCACTCCTGGTGGAGGTTTCCAGGCCCTGAAGGCAGGGAGCTCACTGTGCAAGGGGAGGGGCATCTGGCCGGGGACACTGCTTTGGGGTTGGGGGAGGCACAGGGCTCAAAGGAAGCACTGTGGGAGGGTGCGCCTTGCATCCACCCCTGGCTCTGACCTCCGCAGCAGGCCCTTGGTTGGCATCTTTGATCTCAGTGTAGGCCGGTAGGTGCTGCTCCCTCTAGGGCTCTGGTGAGTTTGGGGCCCATTATTTAACACCAAATGGGAGCATTTGCTCCCTGAAGGGGAGTGTGGGCCTGCCGGAGTTGGGAACACCACCTCTCACCAGTGCTCCCTCCCGGGCTGTGGTCCCTGGACCCCGCCTCTCCCACCCATCCCACCCCGCTGCCCTTCCCAACTGACCCAGCTCCTGGTTCTAACCGCCCCACCACTGTGCCAGGCCTCAGCCGCAGGCTGCCCTCCCCCAGACACTTCAACTAAAGTCGAACAGAAATGCCTTCCCGCCAGCCTCCGTTACCCAGAAACTGGAGTTAACCAGAGCATCTCACAGCCTTCCCGTGAGCTGAGGTTTAGCTACTTGAAACAAAGCAAAATATGGTGGCACCAGCCAGAAATTCCAATGTTGTTGCTGTCAACACAACAGAAGGTGGCTCATGAGAAAGATCACTCATTCTGGAAATCTCATTAGGGAATTTCTAAATGAGGGAGCAAAGAAAGCCTCGCTGTAAACCTACCATGAGACCCTGGGCGAACCCCAAACTCTCTGAGCCTCAGTGTTTCCATCTGTGAAATGGGGCAGGCAACCTCTGCACCTCAGACCATTCCTATGGGGACCAAAGGAGGTGATGGATCTGAGAGCGCCAGGCCACGCACCCCGCCAGCCCCACCCCCCTGTGTGACTCAGGCTCCCTTCCTGTTCCCAGGAGAAGTCAGGCAGACCCTTGTGGTGGCTGCAGAGGAAAGGTGATGTCCTGCCTCCCAGTAGGTCCCCTCGCAGAAACCCCACAAGGATGTCAGAGGTGATGGGTAAGACAGCTCAGGTCACGCTGAGGTCCCTAGCCAGACTCCATGACCTCAGAGCGGTGAGACTGTGAGCCCATGACCCCCCGTCTCTCCCCAAGAGGACCAACTGTGGTCTGGTGGCTGTGCCAATGAGGACAGCAGGGACCAGCGTGGCTCAGTCCTTCCCGTCCCTTGTCCCTGTGAGGTGGGCAGCATGGGGGCTGGGGTCCCAGGCCCCCGAGAGGCTGAGGCTTTGCCCAAGGTCCCAGGAAGGCACTTCTTAGAGAGCACTAGGGTGTCCCATGGGAAGAGGGTTCTGAGGTCAGGAAGTTGGAGGCATGCTGGGCCCAGGTCTAAACTTTTAACTAGAACCTCTGCTGGACTAAGGTGAGGCCTACACAGGCACCTTTCCAAACTTGCTTGACCTCCTACCCTGGTCTTTGCGGGACCAGGATTCCTCAAACTCAGGGTGGGACCCCTGCTCTGGGCACGGCCACCGGCAGCTTCTTGTTTTCTGCACAGGATGTTCAATGGGCCATTTCCCCAGCAAAATGGAATCTGGGAGAGAGGAGGGTGGGTGACGTGTGCGGTCACTGCCAGAGAAGGAGGAGACCTCAGTGCACTTGCCCTGTTCCCCATGGCCAGGTAGTTCTTGGGGTGCAGCTCCCAGCGATGCCTGCACCCATCTGGGGAGGGGGGGATACCTGGTGGGATCTCCTTGGGTCCTGCGGGAACCAAGCAGCTATTCCTGGGTGGAGGAGAAGAGCTGGGGCCCCGACCCCGGGCTCTGGGGGCATGATCACAGTGCCACGTCTGGGCTTTCCGGCCCCCGCGTCCTGTCCGTCCTGTCCGCTGCAACCATCCCTTCTCCTCTGAGGAGGCCCTGCACTCCCAGGGGCTGGCCCCGTGCAGAGCACCAGGGAAGTTCCTTAGGGCCAGCCAGTTGAATCCACTGCTCTGAGGGAGCTCTTTGCAGAGGTACATTTCTCTTCAGGACAGCAAAGCAGGAAGAAGCAGAGGCAGGAGGGCTCATACATGATTTGCACCCTTGTTCATAATGTATACCTCCGGGGCCACCTGGGCGGCTCAGTCGGTTAAGCGTTCGACTCTGGGTTTCAGCTCAGGTCATGATCTTGTGGGTCGTGGGATCAAGTCCTGAATGGGGCTCTGACTCAGTGGGGAGTTGGCTTGGAAGATTCTCTCTGTCCTTCCCCCTGCTGGCGCATGCTCTCTTTCTCTCAAATAAATAAACCTTTAAAAAAGAAATAATAATGTATACCTCTCCCCCAAACTAAGTAGATTGGAGCCCTGGGCTGGAAGGAGGAGGGCCACTTTCAGAGGGCTCCTGGCACCATTCTGGGAGCCCCTGAGGCACCTCACTTACCCTCACACGGGCCCTTGAAGGGAGGGTTCCTGGCCTCTTTTACTAGACCAGGAAACAGGCTCAGGAGTATCAGGGACTGGGATTCTGATCTGGAGCCTGCACGGGCCTCTGGGCGGTAGCATGGGAGACACTCCCAACACAGGCCTGCTGAGTCTGGTGGCCAGTGTCTGGCATCTGCATTTTCAAAGGCCTCCCCGGAGTGTCTGATGACGACACCTGGGAGGGGAATCCTGATAGAGTGGCCGGTGACGTCACATAGCCAGGGACAGCAGGCCTGCGGGCTTCGAGCTTTGAGCCTGCCACATGCCCTCTGAGGCTGGCAAGAGGGTGGTTGGGGGGCTGTGGGGGGAATATTCCAGCAGCAGTGGAAGGAGGGGTGATAGCAAAGCCTGGGCAGAGTCCGATCACAGTGGTCACAACCTCTCCAGGGCTGTGATGGGTCCTGGCTGGCTCCCTAGCCGGGCTGAGAGCTCGCTGAATAAGAGCAATGATGAAAATGATACAATGTGACAATGGGACAATGACACTTACGAGCAGTTAGTGTGAGCCAGGCGTACATGCAGTAACCCATCTACGCGTCACAAGCTGATGAAGGAGTCTCTATTACTAGCTCCATTTTACAGATGAGGCCACTGAGGCACAGAGAGTAAGGACTTGCTGGGAAGGGATGGAGCCAGAATTCAAATTCCAAGAGCCCATACTCCTTCCTACTGTGTGGGACCGCCTTTTCAGTTCCCTCTTGTATCCCTGGTGGCCAGCATAGTGCCCGTCACAGAGCTGTGCTCACGTGTTTCTCCATCGTCATGGGCAGCAACAACCTGGGGCCACACACAGACACACACACGGGTGGGGGGGCAGCAGGTGCACAGGCAGCAGGCTATAACTAGCGTCATACATCTTCTTCTAAATGTCCCTTCAGCTACAGAGGGTTCATAAAAATCAGTCCCCCGTATAAAGGGCTTAGAGTGCACCAGGCACTGTGCTAAGGGCTTCGCCTCATTCTCTCAATCCACTGTCAAGGAGAACAGCATTGTTGCATCCCCATTTCACAGGTGAGGCCAAAGATGTACAGAGACTTGGCCCAGGTCAGAGAACCAGCAAGCCACTAGGACTTGACCTCTGACCTATCCAGCCCCAGAGCCTGGGTCCTCACCACAAAGCCCTCGGGCCCCTAAACCTTCATCAGGCAGCCCCCAAAGGCAGAGAGGGATTTGCTTACCAATGGAAAACTTCAGGGCAGAGCTCAGTAGGAGCCAGTGCCTGGGGTCTGGGCTGGTCCCTCTGCACTTCATTTATTCACTCACCCAGATGTGTAAGTAACACTTACTATGCCCTTGCTCTGTGCCCCAGAGCAGTGCACAAACCCAGCTGCTGTCCTTATAGTCTGTTTCCCCGGGGAAACACAGACGCAAACGCCCATCCTGCTCCTCCCGGGCAGGCTGGGGATGGAGAGCACTGGGTGGGCTAAGAGGCTGGGCTGCCCTGCAGTCTGTCGTTTCTTGCCGCCCAACATCGCTTGCCCCCCACCTGGTAGGTGTGCCTTGACTTTCCTTTGGGGGACTACACCCTCCCACTCCAGGCAGCTTGGGGCCAGCCTCTGGGGATGGGCTCCTGGTCAGGCCTGGCCAATCAGGTTCCCCCTTCCAGGCATATGCTTTGCATCAACTGGGAAAATAGCCAACATCACGAACGCATTTAACAGAGAAAGGAAAATGGGACCGGGAGAGGGTGGTCTTTATTAACATGCTGAGGATTATAAACCTAAACCCAGGTGCTAACATCCTACTTAATGGCAGTAATGGACAGTCAGTCCATTTAAAAGAGCAGTAAGAAAAGGATGGTGGGGTCTTGCCTCTGCCAGCTCCACCAACTAGTCACAGACCAGAGCAAGGACGCAGGGAACAATCTCAGCCCCACCGGCTGCTTCCGGATGCCCAAGGCCAGCTCTGCGGTGCAATGTGGCCAGCCAGGTAGTCTCAGCCTGGCCAACCCCCTGCTGTGCTGCTTCTGCCTGTGCTTGCCTGCCTCTCAAGGCTGGAGTCCCCCACCGATCCACAGCCAAGACACCTGACCACCAGCCCCTCTCCTCTAAGTTAGTCCCCCTCCGCGGCAACAGCAGCCTGTTCTGAACTTGCAGCTGGGCCATGTGGTCACCATCCCAGCATGCCTCACTCCCAAGCCCTCCTGACTTAGAGCAATGTCCCGTGCCCACCCCTGGTCCAACTAGCTCTAAAAATGCTGGTGACTCCCATCTAACTAAGAAGCAAAAGTAATTGGAGTCATAAACATAGGAAAGGAAGACATGACAAAATTATTGCTTTCTGAAGAGGACATGATTGCTTACCTAGAAAATCCAAAGAAATCGGCCAGAAAATTACTAGAAGTAATAAATGAGTACAGACTGGTGGTGAGTTATGAGATAAATTTACAAAAATCAATTGCATTCTATGTGCTAGTGACATGCAGCTAGGAAAAAAATCAATGGGAAAAAAGTATTTCATCTTCAGTAGTAACAAGACACATTAAATATTAAACATTAATTTAGCCTAATTGTAAGACATTTATTTTTAATGTTAATATTTTGCTCCTATTGGGAGAATTAAACATATACTAAAGATGGTTAATTTACTAAATTTAAAGCAATACCAAATAAAGACCTTGAAAATGTGTCATGTACTTTAAAAATCCATAAATGGTGAAGAATATCAGAGAGCATTTTTTAAAGGTAATGATGACTGATGTCTCAATTTTAAAATATTTTACACCAAAATAATATTTTACGCCAACTAATGATCAAAATTTTATGTTACATTAAAAACAAAACAAAGATATCTCTGAGCATCAAAAATAAGAATGATGGTAATGGATTATAACACACTGGAAAGAAAAGAATCCATGAGTTCATAATGATACTCAGAAAAGGGGGTTTACTGAACAACACTCCATCTCTAGAAGAAATGACAGAATTGGAAAAAAATCACCATGTTGCAACTACCAGTGCAATTTACGCAAGCAAGGAACATCAGTGGATGCTAAAGCCATTGTGTGAAAAGCTGTTGGGGAACCAAATATTTACACTGTCTCAAAGCACCATCCCCCAGATTGCTCATTAATTATAAAGGGGGAAATGTACATTATGTTGAAGGGATCGGGCAGGCAGGGCCTTAACCAAGTGATTAAACTCAATAAAGGGACAAACTGGTATCATGTGTCTTCTTATGTGATGCTCTGAGAAGTACACACTGTCACCTCTCCTTGACAAAAATGCAAGGAAACAGACATATCCAGATTATGGGACAGCTTATAGGACAGCTGGCTTGGACTTGAAAGAAAATGTCAATGTTATGAAAGCCAAAAAAAAAAAAACAATCAGAGATAGTTCTAATTTCAAGGAGATGAAAGAGGTATACGACAAACCAGATGTGATATGTGATCCCTGATTGGATCTTGGATCAAAAGAGAAAGTAGCTAGGAAGGACGGTTTGAGAACAAACCGGGAGATTTGAATACGGACTGAATCTTAGATGATGCTGTTGAATTGATAGTAAGTCTCAGGCATGATGATGACACTTGTTTATTTAGGAGACTGTCCTTGTTTTTTTTTTTTTTAAAGATTTTATTTATTTATTTGACAGAGAGAGACGCAGCGAGAGAGGGAACACAAGCAGGGGGAGTGGGCGAGGGAGAGGGAGAAGCAGGCTTTCTGCTGAGCAGAGACCCCGATGTGGAGCTCGATCCCAGGACCCTGGGATCATGACCCGAGCCGAAGGCAGACGCTTAACGACTGAGCCACCCAGGTGCCCGAGACTGTCCTTGTTCTTACACTCCAAGTGTTTATGGGGGAACTGTCAAGACATCGTTGCTTACTTTAAATGCTTCTGTGAAACAAAATAACACCGAAGAAGATAAATTACAGATAGATAGATAATCACCGACAGAGTCAAAGAAAAAGCATATGTGGCAAAATGTTAACAGTTGGTGAATCTCGGAAGCGTTTTTTTGGGTGTTCATCATATTCTTTAACTTTTCCTTTTGAACATAAAGGGTGAGAAAAAAACAGGAAAGGATAAACTAATGGAATTCAGTTCTAGTTTAGAAATAAATTTAAAATATTAATAGAACTGAATGTTGGATGAACTTCATAAAAATCCCAAGTGGTGGGGGGCACCTGGGTGGCTCAGTCATTAAGCATCTGCCTTCAGCTCAGGGCATGATCTCAGGGTCCCACATCGGGCTCCCTGCTCAGCAGGGAGTCTGCTTCTCCCTCTGCCCCTTCCCCTGCTCACACTCTCTCTATTTCTCAAATAAATAAAATTTAAAAAAAAAATTCCAAGTGGGTTAAATTTTTTTTTTTTTTTTTTTACAAATTGGGGGGTTTGGAAAGAAGGCAGCTTATTTATTCTTGCTAGAGATGGGAAATAAGTTCTTAACACTGTCGGGGAGGAAGAATTTCCTCCACCCTTCAAGGTCCTTCTGGCTGGACTAAGAATCAAATTGACATGAGACAGATTAACAGGAGAAAATCAAATTTCATTTCATATTTATGGGGAACCCACACAGACATGGAGATTCCAAAGACAGTCAGGCAAAATGAGGTATATAGTCATCCTGAACTGAGGAAAAGGGGGTAGGGGTCTGGGGCTTCAGAAGGAAGGAATGAAATTCACAGGAAGATGAAAAAGAGTAAATGATGTTTGGTAAACAAATGTTTGGACCACTCAAAAGCAATAAGACTGAGAGGACTTTGATCAAACAAGCCTTGCCAGGCTCCTCCCTGTCTCCCATACCCAGTTCACATCATAAGGTAGTTAACTATGGTGATAGATAGAGTAGGTCTTCTATCTAAATTCTTTTTAGGCAGTCAGGGGGAGGTAAAGAGCTGTTCCTGAATCTGCTGGGTTTTGATGGTATTTTAACTCAAAATAATCTTCATGCCAAAGTGGCCCATCCTGGGGTGGCCTGCCCTTGGCCCCTACACTACTAAGAAAATGATAAATATAATTAGAAATAAAGCAGATATGATATAATTGAAAACAGAAATAGTCAAACGTAGGAAAATTTTCAAGTAATAAAATGTGATCAACAAATTACAAAAGGAAAGCAAGAGTAAGAAAAAAATGACAAACTGTTCTGAAAAAATATTAAGAACCAATTTAAAAATACAAAGATCAAAACAAAAGTTCCTCTTGATTAGCACTCAGAAGAGATGGACGAAACAGTTTATGCAGAAGGAAATACCAAGAACAAATAGCAATACGGGAAAAATGCAAACTCTCAGCGATCAAAAATGAACCCATGAGCAAGTTTGAAATACTATTACATGTTACATACCCATTAAACTGGCAAAAACAAATTTAAAATAATACGCAGGTTTGTTGTTAATGTGGAGAAAAGAAACAGGCACTCTCATGCAAATCATATCAGAGGAGGGGAGGACAGGGGAGGGGACAGATAGGGAGAAACCAATGACCAGACCATCGGATGGCCCCAGAAAGGGTGACTTTCCTTTCTCAAATGCCTCTGCCCGGATGAGTGGGCAAACAGGCTCTTGACTCCACCACTCAGTGTCCAGGACATGGCAGCAGATGTCTCCTGGCCCTACCCACTCAGGGTCAGCCCACAGGAGAGGCCAGTCCTCTGGCTGGCAGCCAGGCACTGGGCTAGGAACAGAGCCCAGACAGGCTGGGACACAGGGGACAGTCAGTGTTACTGAGGGAGGCCAGCCCAGTGTGGAGTGCAGGTGGAAGGCTTAGGGGAAGGGCCCAGGACTCTTCCCTCCAGCAGCCCCCCTCCACTCTCTTGGGGTATCATCTGCGAGCAAAGCTCCCTTTGGGTTCCACCCTCCCCCTTCCAGCTCAGGGGCCAGGGGTTGGCCAGCCAGCCCAGGTACCTCTCCAGGTGGGCCAAGCTCAGTGAGCTGTGCAGAGTGGACAGAAGTCTGTGGAAACATTAAGAGTGGCTGGTGAGAGGACCAATCCTGGGACCAGGCTTAAGCAGACAGGTGACATGGTTCCCTCGAGGACTCAGGCCCAGGAAATAGCATTAGGTGGAAAGGGGCCAAACAGCTCCTACGCATTGGTCACAACCACACGTGGGTCACTGCCAAGGACACAATGTGGATATTAAGGTATGTGCATACAGTTTGGTGCTGGTTAGCTTTCTTATCCTATAAGGTTGTTATACACTGACAACAATATTGGGAACTTTTTTGGTTTTGAAGTAAAAAAGCAGCTGTCCTGGGAGGGACTCCTGAGGGTGAGGGCAGGCCTCGTGAGCCACGTGAGCTGTGCAGGTGTGTGAACATCCTCGAGCTGTGCTCAGGCCCCCCTCAGCCAGTCCCTAAGTGGGGGGCATGGGACACACATGAGCTGACGCTCTTCCCTGTTCATTGAGCGCAGCGCTGGGAAGTCCAGTGGACAGCCCGGAAGCCGCCCTCTGACCCTCTCCTTCTCTCCATCTCCTCCCCCACTTCCTTCCTGCCCCTGCACTGGGGCAGTGGCCTGCGCTTTGGCCTCCTTTCCCTCGGCCTTGCGCTACTGCAGCGGGCTTGTCCAAAACACAGCAGAGCCACCTTATCGCTCTGCTTCCAACTCTTCAACATTTCATCCAGCCACCTCCCCACCTCGCCCCCACCTGCCTGGCAGCTCGGTCCCTCTCCCACCTGCCATCCCACCTGCCCGGCAGGTGTCTCTCCTGGCATAGCCATCCTTCCCATCTGCCCTGGCCGACCTGTTCAAGACTCACCCCGCTGTCACCCCTGGAAAGCTTTCCCATTTCCAACAGAGTGAATCTCCTGTCTTCACTCGCAAGCACAGCTAGACAAGTCTCCAGTGCTGCCCGGGGCACAGAGGGGAGCCCTGACTTCCCTCTTAGAACAGTCCCCTGACACCCACACCCAGGGGGGGACCCCCTCAGGGAAGGAACCCTATCCTACTCACCGCTATGCCCTCTAGCACCAAACCTGACCTAGAGCAGGTGCTCAAAAAGATCCCTAAAAGAATGAAAATGGACAGCCCACCCAGAAAACCAAGACTTAGTGGTAACAGTGATATTAACAAATATTTATGACATTTACTCTGTGTCGCACATGGGGTTAAGAGCTCACCAATATTATCCCTGCCTTACTGGTGAGGCTGAGCCCGCGAGAGGTTAAGTAACTTTGATTCACGCAGCTAGAAGGTAGACCAGTGCCCAAAGCCTGCGCCCTGACCGAACGTGACAGTGGCCTGGCCTGAACTGAGATGCTGGGGGGAGGTGGACGCACGCGGAGCAAAAGGAGGTCAAGGCTGGCTAGGGCCACAGGGCCTTCGTGGCCGGGAAGGGCCTGCAGTGTGGGCCAAGAAGACGAAGGAGCCTGGAGAATGGGGACAGGGTGCGGGCGGGGTGCCCTGTTTGCCAGCCTGGCCCCCTGCCCCTGCCCTACCCGCCTGGGGGCCCCAGAGGATGGCAGAGGGGCACCTGGCAGGAAACCCACGTGAAGCAGTGGAGATGCGTGATTTGTGGTGTGGTTGCCGGCAGCCCCTCTCAGCCCTAAAACCTCAGCTCCTGCTGCCACCTGCCCTTCCATCGCAGCCAGGGCAGCCCAGCCTGCAGGGCCCATCTGGGGCTCCCGGAGGTGCCCCCCACTGCCCTGCAGATTACAAACCTGCTTCTAATTATGGCTCTGGCCAGGCACTGCTCCGGCCCCTGAACCGGGGCCACCCCAGATTTAGAAAGCCAGACAAAGCCTCGGATTTGAGGTTTCTCCAATATCAAATTGCTGAAACTCCAATCTGATCATCCTCCCTCTCCCCTGACCCTGGAAGAACCCTGGAGGCACTAAGGAGGCCGCTTTAGAGCCAGACGGACCTGGGTTCATGTTCCAGCACCCCCACTTACTGTGGGACCCTGGACAGCTCCCTTTGCCTCTCCGGTTCTCGGGGCTGCTTCCAGGATGAAAGAGAACGAGAACTATGAAGGCAGACTGCACCGATCATTTCTTCATCCCCTCCGTCCACAGAAAAGTCACTAATGGCTGTGGGAGAAAGTCTGGCCATTGCACCAGGGAGGCCCATGCCTGGAAAAGTACCAGGCAGAGGAAAGGGGTCAGAGGTGCACTTCCAGGATGGAGAGCAGCAGGGATGCCAACAAGGGTCATGGAGTAAAGAAAGGATCCTGAAGAAAGGATGCCAAGAGGCACCATGCTGGTCTTTCCACACTGTCTCCAGTTCTCAGAACATGACCCCTATTTTACAGATAAGGAGACAGGTCCATCCATCATAATAAGCACTTCACAATAACCTAGGCTTTCGCTTCTTACAGTAAGGCCTCAGCCCTCTCCAGACCCAATGGCCAATGCGGGAAGTGAGAAATCAAAACCAGCTAACTCCAAGGAGGGGAGGGTGTTGCTGCCCATCCACGACTCCATAAGCTCACCATCTGGCCCCAGCTCCAGCCCTCACCCTCCCCACCCTGGCTGTGGCTTCTCTCCATACGGCCACATGTCACTCCCTGAAAATGCCAGTCCCCAGCCCTGGATCTGTGCTTGGGCCCCAGGCCTGGCAGATACTTGGAAATGCTGGTTGCACGGTGAATGGATAGGCAGGGGAGGCTGGTGGAAAGGTGGGTGAACAGATGGATGGACAAATGGATGGATGTGTAACGAATGGATGAGTAGATAGGTCGATGGGGAGGCAGATGTTGGGATGGATGGATGAGCAGGTACATGCTGGCTGGCGGGCTGAGTGGATGTTTAAGTGGGTGCACTGTCAAATGTGCAGGTGGATGGTTGCGTGGATTGGGAGAAGGAAGGATGAGCAAAGGACAGAGCTCCAGGAGACAGACCTTAGCTCACTGTGCAAGAGAGGACTCAGCCAGAGCCTTGTCAGGACAGAATGGGCTTGCCTAGGGAGGCAGGGAAGCCCCAACTCTCGGTGGGGCTGTTCTAGAGTCACACAAGCACTGAATGCAACCCTACTCCCTCCTTTTGGTTTTTGTTTTGGTATAAATCAGCCCTCTGATTACCTGTCTATCCTGTCCAGGTGTGTATTGGTCTTAGATTGGGATCTTCCTGGGGACAGAGGCCACCAGAGGCCATGGGCAATCAATACCTGCGTTTGAAGGAAGGTGACCATCTTTTTTGAGTTTTGTGCCACAGCAAATGAGACATGGGTGAGACTCAAGGTCTTAGGTCAGGTCTACAGGGAACTTAGAGGTTCTCATAGCTATCGTTTGGGCTATGGACAGAGGCTTACTGTCCTCTTGCATCCCTAGTGTACAAGCATCTGGATCCTGAGCTGCTTTGTTCCCCCTCTCCCCAAGAGCATGCAACTATGAACAAGGGGTCCCTCAGCAGTGACCCAGGGGTGGTGGGGTGGTGATCCTAAGGTATGTCTCCAGGGGTGGGGGTCTCCAAGGATCAGAAGATGCTGGGAATGGGGTAACAGCATAGAGCCCCAAGTCTAATTGGGGGATGGCTCCAGTGAGAGTCCACTGGAGAGGGCCAGCGGTCATGTCAACAGCATATTCAAGCAACAAACCATGGCGCTGGCCAGTCCCTACTCTGTGCAGGGAGGAGGCGAGGAGGAGCCCTCAGACTGACAGGCTGGCAGATGAGCAGTCAGCCTCCCGGACAGAAGACAGTGAGGCGCAATGCCCCAAGACAGCTCGGCTGAGGCCCTGGGACCCCAACCTGTGCCTGGCTTGTAAAGGGAGCTGAAGCACACCTTAACCAGGTCCTCTGTTTTTCCCTCAGAAAACTTCTCTGCTGTGGGCAGTGAGACAGAAGGGCCGGGGGAGAAGAGGAGGGAGGAAGGCAAGGGTCACCAGCAGGAGCAGGCCTGAGGCGCATTCCTTGGACTCGTCCGCCCGATGCTGGCACACGTCTCCTCATGGACGCCAGGCACATCTCCTGACTCGGCGCCCAGCCTGCCTCCCGCCTCACTCTTCCCCAGCCAGCAGATTCTCCAACTTCTCTCCTTCTCTCACACCCTGCTTCCCGTGGGCTCTTGTATCCAAATCTGGCCGCTTCTCCGCTGCTGCCCTGCTCTGTGCCTCCAGCATCTCTCACCCGGCCCGTCTCCCTTCACTCCTCTTGCCCGCCCCCCCCCCCCCCGGCCCAGCCACCTGCCACGCCTCTAACCCCCTGGCCTGCTCCTGCCTCTGCCTGGGTCAGCCACCTGCCGACATGTGCGGGCCCAGCTGGTGCCCCACGTCACTCCACGCTCCACCTCCCTGTGCCCCTGTGACAGAAGAGGCCTCCCCCAGTCATTCTAGGGGCAAAAATCTTCCTTTGGGGGGCACCTGGGTGGCTCAGTCAGTTAAGCTTCTGCCTTCGGCTCAGGTCATGATCCCGGGGTCCTGGGATCGAGCCCCACGTAGGGCTCCCTGCTCGGCGGGAAGCCTGATTCTCCCTCTACCTCTCCTCACCCCGTGCTCTCTCTCTCTCACTCTCTCTCTCAAATAAATAAATAAAATCGTAAAAAAAAAAAAATCCTCCTTTGGCTTCGTCTCGGTACTTTGGTTTTTCCTCATACCTCACACCACCTGATAGCCATTTTTATGTCTTTGCCTGTCTCTTGTCCGGCTCTGGGCC
Organism: Leptonychotes weddellii; assembly: GCF_054177405.1. Lineage (NCBI taxonomy): Eukaryota > Metazoa > Chordata > Mammalia > Carnivora > Phocidae > Leptonychotes > Leptonychotes weddellii. The sequence goes on from NC_138383.1 coordinate 35,252,472, forward strand.
ACCCTGGTTTCCCAGTGTCTGGAAGAGTTTTGGCATATAGTAGGCATGCAAGATGTTAATGGAGAGAAAAAAACATTTTTTTTAACCTGGAAACATATATTAAGACAACCCCCACACGCAAAAGGTATTTCCATTAAGACTACGCTATAAAAATTTCAGGGCCTTCACTCAGTCTGTGTGTGTGTGTGCGTGTGCGTGTGCATGTGTGCGTGTGTGCATGTGCGTGCAAGGAGACAGCAGTTAACGCACTGGTGACACTCATTCTGTTTCCAGGTCAGCAGGCATCGCCCCCATCCCTCCCTACCCTGGCTGGCCCAGCTCTAACTGCATTCCGGGCCGGCCATCAGTGCTCGGGGCCAGCGGTGGAACTGATGGCCGGCTGGGGGGGCCATAGGGCCCACGGTAGCAGGAGGCAGAGGAGCCCCCTTCCCTTCCACACTTACTCCAGGGTCTGGCAGGAGCCTCGCCCGCCAAGTCTGCAAAATGGACCTGGGAACACGGGTGCTCCGGCCAGCACCAAGTTGCGCAGAGTAGGTCACTGGCCCCGAATCTGCACTGTCCCCCAAGGCCGGGCTGCTGCCCAGTGCAGGTGGTGGTGGGCCCCCCATCCCCCCGGCCAGGGGAGCAGGAGTGCGTTCTCAGCCATCTGCCCCCCCCACCAGGTTCCTGGGCTCCCTCTCTCAGCCCGCCATCCCGGGGAGGCATGTGGGGACCCTTGGCCATGGGCAAAGAGCTGCCGCCCAGGCTCTGCTTCTACCACCCCACCTCCTTTCTCCTTCTTTGCCTCATGGATTCTCTCCCCAGAGCTGGGGGACGTTCCTGGGCCTCAGAGTTGGGGCCGGGTCTGACTGCCATGCCACCTGCCCAGGCTGGTAATTCGGAGCCCCACAGCAACCACCTGTGAAAGGGGGCAAGTCCTACTTCACAGGGTGGAGGCCCAGCACCCACGGGAGGCTCAGATTCTCCAGCCACTGGAACTACGCTGACGGCACAACTTGCTGTTTGGAAGGCCTGATTCTAGTCCCCCGTTTGGCACCCAACCACATCTGTCTGCAACCAAGTCCTCCACTACCTGGAGCTTTCGTCTTCTTTAGAACCCAGTATCTGGGGAAGAAAGCTATAACCCAGAGAGGTGTGCCCCATGGATGCAGGCCACTTCAAGAATGTCTGACAAGATGGACCAGTCCCTGTGGGCTGTCTTCACATGCCCCCTCCTCCCAGCACAGCCGAACTGTGGTGCGGGCAGGTCAGAGGTCGGAGGGTGCCACACCCCAGCTAGGGCTTCCCCGGCCCCGAGCCCCAGAGCTCGGTACCTTGTGCTCACTCCTTATGCCTGAGGGACCACAGTCTCTAGGGAGCACCCAGCAGGAGCAGAAGTGTAGAAAAGAGAAGGTCTCTGTGGCCCACTCCTGTTCTGCTCCCTGCTCATGGGCCACAGGCACCCCTACATCTTCTTCGAAGCTTGGAAGACCTAGGCCTTCCTTCTGTGCTGTCAGCTCTGTCATCTGGAGCATGTCCCCATTAGGGTGGGGCACATAGAGGGGGTCTGTTCACCAATAAAGGCTTGAATTGCACCATCCAGGAGTGACTTGCTGGGGCTTTGCAGGCCTTCTGGGCCTCTGCCAATTCTGCCCGCCACCCCTGCCCAAGTCCAGACCCTCTTCCTCTCTGACCGTATGTCACAGTCGCCTGCTAGAGCCAGCCTCTGTTCTCAGACACACGTCCAATCGTGCTGCCCGGCTTCTCCCACCAGTTACAGAGAATGGCTGAGCCTTTCCTGATCTGGCTCCTCTCTTCCTGTCCCTTCCCTACCTCCCAAGCTCCAGCCGCAGATATGGGGGACATGGTTGCTTCTTTCTCAGCAGCCAATCCACTCTCCTGGGCAGACCGCAGTTCTAGTTCAAGGTTCCCTGGCCCCTGGCAACTCACGAATCTGCGCTGGACGCCCCCACCCCCACCCAGGGCTGGCTCCTGAGGAGTTTTGTCCTGCCCTAGCCCTCCAACCCCTCAGCCAACTCAGAGAATCAGGCAGCACCAGCATCTCTCTCGTGGCAGTCGCGAGTGCAGGGGGGACCTGGGGACTGAGGGAGCCCCGCCAGGACCTTTATTTCATCTCCTGCCCAATACGAACAAGGAGGCCCCATGCCCCAGTGGCTTCTGGCCATATCTGGGGCGGCTGCAAAGAAGGGGGAAATTATAGATGAGTCGTAGTTGGATAAAGCTGAGTTACCTCCCCGAAATAATGAACAACACCCTTTTGGACATTGGAGTGGCTCTCCGTTCCCAGCAGGAAGGACAGGCCCACAGCTAAGAGGAACCGGTGCTCTGTTAACAGAGGGCAGGGATGCCACTCAACTACTTTTGTTTCCAGTCTTTCTAGCAAGAAGGAGCATCTTCAAACTGGAAAAAGGACAAGAATATACGACAGGGAGTGTGGCCCATCTCTGGCTGCTTTCAAGGTCTTCCGTCCTCAGACTGCTGAGGGGCTAGCCCATCCAAGCCGGACAAGGAGGGTGGCTGAGAGCAACACAGACTAGTCCCAGACCTGGACCTCAACCCTAGAGAACCCCGGGGCCCAGAACAGCCTCGCAAAGGTGCTTGCAGGAGTTTAGAAGACAATCATAACAAAAGTAGCAGCAGTCCTGACATGTGCCTACCCACAGAGCTGGGACTCAGCACGTCCCATATACAAGCTCGTTAAAGCCCCACAATAACCCAATGGAATGGGGACTATTATCATCCCTGATGAGTAAACAGAGGCTGAGAAAGGCTAGGAAAAAAAAAAAAAAGCAAGACATAAGAAGCCAACATGGTTTCAGACCATAGTTCTATGTACTCATCATAGTCTGCTCCCACATATCAGGGACTCTCAGGATTTGGACAGTGGTGTTTCCCCTTATCTTTGTATTCTTTAAAAGGTCAATCTTTGTGTCTCAATTTTAGGTACTCATGTTTTTATCAAGTTTTCTTGTCTTCTCTTTTCTACTATGATTCCTAAGCCAATAAATCAGGGGGATGTCAGAGGCCAACCTTATATATACATATACATAAGATCATTACTAATTCAAGTGCATACTTTATTCAGACTTCCTTAGTTTTTACTTAATGTCCTATCCTTGTTCCAGGATCCCATCTATATCATATTTAGTTCTGTCTCCTTAGGCTCTGCATGGCTGTGACAGTTTCTCAGACTTTCCTTGGTTTTGATGACCTTGACAAATTTGAGGAATACTAATCAGGTGTTTTGCAGAATATCCCTCAGCTTGGGTTTGTCTGGTATTTTTCTCATGACTAGACTGGGGTTATGGGTTTGGGGAGGAAGACCACAGAGGTAAAGTGGCACTTATGACATCACATCAAGGGTACACACTGTCTCCATGACTTATCACTATTGATGTTGACCTTGATCGTGTGGCTGAGGTCATGCTTCTCAGGCTTCTCTACTGGAAAGTTACTCCTTCCCCCTTTCCATACTGTGCTCTTTAGAAAGCAGTCACTGTGCACATCTGACACATCACTTACGGGGGGGGGAGGGGAGTTACACTCTACCTCCTTGATGGGGAATTATCTACATAAATTATTTATTCTGTATGGGAAATTCACCTAGTATTTATTTTTTCATTCATTCAATCATTTACTTTTATTAGTATGGCCTCATGGTTATTTATTTTATACTTTACAACCTAGTATATTTTTATGTGTGCAAAGGATTCTGGCATCCCTGGTGCTCTGGGAGTAGTTGGTAAAATGTGGGTAACCAGCTCTGAGAGGTTCACCAAACCCCATATCTAATGAACAACTGTTATCCACCCTCGAGCACCAGTGGGTTGGGGAATCAGGGTCTCCACCTGATTTTTGTACAAATGAAACAGAAACTGTCCAAGCACATAGAATTTTGAAGGGATCCCTACCTGTGGAGAAATGACTTTCCTCCCTTGTATTGAGTAGGGAAGCAAAATGTTTGTGGGTCTCAATTGACAATACAGTGTGAGTAGAACCGCCCCTACTAGGCCCTGTCCGTGGTCCTGCCCTGCGTTTACTTTCAGCCTGTGGATTCAGACATTAAGCACCTGCTTCTCCAGCCTGCACGAAGCATAGCATTTGAGAGTGTCAGAGGTAGGATTTTAAATTCTATTGTCTATTACAATGGGATGAAACAAACAAGATGAAATTTAATCAGAATAAGGGCCAAGTAACAGGTTTTGATTCAAGAAATCACTGACACAGACAAGAGGCTTGATCTCTTCAACAAGTCAGGATTATTAAAAAGATTTTTTTAGGCGCCTGGGTGGCTCAGTTGGTTGAGCGACTGCCTTCAGCTCAGGTCATGATCCTGGAGTCCCGGGATCGAGTCCCACATCGGGCTCCCTGCTCGGCGGGGAGTCTGCTTCTCCCTCTGACCCTCCCCCGTTTCATGTGCTCTCTCTCTCTCTCAAATAAATAAATAAAATCTTTTAAAAAAATTTAAAAAAAAAGATTTTTTTAAAGAAAGGAATTGCATTAGAGTAGAGAGACCTAAGGTCACAACAACTGATGCATCACACAGTTCTAGAGAGGAAACTGGTTTACACAAAACAGTAAAAATCGACATTTTGGGTCCAAACAGGGAGATGTGAATAAGGTCTGCATATTAAATGAGATGAAAATTTACTGAAGCTGAAAGTGCTGATCATTTACTAGAAAAAAATCAGGTGACAAAACAGTATGCACAGCATGATCTCATTTTATGAGGGAAATCTACATATAAGCAGAGAAATGGGGCTGGAAGGATGTGATCAAGGTGTCACAGCAGAGCTGCCTGAGAAATGGGAACATAACACTTTTATATTTGCTTGCCCATATTTCTCATTTCCTACTGTGCATATAAACTGCATAAGATTATGCTGTAAAAAGAAGGAAATCACTGACCCTTCTCCAGGACTGAGGGGAATCCTGGTTTGGCAGAGGTTTCTAAGAAAGATCCCTGAGGGCTTGGGGGGCCAGAAAGTCAATATGAATGGAAAGTGTGGTCTACCACGCAAAAGGCAGCCTCACCTTGAACCACCTGCATTTGTGTCAGATGCTGGGGTTGGAGCAGTCCTGGGGGGTCTCCTGACCCAGGCCCTCTGTGTTATTACTAGGAAAACTGAGTCCCACAATTAGTTGATGGCAGCTCCAGGGCCATAAGCCACAGATTTGGCCCCTGCCGGGTCATATGGAAATGGCTGGCGCTTCAGGAACAGGGGGTATTCGACCCAGAGGAGTAAAGACAGGAAGGAGTGGATGGGAAGGAGTGAAGGGAGCAGGAGAGCTCTTTTCAAATACTGAAAGGCTGCCACATAGAAGAGAGACCCATGTGAGTCCCTGTGCAGAAGCGCAATGACTCTGTGGCAAGCGGGTTTGGCTCTAAGAGTGCGGGAGGGAGAAGATTCCAACAACAGCAGCTGTCCAGCTCGGGGATAAGGTGGTGATGCCTGCTGGGGGCTCAGGTGGCCTCCCACAGATTGCGGGGAGAACCGTTTTGCTGCTCTGGAACTCCAGGCTCCAGCAGAGCCAGGCAGATACTTTGCCCCATGCCCTGCGTCCTGAGAGGGGTGCTGGGGCTCTCCCCATGCTAAGGCGGCTGCTCAGCTGGCCTCAGAGGGAGCCACTGGTGAGGGTGAGGAGCTTGGCCGGCCTTTGGGGAAGGAGAAGGATCAGGATGGCTGCAGGAAATGTGGGCTCCAACAGGAACCACAGCACTGAGCTTCCTGGGATGGGGTACCTGGTTCTCAAACTTGATACCTGCCTCCTCCTCTTCCACCTACTGCTCCCAAACCCCGGCCATGCCCAGGTGCTATGGAGAGATGATTATCTCTCATCTCCCCTCTGCCAGGTGACAGAGAGGCATGGGTCGACCTAACCACGTCCTGGCTTCTCCCATGGACTAGGCCTGAGGTGCTCCCAGAAGAGAATGCCAGCCAGTGGCCCATCTGATGCCCTCGGCCCCCATGCTCCCCATGCAGAGCCTGAGGCCTTAAGTGGCCTTGGAAACTCACTAGGCAGGGCTTCTGTTCCCAGGAGAAAACCCTGAGCAGGTCAGAGTGGGCAGTGACAGGAGGGTGGGTGCCCTGCCCTCCCTGCCAGTCACCAGTCCCTGTGCCCACGGCAGGAGAGGACACTGGTTGAGGCGGGCATTTACTGATATTCCTCTGCCCACCCCACTGGCAACACCCACCCTCTGAGTCTTGCCCTGTTAACAACCAACGGAACTCCTGCTTCCCCTGAACAGACGCGGGCCTACCACAGGAGACACTCGGCTCGGCTGCCCCCCACAAGCCTGGCTCTGGCTGGCCTGCCGCCGCTAACACAGCCAGCTGCCAGCCAGGCCTGCCCATCGGAGCCCGAATGAGGGGTCACCAAGTGTCATCCTCCTTCTGTGCGCACGGTGGGTGCAGTCAGGCTGCAGAGCGCCCCTAGTTGGCCCCTCCACCCCCTGGCTGAGGCCCAGTGGGGCGCAAGCGCCCCCCCACAACCGCGTCCTGGAATTCCGTTCTCACAGACCCGGGGCGGCCCCGGGGCCGGGTTCTGACAGCTCCTGCCCCCCTCCCCAACATCGGGTGGGCTCTCACAGCCATCAGAGGGACCCGCACTGCGGGGGAGGGAAGGTGGGCAGGAAAGCCACCCTGGGCGTGCCGCGTGACGCTCGCTGCCGCGGGTGCTCGAGGCGGGGGGGGGGAAGCAGGGGTCCTACCCGGCCGGGGAGCCGGAGGGGCAAGAAGGGGGGCCCGAGGGGGAAAGGGGCGCCCGTTTGGGCGGAGGCTAGGGGCTGGCGCCGGCGGGGCCCCTCCCGGGCGGGTAGAGGGCAAGGGACGCTGGCGGGGCCCGGGGACACGGCGCCCTTACCTCCTCGCCTTGGCCGAAGCGCAGCCCCAGCGCCGCGACGCGCTCCACGCGCAGGAAGCCGTCGGGGTCGCGGCCGCACACCTCGAACACCTCGCGCAGGCGGCGCACGGAGCGCAGCAGAGCCGCGGGGGCGCCCGCCCAGCCCGCTCCGCCCGCCATCCGGCCGGCCCCGCGGCTAGCCCGAGCCCCGCGCCGCCCGCCGCGGCCGCCGCAGCCCGCCCCGCGCCGCCGCCGCCGCCATCGCCGCCGCGCGCCCTCCGGGCCGCCCGCCCGCGCGCCTCTGCGACGCGCAGCCTCCGCCCGCCGGCGGCCGAGCCGTGTCAGCGGCGGCGCCGCAGCCCCGCGCTCCGGGCGGGCAGGCGGGGAGGGGCGGCGGCGGCGGCGGCGCGGAGGCTGCAGACAAAAGGAGCCGCGCTCCCCCGGGTCTGGCCGCCCCCACCCCCGCCCCGCCGACGCGGTTTCCCTCTGTCGCCCGAAAAGCGGAGGGGGGCGCGCGGCCGGTGCCCGGAAAGTCCCCGCCGCCCGAGGGCCCCGCCCTCCTGGAAGAATGCAGAGGTGAGGCCCGGGTCCCGCGGCCTCTCCCCCGCCCTCGGCGCCCCCCGGCCGCCCATCCCCGCTCCCGGCGCCCCGGGTGGGTGCCCCGCGGGCCCGAGCGCTCTGGAGGTGCTAGGTGTTTCCCACGTGAGCGTTCGATTGTTACATTCATCCGGGCGGACGCGGAGACCCTGAGAGGTTGAACTACTTACCCTATGCCACACAGCTTGTGAGAGGCAGGGCTAGGATTGATACCCAGTCCAGATCTGGGTGCACCTAGACTCCCTACTCCTAACCTCTGTGCTGCCTCTCCAGGCTTTGGACCGCACAGTCGTCCCCAACAGCGCTTCTGGGGCCAGGTCGCTGCTGGGGAAGGACACCGAGAGGAGGAGCAGGAAACAGAGCTCTGGTCCCCGGCCCCAACAGGCCCCCCGGGGACAGGGGAGGTAGAGAGGACCAGGGGCAGGCTGGAGGAAGGAAAAACAAGGCAACTCGGTTTGCTGATTGCAGGGCCCAGGCACACCGAACGCCTTGGGAAGGTCCCCTCCCTTCCCCTGGGTTCCCACTCTCACCCTTCTTTGGCAGCCCTGGCCGCCCAAGCTGAGAGGCCAGGACAGAATCTCAGCCCAGAGGGCGGGCAGCAGCCTGCAGGCCTGGACCTGAGCCTCCTCTTGGTAGTGCTCAGCTGAGCCTCCACTGGGGCTCCTCATGCTGGCCCCAGCCCTACCTGGGGGCCCTGCAGGATCTGGCCTGCCTCCTCTCCTCCCCTCTACCCTGTGGTTCAGCAGGCCAGCCTGTGTCACCAGTTGCCCCCAACCCAAATGCAGGCCTTGGCTGAGTCCACTCCCACTTGTGCTCTCCCGCTCAGTTCAGAAGTCTCCTCATCCAGGAAACGCTCCCTGATGGCTCTCCATCTTGCCTGTCAGTCTGAGTTCTGGGGCCTTCCTCCAGATGCCTGCTTCGTTTTATCATTCTCTGGTGGGGTGCCCATGTCCCCCACCATGCTGGGAAACCCTCCAGGACAGGATGTGTCTTCATCACCTTCTTGTCCCTCATCTCCAGCCAAGGGTGGGTCCCGAAGAAGCCCCAGCCCCATTACCTGCAGGAGCCAAGAGCAGTGTGGGGACCCAGGCAGGGAATGTGGAGTGGCCTGGGGCCCAGTTTCATACATGGGCTGTGTGTTCTCTCCTCCCTGGCCTCTGGTCTTCCTGCTCAGCTCTGAATGAGCCCACTCTTCCCTCTGTGCAGCCCAAGTTCCAGGGGTGAATGTGGCCTTTATCTGCCCTTTGCTCCTGGATACTCACTTGAATTCCTCCGGAAGCACCTCCTGAGAAGAGAGGCTTGTGAGTTTGAGGATTGGAGAGTCCAAGGTGTGGGAGAGCAGGAGAGGGGAGGTCATGGGGTAGGGTTGGAGGTTGGGGGTGGGGTGGGTTCTGGGAAGAGCATGGGCTTCTCTGCTAGCTGGATGCTCCTCAGCAAGATATTTTGAGTCTCAGTTTCCACATCTGTACAATGGGGCTAATGACAATAACTCCCATAGAGGCTGGCCAAAGATTAGAGCTAACGTGCGTATTACCCCACCCCCATTTGCCCTGTGAAGTGGAAGAGGAAGTAGAGGGAGTCAGGGAGGCCCCGGGGCAACTGGGGAGGGGGGGTGGAGGCTGGCTTTTGGAGGTCCGTCGAGCTTCCAAGGAAGTTGGGGCTGCCACCTGCCCCTGGGACCCTCTTATGAATTCTTCCAAGTCAGCCCCTGCCCCTTCTCTCTCGCAAGAGGTTCACGCAGAAAGGAGATGAGCAGGGGCCATAGCTGCACAAATGGCTGTCAGAGCTCTCCGACATCACGTCCCCTAACTGGGGGGACCAGGGAGCTGGGACACCTCACCCAGTTCAGCTGGTCGAGGTGGGGGGGGGCTCAGATCTGAGCATGAACGCATCCCACGTGAACCACGGCCAAAGCCCACAATCAGATTTGTGGTTCTTCTCCCCCAAAGACAGGGTCACACCGGATTCCAAAGTTCCTTCCTCGGGGGAGCCCTCCCTGACCCCTGACTCTCCTCAGCTAGCTCCCTGGCTGCAGTTTTGGCTCTGTTGGGTGATGATTTGATGGATGCCTGCCTCCCCCTCCCCCCAAGATGTGACCTGGGGACTGGGGGCTGTCGCTCAGCATTGTGGTACTGGGGCCAGCAAGACATCGCAGGCACTCTCTGTGTTGTCACATTCTTTCTGTTTTACTGGCATGCTGGGGGACAGAGAAAGGAGCAGCCACAGTCCCTGTCCTTGCTGAACTGATAACTGTGCAGTGACGACACGTGGCCGGCACTGAGGGCCCAGGTTGTTGGAGGCGGACTGGGACCCGAGCCCCAGAGGCTCCCAAGTCTTTGGTCAAAGAGCTCAAAGTGCAGCCCCAGCAGCTACAGCAAGAGAGTAGCCATGCCAGAGCTGGAACCCTGGGGTGGAGGGGCTTGCCCCAGGGAAGCAAGAGGCCCCTTTGGGGGAGCAGTGAGCAAGAAGACCCAGGGCCTCTCCTCTCTTCCTCTTCCTCCAGGTGACCCGATTCCCTAGGCAATTTCCAACAGCTGCCTCAACAGGCCCATCTGGGAAATACACACGGAAGGAGCAGTGGGGATTCCAGCCCATTCTCTAGGGAGAAGCCTCAACAGGCTTCAGCCTCTCCCGCCTCCTGTCTCTCCTCATCCCAGCTCCCTTCAGCCTCCCTCTTCCCCGGGGCACCTCCTCACTCCTACCTCCTCCCCCAAGCCACTTCCAGTCCTTCCAACTCCAGTCCTTCCAAATTCCCTGGAAGTGGCATGGCACCTCCTGCAGGAAGCCTTCCCTGACTACACCTCCCTCACTTTGACTGCCTCTCCCCTCTGCTCCTGGAGCATTCTGTACAGATAGGTGACAAATACAGGCTGTGGAGCCACCCTACAGATGGGGATAATGCCATCAGGAGGGTTAATAGATGTAAATATCAGTGCCCAGGTAGTAGGTGCTAGCTATTGTGACTGTCCTTGTGTCTCTTTCTCCTGTTAGGTATCACGAGAGCAGTTGGGAATGGCTATGAAAGGACCCTGAGGGCGGGGACTGTGTTGTTTCTAGATTTTCTAGCCCCCAGCTCCTAGTACCGTGCCCGACACACACAATCAAGGTCTGTGGAGGAATAAATTAAGGAAGGAATGGGCAACTGTGGTGTGGTAGGCTGGAGAATGCCCCCTGCGGATAGTCACGTCCTCATCCCTGGGACCTGTAAATGTTCCCCTACTGTAACATGAGTCTTTGCAGACTTGATTAAGTTAAGGATCTGAAGATAGGGAGATTATCCTGGGTTATCCAGGTGGGTTCTAAACACAGTCACGCATATCCTATAAGAAAAAGGCAGGGGCGGCTGGGTGGCTCAGTTGCTTAGGCATCTGACTCTTGGTTTTGGCTCGGGTTGTACGCGCTCTCTCTCTCAACTGAATAAATAAAAAAAATCTAAAAAAAAAAAAGAGGCAGAGGGAGATCTGACACAAACAGAAGAGAAGGCAACATGATGACATGGGGCAGAGATCGGGGAAGCAGCCCTAAGCCAAGGAATCCTGCAGCCACCAGAAGCTGAAGAGGGAAGGCCAAGAATCTTCCCTTGAGCCTCCAGAGCAAATGCGGCCCTTGATTTTCAGACTCCTGGCCTCAAGAAATGTCACAGAATACACTTCTGTTGTTTGAAGCCCCCCGGTGTGTGGTAGTGTGTCACAGTAGTGTGGGTCCCACACAGCTGGGCTGAACACCAAGTTCTGCTCTGTTCGCCCTATGATTCTGCACAACTTCACTTCTCTGAGCCTCGGTGTTCCTGTCTGTAGAGTGGGGATAGGAGTTCCTACCTCGCAGAGGTCCTGCAGGTTTGTAATGAGAAAATGCATGTGACGGCCCTGGGGCGTGCCCAGGTGGAGAGGTCTAGAACCAGTCTGAAAGGGGGAGGCATTTCTGATTTTCCGGTAAAGGCCTTGACTTCATCGTCCATGTTGTGTGGAAATAGGGCAGGATCCAGTTTCTTCTTGCTCACAACCTGCTGTTTTGGTTTGTTTTTTATTTAACCATGAATAATTATGGCTCTGGAGAGGAGGAAGGTGGTGTGAATTCACTTGCTTTCTTCACCTGTCCTAAAATATGCTTGGTCCGCAGGGAAGCCTGCGGGAGCAGCCGGCACTGCCGGGCGGTGCCAAGGTCGGGGGGCATCCAGGTGACAAGGCATCTACAGACCTTGCTTCCCTTCCCTCACTGTGGGAACCTTCCCCAACCTGAGGGAGCAGAGGGAGCAGGCCCAACCGATTGCTAACCTTCCTTCCAAGATTCTAAGAAGAGTGCCCAAACCTTACTTATTCTTCCCAAGTGAGTTCCAAATCCTGTCACCAGTGGCAGGAATGGCTCCTAACGGTGGCTTCGGGCCCGGGGCACCAGCTCCGGATTCCTCTAGGGTCGGGAGGCGGCCTCCAGCCCCGGGTCTCATCGACCGGAAGGCCCCTCCCCGCGGATCCGCACCTTGCCGGGCTTCCAGCGCTCTCTGCTGCCCCCTAGCGCAGGAGAGAAGAACTCCCAAGTCCCCCGCGGGAGCGGCCGAAGCCTTCTGACAGTCTGACCCCAGCCGGGCCCTCTGTTCTGAAAGGCAGTAATGCCCTCTACCACACTGTCCGTTTCTTTCTTTCTTATTTTATTTTATTTTTAAAAAGATTTTATTTATTTATTTGACAGAGACAGAGACAGCGAGAACAGGAACACAAGCACGGGGAGTGGGAGAGGGAGAAGCAGGCTTCCCGCTGAGCAGGGAGCCCGATGTGGGACTCGATCCCAGGACTCTGGGATCATGACCTGAGCCGAAGGCAGCTGCTTAATGACTGAGCCACCCAGGCGCCCAACACACTGTCCGTTTCTTGAGCATGGGCCTTGACTCCAAGACACTGACTCAACATAGAGTCGATCGATGAAATGCCTGACTTGTCTTAAGCATGTTCCCTCTGCCTGGAACGTTCTTCCCCTTCTCGTCTCCACAGCCATCCCTCAGATGCCACCTCCTCCAAAAAGTCTTCCCTGGGTGAGTTGCCCTCACTGCTCTGCTCTTACTCCATGCAGACTCTCCTAGAGTGTTTTCGTGGTGCTCCGTGATGCCCTGCCCACGTGCTGACCTTCCCCTGGCCAGGACACCAGGCCCTCTGCGTCTCTGCTCCTTGGGACCTCAAGGTCGACGTCATTCCAAGACCAAGAAGGGAGAACTGACGTCAACATCAGGGCCATGCTCTCATCCGCTGGCTCCCATGTGATTGTGTTCACTCGGGTGTCTAATGTGCGTATGTGTGCACACACATACACATACGTACTGTTAAAATACAGATCACAGATTTTACCATTGGAACCTACCTTCCTGGTGACCTCGCTGACCGGCATACCTTTGGATCTACTTTCTTCTTCCTCGGAAGACCCTTCCTCCAGCCTCTGTAACAACCGAGCTAGCCCTTCCTGGGGCCTACTCCATGCCAGGCGCTGGGCCAAGGGCTCGGTGAACCAGCTCTGTTGTCTCCAAGAGCTCCATGAGGGCATTTCTTTATTAACTCTGTCTTCAGGTGAGGGAAGTGAGGTACAGGGGGGTGATGTGATTTGCTCAAGGTCACAGAGCTGATACCTGTGGGAGCCAGGGCTTCTCTAAGCTGTCTGGCTCCAGGTGCGCTCTCTCTGTGAGGCCTCGTTTCCCCCCTCTGCTTTCACCTCCTGATAGCACCTGAGTCTCCCTGTCTTCACGGAGTGAACTGCCCCCCCCAGCAAGGTGTGTTCAGAGCATCCATGTGTCTCTGCTGGGGAGTCGGACTGAGAGCGAATGTGTCCCAGGGGCCTTTGTTTGTCTTGCAGGTCTCAGAACACACAGGCTCCTTGGTCCTGCCAGGCCCGGGACCACAGCCTGGTCAGCACCAGGGGATGCCATCTGCTGACATCCTCCTACTTCCAGCAGGCCCGCAGATACTCTGCACTGTTGGGAGTCTGGCAGGCCCATCCTGGGATTCTGCTGCTTTTTGTGGGAGGAATGTGATGGGAAGGCCAAGAATACAGGTTTCCAGGTTTCCTGGGTGGTTCGGGTCCTAGGATCGAGCCCTGCATCAGGCTCCCTGCTCAGCGGGGAGTCTGCGTTTCCCTCTACCTCTCCCCCCTGCTTGGGCTCTCTCTTCTCTCTCAAATAAATAAAAAATCTTAAAAAAAAAAAAAAGGTACAGGTTTCAGACTCAGAAGGCTTGGGATCCACATCATGTCTCAGCCACCTGTAAGCCATGTGACCTTGAGAGAGAGAGAGTGCAAGCAGCGGGGAGGGAGAAGCAAGCTCCCCACTGAGCAAGGAGCCGGTTGCAGGACTCGATCCCAGGACCCTGGGATCATGACCTGGGCCGAGGGCAGACGCTTAACTGACTGAGCCACCCAGGCTTCCCTAATCTCAATGTTCTTACCTCTAAAATGGGAATAATCCTATCTACCTCACAGAGTTGTAAAGACAAAATAAGATCGTGTGAACCTTCCCACCTCAGTATTCTCACAAAATACTAGTGTAAACACGGACTAATGTTTGGTGCACATAGTGCTTTCTATTGGTCGGCTCTCTAGTTAATCATCATCTTGGAGTTGAGACTCATGTCACAAGGTGCCTGGAATATATTTTTTTAAGGATTTATTTATTTACTTGAGGTGGGGAGGGGCAGAGGGAGAATCTCCCACAGACTCCAAGCCAAGTGCAGAGTCGGACACGGGGCTTGATCCCATGACCCTGAGATCACGACTCGAGCAGAAACCAAGAGTCAGTTGCCCAACCGACTGCACACCCAGATGCCCCAGAAGATGCCTGGGATATTAACAAGGGCTCAATAAATGGGGAAATGGCAGGCGGTGTTGCTGTGCTAATTATCAGCTTCCCCCCTGGGGCCCCTCCCTTCAGGGGATCATACACTCTGCTCTATGGAACTCAAAAGTAGCCATGTGTGATGTGCTTTGGCCGGTGAAATGTGGAGGAAGTGTGACTTAGGAGCCAAAGCATGGTTCTTCATGTCTCCTTGTCCCCTGCCATGGGATTGGCAATGTCCCAGATAGATGATGCTTGTCAGCCTGGGTCATGGAATAAAGGTGAGATCGGGTGAAGTAGGGCCATTTGTTACTGAAGGGTAACTGAGCCCACCCTAACTGTCACAGGAGAAGGGATCCTGGTTATCCCAAAGGCCTGGTGATCAGAGAGCCAGAGACTGTCAGGATGGGGACACCGGCCCGCCAACCCCTTTGTCTGATCCAAACTCAATCCTTGACTGTTGGAAAACCCAGTCTCAAGAGGGAAAGTGAGTGGCCAAGATCACAAAGCTTTTTGGTGGCAGAGATGGGACCCTGGCCTAGGGGGCTTCTTGGCCCCCATTGGTGCTCCTTCCCACACAGAAGTGTTGGGGCAGGAGCTGGGGCAGGTGAGCCTGGAGTGACTGATGCAAAATCTCAGGCATTAGGCTAAAGCCCCAGCTATTGATCTGCCACCCCTACCTGAGAAGCTTAAAAACCGAAGAAAACAGAAATCTAAGGTGTCCCCGTTTTGCGGAACACACATCTGGGAGGGGCGTGGGGGCTGGGAGCTGGGCTGGACAAACCAGGATCGCTGAGATTTAGGCCTAGGGAGTGTGTCAGGTTTCCTGCTGGGAACCGCCCCCCAAGAATGACATGGCATGGGAGGCACAGGATGGTCACCTTGGGGTGGAGCCCTTCGGAGGCCTCTAGGGAACAGATTGAGGTGCAGTGGGTTTTTTAAAGTAAGCTCCATGCCCAACATGGGGCTCAAACTCACGACCCTGAGATCAAGAGTCACAAGCTCTACCGACTGAGCCAGCCAGGCCATGTTTAGAGGGGGCTCCACCAGGGAGCCTGGACTCCAGCAAGAGCAGCCCAAGGAGCAAACAGCAAAGCTGCAGAGAGGACTCCGCAGCAACATCAATCTGCCTCCCTGGGGAGAGGCCCGATTCTCCTGCGCTCCCTGCTGTTCAAGGGAGGTAAGATCACTCCTTAGAAGCAGCTTTTGTCTTCTAGACATCTATGTATAAACTCTATCAATATATATGTACACATATATAAACATAATTTGGGATCAACCCTCATACACGGTTTTTAAGTTCTTGACTCTATTGGAAGTTTTCCTTCAAATTTAAATATTCTTTTTTAATAGATTTTTAAAATTTATTTGAGAGAGGGAGCGAGAGCACAAGCAGGGGGAGAGGGAGAGGGAGAAGCAGACTCCCTGCTGAGCAAGAAGCCCGATGCGGGACTCGATTCCAGGGCCCTGGGATCATGACCTGAGCCGAAGGCAGATGCTTAACTGACTGAGTCACCCAGGCATCCCCAAATTTAAATATTCTTTAAACCCATTTAAAAAAAAAAAAGATTTGAGAGAGAGAGGGAGCATGAGCAGGGGGAGGGGCAGAGGAGAGAATACTCAGGCAGACTCCCCACTGAGAATGGAGGGGGCTCAATCCCAGGACCCCAAGTTCATGACTGGAGCCAAAATCAAGGGTTGGAGCTTCAGCCGACTGAGCCACCCAAGTGCCTCCTTTAAACCCACTTTAAAAGGCTGCATAAGGAGGCCCTGTCAGATTCCAGAAAGTGCTGGATGAATGTAGATAACTGAGCCAACATTTTGGTTGTCTCCAGGTGTTTTGATATTATAAATAATACTTTGATGGAAGTCTTAGCACTCTGATTACTTATTTCTCCAGGCGAGATTCCCAGATACAGTATGACTGGGGCAAACAGTGTGGATGTTTTTAAGGCTAGTGGTACAGAAAGGTGATGTCAAGTCCACACTTCTCTCCTGACCGGCACCAAGTATTAGATGTCTTTGCTAATTTGGCAGATGAAAATGGTATTTCACTGTTTCTATTGGCATTCTTTTGCTGACTGGGTATGAACTTTTTCATCGTATAGTAATTAGCAATTAGTACAGTATTTCCTTTCTGTGGATTAGCCATTCATGTCCTTTGCCCATTTTTTCCCCCTTTGTGGGCCTTTTCTCCAAGTTGATTTTAACGAACTCTTTCTAATGAGAGCAATTTCTTAGTTTGTTGGCCTTTAAATTTCGGGTGTGAGTTCTTTGGACATGAGGACATTTTAAGCATAACCTTTAGGATTTCTTCCACTGCTTTTAGGCTTACACGGTCCTTCCCTATTGTGAGTTATTGATGTTCGTGGCTGACATTTCTAGCTGTCCTTCTGGACAGTGAGGAATAGCTTTTTCTGATCCTTGTGATTTATTTTGTGGAGCAGTGTGCCAAGTTCTAGCAGTGACTTTGAGCAGACGTGCTGGCACGTCTGCCCTTGGGCCTGTAATTACTAATGCAAGACCCTTCAGATGCTGGGCTGTCCAAGCCGGTAGCCACTTGTAACTGTTTATTTAATAAAGTGAGTTCCTCAGTCTCAATAGCCACATTTCATGTGTTCGACAGCCACGTGTGGCTGTGGCCACCATATTGGACAGTATGTATAATGGAACATTTCCATCATCCCAGGGAGAGACTGGGCCGGGCTGCCTGAGCTCTCCCTCTGCTGTCTGACCAGTCCTTTGCTGCGGGCACCTAGGCACTCTGGAGCTCTAGAAATTGGGCGAGCATCGCCCCCTACCGACCAGTGGTGGACATGTAGCAAGTTGGGAAATGAGTTTTTGTGGCTTTTATGTTAATGAGATTTGGGGGTTACTGGGGCTTTTTTTTTTTAACTATAGTACAATTAGGACCTTTTTGCTTGTTCCACTCTATTTAGTTTAATTGTATTATCAGTCTTAAATACTTAAAAATTTCTATATCTAAGTTTCCAACTACACTTTTTTTTTCCCCTTAGCCATGCTTGTTTACTCTCCAAGAGGTACCCTAGGACATTTGTTAGGATCTTGATTGGAAGTGCATTAAATCAGTAATTTGGGAAGACCTGGAACTCTTATAATATTCAGTTTCCCCACCCAGGTCTGTGGTTTGTCTTTCCATTTCCTCAGCTCTTCAGGCCGGCCCCTCACACGTCAGCCTGCTGAGCAGTGTTGTGGTGGACTGAATCCACAACAGAGGAAGGAGAATGAGGACAACACAGTGACTTTTGTATAAAGCAAAATTAATTCCTCTAAAAGAATTCCCCCCTCTCTACCCTTTTGGGATTGAAATTGCTTTTCCATTATAAAAGACTTTTTAAATTTTTTTTACTTTTTTCTAAACACATGAGTTGACAAAATACATTTTGGAAATTTCATTGATAATGTGAAATCTGAAAACCTGGATTATAGTTTTTAATAGGCCTTTATTACATAGACATAGGTCCTCTCCATTTTGGTAGGGACTTTTGCATTGGGATTGCTACTGTGAATGGGGTCCTTTTTTCTATTATATCTATTTCTATAGTTCCCTGATAATGGAGAGCCTTAAGTGTTATTCAGCAACCCTCTGCTGAGTACATTGAGCAAGCACGACCCCTGTAGCTGGAGGCTCAGAGTCTAGCCCGGGGAGTAGCAATGCTTGATCACAACACTGTTCACGAGAAGCTGTTATAGAACCAAGAAAAAGAAGTGCCTGAACAGAGCTATTTCCAGGAGGTGCTTATGCTGGAGTTCTTTTGTGAAAACAAGGGGTCCAATAAATGCTTCCTCCATGAATGAATGAATGCTGCCAACTCAGAAATTGACTATTTTATTAATGAAAAAAACTTTTTTTGTTTTTTGTCTCCTGTAGAATCCTAGAAATAAGTATGCGGGGTGGTACTGGGGTTTTTGCTTAAAGCATAGATCACCTCATTCCTCTCTGCCTTCCATCCACAGATTACTAAATTGTTAAGACAGCATCCCTTGGGACACCTGAGTGGCTCAGTTGTTAAGTGTCTGCCTTCAGCTCAGGTCATGATCCCAGGGTCCTGGGATCGAGCCCCGCATCGGGCTCCCTGCTCAGCGGGAAGCCTGCTTCTCCCTCTCCCACTCCCTCTGCTTGTGTTCCCTCTCTCGCCATGTCTCTCTCTGACAAATAAATAAAATCTTTAGGGAAAAAAAAGAGAGCATCCCTTGCCGTCAATTTCTCATTTTACTTAGACTTTGCGCCAGACTCAAAGATACAGAGTACCCCTAGTTTTGCTGTTCTGGGGCTAAGGCATGTTTTTATGGAGTTAAAATGTAGAAAATTAGGGTGCATTGCCCAAAGTGGGACAGAAGAATGGAGGAAAATAAAGAACAGAATGAGTGGATCTCTTTTCTGGTGTGCTGCTTTCTGCCTTGATGTTGTTCTGCTCCCTGTGCTCCCTGGGCCAGGTCATCCCCAGCCTCAGCTACCTTCTCTATCACCTTATTTTCAACTGCTCACTAGACGGAACTCCGCCTGGACACACTTCTGGGTTATTTCTCAAGTCCCTGAGGGTGTCCCAGAAAGCAAAAGTCTGTGCAAAGAAAAATGGACATGGGGCCCCACAAAAGATAAATAACATGGTCCATGTCCTCAAGGAGCTTATTGTCAAGGGATGGAGGGGTGCGGTCCACGGGGTTATTACCCCAAAGGCATCCCTAGTTTTGGCTACCATGCATTAGGCCCCAGGAAGAAGACAGCTAACTGCATTATGCCTGGGCACCCAGAGGCTTTAAACCTTGTCTGTCCCTCCCAGGACCCCATCCCAGAGTCTGGCTCTGCCTCAGAAGTTTGGGATGGGCCCAAGAAGTATCAGCAAGCTCTTCAGGTGAGGTACACCTGCTTTCTCAGTCTTGCCGTAAATGGACCAGCACGAATTGGTTTCATGGTGTTTTATAGTCTTTTATTTAATGCCAGACACCGTTATCCTCCTAAGGCCCAGCTCTGTCCGGGCTACAGGGTTTAGGCTGGATTCTTTCTCCATCTGGGAGTAGCCCACATAATGGGGTAGATAAAATAGTAAAGCTCATGGAAGCTGAGCCAGAGAAAGTGTTTTCCAGTGTTTACATGTGTAGTGTCATGACAGAGTCTGTTGAGGGAGAGCTGAAAAGTTGAACTGTGGGGTGCTAACATAAGGCCCTCTGACTGCTCAATCTCGGGGTGTCCTGGCATTTCTAAGTGCTCATGTTAAAAGAAGTCAAGACAGCTTATTCCAGAGAACAAAGTCACCCCTCAGCTTGGCAGGTTGTGAAAAAGCATTTGATGATGGGTTCAGGACATTCAACCCCAAAA
Source organism: Leptonychotes weddellii (assembly GCF_054177405.1). NCBI lineage: Eukaryota > Metazoa > Chordata > Mammalia > Carnivora > Phocidae > Leptonychotes > Leptonychotes weddellii. Next base: position 35,272,061 of record NC_138383.1, read on the forward strand.
TATGGCACCTTGGCATATTGAAGATTTTAAGCTGAAGGAGTCTGAGAAAAGAGTGGAGGCATGCACTAACCTTGTCCCTGCCCTGAAAACCGGACAGAAAACCCTCCTGTGAGAGGCATCCTCCCTGTGCCCAGAAAAGAGAAGCGTCCTTATCTCCAAAGATAAGACAATGGCAACACGCGGGCCTTGCTAAGCTTCCTCCTGGTTGACTACACTTACCTCCTCCTCTCGGACCTATCACGTTCCTCCACGACCGCCCACTCTTCATCAGACCTAGCACAGAAACACTCAGGGTTAACGGTTTCTCCAGGTCTTCATTTTCTGAGGAAGGCTCCTGTGTCACGTAAACTTGTATGAAAACAGAATGCATCTGGGCTGTGTGCTTCTCTTCTGTTGGGCTGTCCCTTGTCAGTTTGATTTTCAGACCCAGCCAGGGACCCGAAGAGGCTCGAGGAAAACTCTTCCCTCCCCTACACATTTCACCAAGATTATTTTACTTTTAGTTTAGAGAGTCTCTGGAAGTAGAAAGGTCTTTCCCACGGACGGGCTGGGGGAGGGAGGAGAACCCAAGGCATACTTAAAAGAAAGGAAATGGGCTTGAGGTTTCAAAAGATCAGGAAGAGTGGTGGGGGGGGGAATGTGAAAACAGAGCTGAGGCATGTGAAGAAATTAAACAACTCCCCACATCTTAGAGCAGATTGAATTTACATTTTACTTAAAAAAGGGGGGGGTGGAGTACATACACAGGGAGGAAGATGGGGTGGGGAACAACAGTGATCTGAGATGGAGTTCTACAATTTTCCCCTACAATGATCGGTTCTGACTGTTGGGCAGTATCTCTCCTGCTGGCATACAATATTAACAAGGTTGTAGACGAGGGAACTGCCAGAGTCTAGGCCCAGATGGAAAGGAGAGGAAGTTACCATATACAAATGTAAGTTTACAACACACAGCATTTTCTTTAAATGATGGGACGCAGTCGCAGGAAGAAGTTAACAATACTAACACGAGAATAATCAAATTTTTGTTATCCATGTACAGCAACTAACTGCTTTACAAAAAAGCAAAATAATACAATATATCATCACATGTATTTACAGTGTAGTAAATATACTTTTCTGTCAAATTTTACACAAACTATTTACAGGTGAATATACTGCTTTAAAAAAAATTGTGTGGCTGACATGAAGAGTGAATTTTTGTTTAAGTCCATTGCATAACATTGAATAAGACATGCCTCATTATGCCTGGAGGGTTGGGAGGGGTGTAAAACAAAACAAGAAAACAAACAAAGGCCAAACAAACTGAAAAACCCTAAAACCCACTAAGTAGGAGGGAGGGCTGCCAGCTTCCATCCTGTGGGGGTGGCAGCTGACCGCTCAGGGTGGCGTCCTCAGAGCCGGGCTCAGGACCGGCACAGGGCTGGCATTCAGTAATGAACATGTTAGTCGAGTGGATGAAGGACAGAGCCTCACCACTTTTCCCCAAAGCCAGTGAACCGTATTCTCAGTGTTGGCAAACAAGGGCCCACCCCTGAGACTAGAGCAGTGATAAAACAGGTGGGTTATGTACAATGAAAACGTGATGAGTTTATGTTTGCCTCTTTAAAAAAATCAGGGGGAAACATCCACAAACCCCAAACAAATGACTTCTAATGTTCTGTATAGAACTTACATTGGATTACGCAAAATGGGAAACCTGCTCTGAACTTCAGATTTCTCGTGCAGATCATCGTATGAGGCCTAAGTGTTTCATTTCTCAGGGGAAGCATACTGGTGAGACTTAGCTCATGTTCACTTTAGTTACCTGGAAAGCTAGATTTTCCTCAAAAGTCGGAAGTTCTCTAAACAAGGTAAATTTTAAACCTTAGTAGGTTTTCAAACTTCCAGGATGTACTGGTCAAAAGTGTTTTTGCAGTTCAAAGAAGGCTCAATTTTGATTTGTGCAACGCTGATCATTTCATGAGGTACTTCAAGTGAATTCATTCCATTCATTACACTGGAGGGAAATAATGAATAAATTTAAGAAATAGCATACCTTGGAAAACTTGTTATGGAAACATCACTATTTTTTTAACAGAAAACCTTTGGCAGTTTCTCTATTTTGATGGGAGAAGCAAAATAGCATAACAACACCCACCAACATGCACCAAACCAACCAACAAAGAGGAAAAACATGGAACCACAATGATTAAAGGCTCACATCTGCCTTTTATTCCAGGATCCAAGAAGTTGCGACACCTTCCCAGAAGCACTGGGTTGCGGGAGAACCAAGACCTAACAGCAGCTTGGCATCGGGATATTAAGGATCTGTTTCTAAACTCAATTCTCGTCTCAGCGTCTTTAGAGTCCTAGCTGCTCTGTTACTATGAACATTCTACCCTAATGCAGCCTCTACAATAGTTAAAAACAAAAGTTTAGTTAATTGCACCTGTCTTCAATATTTTCCAACAATTCTACATCAAAATAACTATTAATACTAAAGTTTTTTCCTTTTATTTTGGCAAATGGTTCTTACTTTTCCCAGACTGTAAACCAATTAAAAAAATTAAATTCTTGTTATTTCTGAATATCAAAAGCAATTTTATTTACATTAACATATTACATTGTTACTGTGTGGATAAATGTGAAATGTGTTGTATTATTAAAATCAGAACACTTCAATGTACCATTATTTATTGATTTAGCTGTGGAATTTAATTTACTGAAATCCACTCATGAAACAGCACCACAGGAAGCACCCCCTCCCCGGGTGTCTTTTCCCCTCCCCAAGCCATTACATTGGAACATAGAAAGGGAACCTGGGAGTAGGGGGATAATATCTTTTTGTAATAAATATGGTTTAGATCTAAATTGGAACATCCAGATACTACTAATATGCTCACTGAAGTCAAACAATTCTGCATACTGCAGGTACCACAAAAAAACTGGATCTGCATTACTATGGAAATTCCAACACCATGATAATCCATACCGTTTCAGTATAGCAGCAACTCTTAAGGTCCCCTATTGTCATCCTAACGCAGGCTGACCAGTCCTTTCACAGTGATTAAATGCAATTCTATCAAATAGAACCCCAATGTTTGCTAAAGAGATTCCTGATTTTTTTGGAGGGGAGGGAGAAGATTACAAGACACTTAAAATACATGTTATCGAAGAAAGTTTTGATAATATACACCATACTCTGTGTTTCTGGTAAAATTATTAAACAAAATAAAAGCATCAGCTACTCTAAAAGTCACGTACCATTCCATTTTGCTACGGAGCTAATGCAAACATCTATGAAAATTACCTTCAAGGAACAATTTTCAACACTTTGTTCACTGATTACCCTGCTCAGAATTATTTAGCAAAGAAGAGAGGAGGGGGAAAACATATAATTACTATACTTAGTATAGTTTTGGCTTATAAAAACAAAAAACAACAACTTTTAGTATATTTAAAGATTAAAAGATAATCAACTGGAGAAAAAAAATAAACTAGTTTGGATGACTGAGTTTGGATAAGGCCTCAGAACCCATCGCTTAATTCAGTAACGTTAAGATATACGTGGTTATGCTTATTTTCCTGTAATTATTGCTAATACTCAAGTGTTAGTACTTCCTAAGAACTCATTACAAAATACTAAATCCCTCCACCCCCCAAAGTACCTTGCCTGTGGCTTTATGGTGTGAAGTCACTGAGGCTTGACCTCTATGGTTCCTTCAGTTTTGTAAGGTAAAAAAAAGTCCACAGCTAAAAGTCAGATTAAACATACTGGGGTTATAGTATTATTTCTCCCATAAACTTCTATCTTGAAAAGTGTGTAAATAAGACTAACACTTTACTTTGTATGATGAAGAAGGGGAAACAGAGAAGGCAGAGAGCTCTGTGCAAATGGCTTTCATAGCTGGTCAGTGGTAGCAGTATTCGAGAATTCATCCTCTCTCACAACTGGGATGTTCTCAGTGCAAGCGTCCTGACCTCCCACTTTCTTTGCAGTTGTTCTGAACACCTGCTTACACCAGACACACCAAAAGTAGAAGGAAAAAAAAGTTAAAGAAAAAGCAGCATTAAATTTAGGCAATGCTTCCAAGAGTTGATCATCTGGCAACATGGCAGACGTGGGTGGGCTCATTATAAACATGAAGTGCAGCATCACAGCACGGTGGTGAAGGGGTCACTAGTGACGAGCCCGTGTGAGTTAAGTCTGTTTGAAAAAGGAAAGAAAGAAAGCTTCACACGATCTTCTTAATGCTATTACGTTTGAAACTGCCAGCGCTTCTTTGCTTCTGCACTTGGCTTGCGGATCCATGGCGAGTTCGTCCACTGTTACAGTGCCCGGTGGTGGGGGAGAGTTCAACGTTCTCCTTGTCGATTCCTGGGGAGAAGCAGAGCAGCCCGTTACTCCCCCTCCTCTGGAGTTACGCCCCAGGCCTGAATCTCATGCTGCAGATGCGAGATACAACCTGGCGAATTGTTTTCCCGTATTTCAACAGTCAACTGCTAGGATGTTTACAAAGACCTTGCCACAGAGAAAACGTCACGTTTTGCTAAGCAAAACTTGCTATCACAGCAGAAAAATAGCGTGAGAAAAAAAACTGAGAAGTTGCAAAGGAAAGCTAGAGGCAGGCAGGTTTGAGCTGAACGAAGGCTAGCACCTAGGGCTCCTTCCTCCACATTATACCAGAAGCTTCCAGCAGAGGTCAGCTTCTAGCCACATATCCTTACTATACTCTCCAGTTGCAGAAGGTACTGAAATTTGTCATTTCAAAGAAATGAAGATACTTTATTTTTTTTTTCATAGTGCCTGTCCCAAAGGATCTCCAATATTTACTGAGAAAATAATATATGACAAAGGTTATATTGTAGAATCTTTGCTTTAACATTTTCAACTATGGCAAATCCCTTCATGTTCTGCACCTAAAAGAGATGTCATTCATTTCTTTCATGGAGAAAGACTTTAACCTCCAAAAATTGGGCCCTACCGTGAATTTTAGAAATAGTCCAAGCAGTAACCTCATAAAAGTAACCAGAAGCAAAAAAAAAAAAAAAAACCACCAAAACAAGATACTTTTTGCCCACTCGATTAATAAAGACTGCAAATTAGATAAGTAACAGAAGAGTGGTTATCCCAGGGAAGCAGTGACTGGAAGGGGACAGGGAGGTGGTCTCTTGGGGTGCTGGTAATGTTCTCTTTCTTGATCCAGATGTTGGATTTTTAAGTGTTTACTTCTTAAAAGTTCACTAGGTTGTAAACTTGATCTGTATACTTTTCTGTTACACTTCAATAAAATTTACCAAAATAATTAGTGCTTATACCCACCTGTGGCATAACTTGGTGGGAGAGCAGAAAGCTGGAGAGCACTTTAGCAATTTATATCAAAACGTCAAGTACTGTTTGATATTTACTGATACAGAAAGATGACCATAATTTTGAAGGAAAAAAAAATCTCACATACAGAAAAACATCTGCCAAATTTGTTACTTCTGGATGGTGTTAATTCAGGTAATTTTTACCTTACTCTTATCATACCATTTGAATTTTAAAATAAACATTAAGTCTGAGAAAGGAAAAATACTCATTTTGGGACAAAGCACCATTTTAAGTCAAAAAGTATTTACATTATAGAAAATGGACACAGATCCACACATCTACTTATTGGCTCAAGAGCAGGAAATGGATTTGTGATGATCTTCTAGGAGCCACACATCATTTAGGTTCAGCCTTGCATTCAATTCAGAGTGTAAGGCATCTATCTAGAGACACGTGGCCACATTTCCATAGGCTCAAAAAGATTTGCTGTCTAGAACTTATCAAAGGAACAGTGGGCATTTGTTAGTGCTTCCCTATGAAAAAGTGCACTGGGCTAGGGGCTGGATGTAGTTAAACAACACCCACCACACCTCTTGAGGAGCCAAGCACAGTGGACCGGCATCTCAAATCTGTTCTATTTCAATCATGTGTGTGGAAAGATGAATGGAAGAAAGGATACCACTAATGGTCACAGAACTTTTCTCTGGCTAACAGAACTCTGGATGATTTTTATTCTCTTCTGCCTATTTATTTGCATCTTCTCCAGAGTGATTTTTTAAGAAAAATAACAAAATTGAAAGGAGGCTGCTCATCACCTCCAGCGTGCCGAGCTCTGTGGTGCATGTAGCGCACGCTCTCTCCGTTGCCTTGCCTGAGTCTCCACAAGAGAAATTCGACCCATTTTTTCCTCATCTCCATTTCCTTCACGATGCATTCTGCTGCGTCCTGCCAGAGCTACTGTCTCCCCCTGTCTCTCCCTGCTTCTAGGTGGCACTTATATTTCTTACATTCTGCCTCTGCTACTACAACTTGTGTATACATCTTATTTCCTATATGACAGTAAAAGCACCTAGAAAAGCAAAGATCATTTATTATTCATTTTTATTTTCTGGTAGGATCTAGTTGGTATCTTTTTCAGTAAATATTGGTTGAACTGAATGCTTCCATTTTTAAATGTGATCACTGTTGTAATTCAGAGCCTCAAAGCATGCAACAACCCCTGATCTCCAGGGTGTGGAAAAGAAAAAAAAAATTTTTTTAGCTTCCTCCATCTGAAATTATCATGAACTTAGTGCATCTGACTTTCCATTTCCTTAAATCTGCATGTGGCCTACAAGTTCAAGTCCACAGTTCCACATGTGGGTTCTCTAAAAAGACAAGGGTTTGAAACAACCAGAAGACAGCCATCAGGAGGCGCCCAGTGTGGCCCACCACGAGGAGGGACTGTGGCTCTCTGCCAGCAATCTGCCACCCTGGGGCTTGTTCTTGTGTGCCCACCTGTGACACGGCCTTGCCACCATGAGACTCCACTCCCTCGGGGGAGAAAGCAGTCATTACGCTGCAAGGTGGCAATGCTTTCGTTTCAGGACAAGGGCCTGTTGCCCACTGATATTCTTAAGAATTAAAGTTACAGAAGTTGGGGTCACATAGATTAAGTCACTATGGTGAAGATTTCTTCAAAGAAATACTAAGGATATTCTATTTTCTGTTAAGCAAATAACCTCCAGACCTCTAAATAAAATTTTAAAAGCCTTATTTATTTCCTGTTAAATGTTAAGGATAGAAAGCAAGGTATAAAGTTTTACACATATGAGGACCTCTACTATGTAAAGAAAACACACCAGAAGAAGATGTACTAAAATGTTAATAAACAGTGATTATCTTAGAGCAGTGGGATCATGGGTGATTTTTTTCTTCTATTCTTCTGAATTTTCTAATTGTTTTCCTAATGAACACGTGTTTCTTTTGGTAAAAAATGTTAGAGTATCACTGACTTAGGCCCATCGCTTATAGCCAAAAGCTTCTATGCTATGTGAGAGGTTGATGTCCTACTTCCACGCTCAAATTAATTTTCATCTCAATTCTTGTTTTTGTATGTGTGTTTTCTTCCTATGCAGTGACCCAACTCTGTAAACCACACACAGGTAAATGTGGCATAACTGATTCCCAACATCACAGCAAAGCTGTTTTACTTTAAAGATCAAAGGAGAAGCTGACATAAACATCGTGGAGGGTCATTTTTAAGGAAAAAAATCCATTAAAGATGCATTATATTTATACCAAGGTACAGCATCTTGGAGAAGCCAAGTTGGTAAGAAGCAGCAATCATAGTGTCCAGTTCTGCCACTTCTGTTTCCAAGCATAATTAGCACGTTTGAGAATTTTGGCAGCAGTCCTTTTTGCCCTCTTCGGTGAAATCTAGAAACCTCTCTAACACACTAGTGAAGGATCTGGTCTTAGCATTCCATAGGAAGAACTCTCAGATGGTCAGCCAGACTGCTCAAAGGCAGACAGAATCCACCCTGCACTGGTAGGGGCTATAATTTAAATTAGGGAGCAGACCCTGGTGTTGCCTCTCTGAGGCTTTGTACTCTGGTCTCTCTTAGGCCCCTAAGTACTGGCTCACCCTTCTGACCCTCAGTAGGCACAAAAGCAGAAAAACCCCATGAGGTGATGTAAACCCCGAAGCCACCACCTAAATGAAACAAAGGTAAAAACTTCTGTGGTCCTGATTTCCTAGTTTAAGTTCTCCCACAGAGGCTGTGGTCAAATGTGCAGCCAGTTACAAACATGCAGGACAGAAGAAGCTGAAATTCTCTACAGTGGTGCATTAATAAACATTATGCTTCAATGAACTGTGGTGGTTCCTGAGAAGATGAAATCCTAAATAAAAGGTGTTCTTGGCCAGAATTTAGTAAATCAAGTGGGAAAAATGATTAGAGTGCATGATAGTTAACTGAAGTTGTATGTCTATCTCCTCTGCTCGAACATGAGTTCCTTGAAGGCAGGTATCAAAGTTTATTTATTTTGACAACTAGGGATAGATCCAGCCTGATGAATAATAAACCACTTCATTTTAAAAATTCACCTAATTTTTAAGCACCAAAATGCCTTTCCCAAACTGGAACCTAATACTTTCATGAAATAATAAAAGGATGGATTCTCTTTCACTTCTTCAGAAGCTGAAGAAAAATGGGTTAGGTGACTTGTGAGAAGTCACACAACAAAAATAAAAGACGAATAACTCAAATCTCACACCACCTGTACGGGAGCGCTGGTAGGTTACCTGACTCTGCATTGCTTAGTTGATTACAACTATACTATGGCAAACCTGTCAGAAAAGTCCTAGGACATATATGAGAAGGGAAACCAGAGCGCTCATTTGTCACATACAATGATGCAAATGCGTCAGAAGACCCAGGTTGGAGTCTTAGTGGGATCAGACCCTAATTTGGTTTTAGTTCCTAATCTGTCAATTAAGGATAAGAGTAGATGTGCCTATTTCAAAGGGTTGTTAGAGCATTCAGATAAGATAATCCATGTGAAGACCTTCTGCACATAGGTAAAATAATTACTACACAAATCAAGATGCTCCTAATACCTGAAATAAAAAAGACCAAGTGACGTACTAAAAGGAGTATTAGAACAAATGCACAGGACTTGAATTTCACACTAGAATGTGTACCTAAGCTAATGTGAACAAGCACAAAATATAATAAATCTTAGAAGAAAAGGTAACTATAGCTTATTCTTACGGTACAGTAAATACCTTCATGGAGACATGTTAATTATGTGCTTAGAAATATTTGTATTTTAAGCTAGATATACAAAACTGTAGCTATAAGAATTAACAAAACTTTTAATGTACTTTCATCAGTTGCCAATACTTCTTTTTGTATTTGGTCTAATCTTTTTGTATAATAGTCACAGAAGAGTAAAAGAAGACAAGGCAGCTTTTATAAATTAGATAGAAGTGTATCACATTTTTTTCTTCTTAGTCCTTAGAGCTAACTAAAGACCATATTCCTTTTTTTAAACATAGGTGATAGAGTACATAGCCAGCTTTAATTTCTAAGGAAATACTGGGATTGGATTTATATTGTGGGAAAACAAGTATTTCCTAAGCTAAAATTCTTCCTCAAAGCACATATCCTGCTTTCTCTATTAACTCTCTCTGGGGTTTCCTGTTCGCCGGCTTGTGTGTGCCCGGGGCTGGGACTGCATGTTCAGTGTTCACGGGGGAGTGGAAGCAGCTCATTCACGGACCCAGAATGCACGGCGCTACAGGGCCAGTGAGCTCCAGACCTTAAAGCGGTGGTTTTACAAGTGCCTCAGGTACTAAGCCAAATTGTGCTGACAGGGATCAGTGAATGAAGTCTCATGCCATGTGCCTGGGATGAGCGTGGGGTAAAGCGGCATTTCGTGCAGAGATGACGGAAGGAAAGAGTACCTTGATGAGGGAACAGCTGCATGAAAACTGCTGACTTAGAGCAAGGCAGAGAAGCTTGACAGACACAGGATGGAAGGAAAAACAAAAGTGAGTGATGTCCACAAGATTTTTTAAAAGGGTGAAATATGAGTAGATATTGGACAATTATTAAGTTCCCTGGTTTTCAGAAGAAATTTGTTTTGAATTCTTGAACTCTGACCTAAATATTTCCTAAATATTATACTCTAAATAAATGTTAGAACTTATAATTTTACAGATAGATATTTTTACCACCTTCTTTAGAATTAAGAATTTTAAGTCAAGGGTGCCTGGGTGGCTCAGTTGGTTAAGCGACTGCCTTCAGCTCAGGTCATGATCCTGGAGTCCCGGGATCGAGTCCCACGTCGGGCTCCCTGCTCAGCAGGGAGTCTGCTTCTCTCTCTGACCCTCCTCCCTCTCATGCTCTCTCTCTATCTCATTCTCTCTCTCAAATAAATAAATAAAATCTTTAAAAAAAAAAAAAAGAATTTTAAGTCAAGAATTAAACTAAAAAAATGAAATGAAACATTAAGAAATTACACCAAGCAATTGCTCAGTTTAAAATTATTTTTTTTCCCTGGGTAGCTCAGTCATTAAGTGTCTGCCTTCGGCTGGGGTCATGATCCCAGAGTCCTGGGATCGAGCCCCGCATCGAGCTCCCTGCTCAGCGAGAAGCCTGCTTCTCCCACTCCCCCTGCTTGTGTTCCCTCTCTCGCTGTCTCTGTCAAAAAATAAATAAAATCTTTAAAAAAAATTATTTTTCTCCCTTAAATACAGGGTAATAATAACACAGAAAAAGATGGAAAAAAATTAATACCAAATAAAGGTCTGGGGATACCATATGCAGTTCCCCAAAACATTAAAATTGTTTCAGAGATTTTAAGTAGGCTCAAAAGAGAGGCCTTTAAGTGTCTTCTAAGAGGGAGACATTTGAAACCTGGTGAACGTATCAGGAGTGTTACTAAGAGCTCAGTAGAAACGGTTTTGACGCACTGTGCACATAGCTGTCAGCACTCCTAGCTGATCCACCCAGCTTCCCAGGGGAAAGGTCTACGTTTAAGAAGCAAAGTGACTGAATAACTGACAGGCTTGGATATAGTCCCAAAATAAAGTGGAAGAGGTGAACTATAAAAAAACAAAACAAAACAAACCCCTCAAATGAACAGGTTTTTGCTCTAAAAAACTCATCCTCCAACACTAACAGTAAAATAAGCTGATCAAAGGGGGGAGATTTTTTTTTCCCTAGTAAAAAACATTTAAAATAGATCACATAGTTGTTTTGTTCAAAAAATTGTAACACACACCTCACATTTTCTTGAGGTCAAAAATATGTTATAAAAGTTTTGTTGTAACTTTATTGTCTTCCAAACAAATGTCCCTCTGATCCATCAGAATATTCTGTAGTACGAAGTACAACATAACAAGCCCCACAAAGGAGGTCATAGTTGTCTGTGTACCCTCTGACCCTGAAATCCATCTGCAGGCAGGTATCATGTGCTACTCGCTCCCTGCTTCCCTAGGTCTAAAAGAGTTCCTGGCATATAGTAAACAATGAATCTCTGTAGGATAAATAACTGGAATTCTGGTTATTTTCTACAGAGCACAGTAGTATTATTTTTGCACTTAAATCAAAGAACTTGCATACACGTAGAATTTGTTAGAAGGAAGTAAAAACTTTAGCTCAAAACCCAATACTGAGATCCATAGGCAAAAACTGTCAAGTCTTTGGTGACCAGGGTCTCTCTCATCTTTAAGTGTCCCAGATTACCTAATGTACACATACAAAATGGGTGTTCAAATGTTTATTGAATTAAATTACAGTGTGAAAAACATTAGGAGACCTTGGCAGAGTATAAATTAAAATTTAATACATTTCCATTTCACTATTTAATTTCCTAATGAGTACTAAGTCCATATAATTCCAACTGGATTTCTTTTTCTAGTATACTTGCTCTTTAACATGTAGAGGATGCAGGGAGACTGCATGTGAGGTTATAAAGCATTCAGAATGATGGCTTTAAAAAGGCTTCCTTGCTCATTACCTAAGAGGACCACTCATGGCTTGGCCTTAAGCAAAAGAGAGCGCCATAACACACAGTATTTTTAAGTGGATAGCCTGGTTTTTCTAGCTCTAATCCTGGTTCTTCCATTCATGTCCAGCTCAGCTACCCTGGACCTAACAGGGGACTACAAAATCAATTCGGAATATTCTTATATGTCAGAGAGTAAATTTTATGGATTCTCTACAGGGTTCTCTTAGTGACATTTGGGAAAATCTGAAGAGGCAGAGTTTTATGTTCATTTGGCTAAAAGGTTAATGCAATTTTACATGCACTGAACTCCACTGACAGCCCCACTGATGCCAAGTTCAATTTCAACTAGGGAGGGAGTCAGAAGACAGTCATCTACACATTTTAAAATACAGATTTAGAAAACAATCCTCCTTGTGCTAAGGGGATAGACAAGTGAGCTAGGATAATTTGTCAAGAAGAATGCATTTTCAGAGACAATTGCTTTATGTAAATAAGTGACCAACACTTCCTCAAAAGCTGGTGGCTGATGAATTAACCCCCCAAAATAAAGTACTACATTATTTAAGTAAGGTTTAATGCTTGGGAGTGGGAGGGAGTTCATGAATCTCTTTCTTATCTAGCTGATTTGACAGCACAGAATGCTGGTTGGTGACCAAAAAGAAAATACAGCTTAGTGGCTGATCCTGCTAAGTACCAAAGACCTAGTAAGCAGAGTCTTGCATTGACCAGGAAAGTCTGCAGCAGAGTTGTGCTCTATGCAGATCAGTGACTTTTGCTTTTTGACATAGGGCAACAGAGCTTTCACCTGCTTAAAGCTCGGGAGACTGGGCACAGATTAATGTTGGGTAATCTGACGGCAAGCCACATTTGTGCTCCACTTCAGGGAGTGACATGAAATTTTTCCTTCTTTCTTTCTTTTTTTTTTTTTTTAAAGATTTTATTTATTTATTTGAGAGAGAGAGAAAGTGAGAGAGAGAGAGCACAAGTGGGGGTGGGGTGTGGGAAGAGCCAGAGGGAGAAGCAGGCTTCCCACTGAGCAGGGAGCCTGACGCAGGGCTCAATCCCAGGACCCTGGGATCAAGACCTGAGCCAAAGGTAGATGCTTAACCAACTGAGGCACCCAGGTGCCCCTGAAATTTCCTTAAATACTTCTGCTTGGGGTTGGGGGGAGGTACATGGGTGGCTCAGTTTGTTGGGTAGGCATCTTACTCCTCGTTTTGGCTCGGGTCTAGGTCTCGAGGTCATAGGACAGAGGCCCTGCGTCGGGCTCCGCACTCAGCTCGGGGTCTGCTTTCTCACTCCCTCTACTTCTGCGCCTGCCCCATGCTTGTGTGCTTTCTAAATAAATATCTTTAAAAATAAATAAGCAATAAGTAAATAAATAAATACTTCTGCGTGGGACTTGGCTGATGGGAGTGGAGACAGGGACCTATTTTGATTTTTATACAGCCAAACAGCAAAGTTGAAATGCTAGGCTGGGTTGAGAATCTGAATAAGATTCATCACTTCTTTCCACCCTTTGATATCAGCAAACTCAGCTTCATAAAGAACTGAGGAGCTAGGAATATAAGATTACATGTAGCTAAAGATATAAAGCAGTATACCTAATTACAAATGAAGTATTAACTCTAAAGAGGTATTCTATAATAGCAAATGGCAAAAGCACAGTAATTAGATACATAGATAAATCAGGATCCTTTCATAGAGATAAGCCCACAATTTAGAGATACAAATGGGTTTGTTTCATATGAGAGTGAAGTTACTATTGAAAAGATAAACCCTTTTTCCAAAAACATGTAGTAAAATAACCTGGCAAACCGAGGACACACAATTTGCAATTCAGAACCAGGAAATGCTGAGCACCATGATTCTACTTAATTAATTCTATTGCTTTTAAAGCTTCAGTTTCCTCTGAGAATAGTCAAAGGCTTCCAGGCTGTGGTCGTCTATTCAAGCAGCCATCTGAAGAACTACTAGAAGTGACCCAATTGGTTTAAAACTGTAACCAAAACCACATAGACTATTTTCTGATTTTTAGAAACAATTCTAAATTAGAGGTCGCAGGATAGGACTCTTTTTTTAAACAATCAACACAGGATATAAGCAAGTAATCAACTAGCAAGGGGACCTGTACTGCTACCTTTGTTTTCAACCTGGTTATTTTATGGTCTCCGTCAGTGGGCAAAGATGGGCAGAAATCTCCCTAACAATTAGTCTGGGTATTAAAAAAAAAAAGTTAATATAAAAACAAATAATCAGGGCGCCTGGGTGGCTCAGTTGGTTAAGCGACTGCCTTCGGCTCAGGTCATGATGCTGGACTCCCAGGATCGAGTCCCGCATCGAGTCCCGCATCGGGCTCCCTGCTCGGCAGGGAGTCTGCTTCTCCCTCTGACCCTCCCCCCTCTCATGCTCTCTCTCTCTCTCATTCTCTCTCTCAAATAAATAAATAAAATCTTTAAAAAAAAAAAATAATCATTTTGACAGGTTTAACACCACTTTAGTCGCCCAAGAGGCGAAAGTTTGATTAAAATAAACCAAACTTTTAAAAACAAGAGGGCAAATATAGACAGAGTCTATGAATTTTCTAATTGTCCCTAACATCATAAAGAACAAGTAATGCAGAAAACAGACAGCTCTGTGGAAAAAAGGAGTGGTGGACTTAGGGTAAGGCAGATGGAAGTAATGAGACAGCAATGCATAAACAAATAAATCAAACAGGGACACAAAGGAAGGGAAGAAAGCTGATGGACAGATCACAGATATGGAAGGCGATGACTATTGTAGAAAGAGCACTGGCCCCGGTTCTGGATAAGGACTGTGTGATAAAGCAACTACCTTAGCTCTTCTAAACCCCAGTTTCCCCATCACACTCAACACGGTGAGCCCAGAACTAAACGATCTCTACAGTCCTCCTTAGCTCCAAAATGCTAAGATTTGGAGGCGGGGAGGGCGGGGGAAAGAGTTCAGTGGCTGCAATATCTAGAAGAAAGTACATTTTAAGTTTTTCCTTGGCTTTAATGGTTGAAACGCTGATAATGGGGCAGGATCACAGGCATACCCTTGGGCAGTGCTTCTCACACTCTAGTGTGTGTAAGAATCACCTGGAGTGTTTATTAAAACAGACTGCTGGCTAGACCTCACTCTTGGAGTTTCTTATGCAGGAGGTCTGGGCTGGGGCTCTAGTATCTGCATTCTAGTGAGCTCCCAAATGATGCTGATGCTGGTCTGGGATCACAGTTGGAGAAACACTGTCCTAGAGAGTAAGTGACAGAGGGCAAATGAACATGGTTATATGCAGAAGAAACGCTGGCCAGATTTCTCTTATTTCTTGGAGGAAAAAAAGAATCTGACTAGGTGTGGTAAGGGGATTGATAAATAAATGCTGGACCAAACAATTTGTTTCCTCTGCTGACCAAAGCTTTGTTGTTGATGAAAGCTTAACAGATGAATATAGTTATTTTAATACAATCATTTGTAATATGAATTGGGTATTATATTTGCTAAGTTCTTCAGGCCTTCAAAACTATGTTTCAATATTCATGCAAAATTGGGATTATAAACCGGGGATTCTATTTATGGGTCTTGAACATCACAAAACAGTTGTGATACATTACTAGACTTTTAAAAAGAAAATCCATGTTAACACCTAAAACAGAACGATGTACAGTAACTATACATCGGTGCCTCATAAGTAAAATTTTCAGATAATGGAACTTTAAACACAAAACCTTTTTAAAATTTTTACCATTTTAGAAGGGTATCGTTCTGAATGGAAAACATGACCACATGGAAGTTTTCCCTCACTACCCACTGTCATCATCACATACAATGGCATCAGCTCTGCAATGAATAACACCTTTAGGGTCAACCAGAGTTGTAGGAAACCATTCACTCTGACACTGAATGAGCCCAGAAGCCTACAGGTTGCCATTTCCGCCATCTTGTGTATCTCAGCCCTACTCAGGCTATTAGCTATTATTTCTCAGTGTATCCACCTCTTAGCTGCATGTTGCATTGGCATACTTCTCCCATGTGGAGCTAAGAGTGACTCCGTGGTAAGGAATACGCTTGTATGCTTTAAGATGTTATTTACTTGAGATGACGTTTCTCTGGTTGTTGATTTTCCTAGATTTTCAGGTTGGTCTCTGGATGGTTGAGTTGTTGCTGGCAACAGGGACATGGGGTACTACCATAATTTGTGTATTTTTTGGATACAGTATGCTGTACCATAGACACAGAAGCCCTTAGGGCAAGGCTAGTGTATCTAGTAAGGGAATTCTAATTCTCTTACAGGGTAAGGTACCTTAGAGGCTGCTCTTCCTGCCCAAACTCTAAAAACTTATCAACCTTAGAACACTATGTGAACACTCTAAACATTTCACTATCTTATGAGTAACTGTTTGAAAGTAGAAAGCTTTACAGAATAACAAAATTCAAGTCAGCCATAAGGTAAAGAAGAAATGTAAGATGAACCTCATGATAAAAAGGAGCAAAATCTACTATAACCTGATAACAAGGGAATTCCTGATGTTGGTATATTAATATTATTGCTCAAATTTATATAAAGATTACATTTACTAACCTGGGGAATGCTGGGAAGTTGCAAGTGAGGTCATGGAATTAGAAAGGTTAAGGTTAGCAGTAATACTAAGCTGGCTCTGCACTGCAGGAGGATAAGGAGAAGTGGGTGTCAGGAGGGACTCCTCACTGGTTTCTTCATCAATTCCAGGCAAATACGTGTCAATCAAGGCATCAAGAAACTTAACAATAAGCTCAGCATAGTCTGGGATTTGTGTTTGCTGTAATGGAAAATAGGAAATTATTTTAGCTCCATTCTTTTTTTCTGTAAATCCCCTTTGAAGCCAAAAAAGATTAACTCAATTTTTGTTTTGGGCTTAATTTACTGTTTTTCTTCTTTTGTACTAGAGAGCATTAAAAAAAGGGGTGGCATAGTATTTCTAGACTACCATGGGACTTAGAACTGGGAACTCTTCAGCTTACACCTAGAGCTTCCAGATGAACCTGCAATTACTGAAAGCCATGCAAAGGCAAAGACTGAATTAATCCTGAGACAATAAAACCATCAGCAATGATGTCAAGTCAATTTTCCAAAACAGAGAAAATGAGCAGAGGATCATCATACCAGCTGCCATTTAGATACTCAACCGACTGAGCCCAGCTGAGCACTGCGAAGGGCAGAGGGTTACTGGCAGTCAAACTACAAACCTTCCTGCAAGATATACATATTTCTAGGAATTCAGGCCCATTTTTTAAATGATAGCCTTTGCATATCAAGAGATGTTCAGTAATAACTGAACAAAATAAAAAACTAAATACCAAATTCTTAAAACTAGAGTAAGATTTAGATAATTCACCTTGACTTAGCACCCCTGTATCTAAAACACTGCACTAGGAACTGTGCAGGGAAGAAACAGAAGTCCTGCCTTCAAGGAATCTCAATCCATCTGGAGGGGCCATACATAGAGAGAATAATTAAAAACACATTTATGTAGCACTATATCAACTAATGCCAATCAAAGAAAAAAATGAACAAATAGGATATATTCCGGATAAAAATGAATCTAATCCAATAGGCTAGAAGGAAAAATGTTCTCATGAGGAAATTTTTTTTCATCATATAATTTTTTTTTTTAAACTGAGATTTAATTGACATATAACATTATATTAGTTTTGGGTCATGAGGTAGATTTTAACCATAGGTCATGCTCCTTCCTAATTACAAGATACCTAAGTGTATGCATTACGATCATCAAACACACAAGTGACTGAGAGTAGAAAACTTTACAGAGGTTTATCACACCCTTTTGAAAAGTCAAGCATAAATTGAACTGAGTTTTTTTTGTAAAAACTGATATATAAACCTATTAAAGGTGCTGCCTCTTAGAAAGAATCTTGTGGTGGAAAACATTTTATAAAAATAACATATGTGTTTATCGTGAATCATCATTCTGGTTTTCAGCATACTGTGTGTTCTTAAAGCAGGCACACTAATATGAATAAAAACTTTCATTTTATCAATAGAGAAAAACAGATTTTTCTTACCTTTGAAAAGGGTCCTGCAAACCGCCACAAGCCATTAAAACCAAAACCTGCAACAAACCAAATGTTATTCTTATAATAAGCACAACACTCTTTTAATCTTAACAGAAATTAAATAAGTTATATGGTTGATGACAAAAATTAAAACCTCACACACACTGAAAACACTTTTTCAGAATGAATGTCAGAGTAGACTAAAACTCATAAAACATACTCAGTACAAAACCATAATTAAATCTTAAGAAATTGTAAGCCGGTTACTTATTGAACACATAATGAAAAGAGTAAAAAATGGCATATGGAGAGAGAAGTATGAATAACCCCAATCCTTATAAGGAATTCTTTAGTTGGTGATTCTGTAACAGTGCACATGCTAGCAAGTTCATCAATCATCCTCCTCCCGAGACACTGATTTACTTTGTAGGTAAGATGTTTGGTACTGTGGTGGGGATTCTTCATGGTACACCACACTCTGCACGATTCCATGAATTGGATTTAACAAATTTGGATCTTGGCACAATGACAACAGGGTATTGATCTTAGAGTCCAACAAATTGTGCCTACACAAAAACAAACAAAAAGTAAACACAAGAACATTTTAAAGGAAAATTAAATGGAAAATATACACTGGAAAACATCATATATTCCCCAGTACAATGTGATAAAAATGAAGGGAGAGGAGTGTTTTTTACTTTCTGGTGTTTTTTCAAATTTTGTATAAATAAATGTATGAATTTATTTTTTTGGTCTGTCCTTTGTTTTTATTTTTTAATTCTTATTTTTTAAAAATATTTATTTATTTATTGGGGGAGAGAGAGAGCGTGTGTGAGACAGCACGCAGGGGGAGGAGCAGAGAGAGGGACAAGCAAAGAGCCTGACATGCAGAGCCTGAGATCATGACCTGAGCTGAACTCAAGAGTCCAGCGCTTAACCAACTGAGCCACCCAGGTGCCCTTTTGTTATTTTTAATCATCAAAAAAATATGGTAAAAACAAACAACTGGTACTGTCACATAGCCATTTTTAATTATATATGGTGACTGTTTGCTCAAGACAAGGCTGGCTTCTGTCACTTGGTATGTTTTAGGACCATTTCTTTCTGCTGACTGTTGGTATGTGCCCAGGCAGTTAAAACTAAATTTAATATCAATCAATGTTTAATAAATGCTGAATCAGATCGATTAAGGAAAGCAAAATTAGTGTGGAGGGGTGGAATATATGATCTAATTAAAAAGTAAGAGGAAACTATGTCTAACCTGGTCGTGCTCTATTAATAGAAATAACCCAGAGCCAACTATATAAAATTCTGAAATTCTAAAGTGAGATCAAACAAAAATAAGGAAATAATGATACCACATAGAAGGCCTAGATCAGGAATAGGATTTCCCAAGCTTCTTCGGGTTATTGAGATTTGAATAATTTGAGGGTAATATGATCTTAGCTCTTAAGAGAGAATAAAAATTCATCTCCTGTATCAAAAGTTTTTTGTTTTCACTCAGCTGTGGATAAATACAAAAGCTCTACCACAAGAGAAACCAAAACAGGTACATAAAGCGTCTAATGGTTTGCTCCTAAGTGAGGAAATGAACAATGCTCATCATGATGAAGCACTTAAGAAAATCAGCAAGAGGGGCGCCTGGTGGCTCAGTAGTCAGTTAAGCATCTGCCTTCACTCAGGTCATGATCTCAGGGTCCTGGGATCGAGCCCTGCATTGGGCTCGCTGCTCCATGGGGAGCCTCCCTCTGTCTCTCCCCCTGCTCGTGTTCCCTCTTCCTCTCTCAAATATATAAATAAAATCTTAAAAAAAAACAGAAAATTGACAAGATAAAAAAAATGTTTTCCCTAATAGGCCAAAACTAGTCTTAGCCCCCACTAAACCCACTGTCTCTAAGCTAAAACCTCTATCATACTGTCTCACATTCCCCTCCCCACAACCAGTGAACACTATTGGATGATACTTTTCCTAAGCTTTTATAAAACATACGACTTCAAGACAGATACAAAAGTTAAACACAAACAGGAGATACTTACACGACAGGAAAAACCTTGGGGAAAACAACACTGGCTTCTGCTAAGTACTCATAAAGAATTCGCTGATCAAACTCATCTGTGGTGTATTTTACCAGCGTAGCCTGCCAAAGGGCAAAAAAGTCAACAAAATACATTTTATTTTGTGGCTGAGTTGCTATATGTTCTGGTGAGAAGCAGAAGACAATCTTCCTTTCATGTTTTTAATGTTTAAGGGCCTCCTAAGAGTATACTGGAATACAAACCTGAGGGGAACCCCCCTCCCCCGCACCACTACCAAAAGGTAAACTTTACCAGAACAGTAAGAAGAAGTGCTTGGATCTTCGGATCAGTAAGTACTTCTTCATCCAAGAGAACATTTGATTCAGACACTGAAACTTTGCGTAAATGCGGGTGTTGTTGTGATGAGGAAATCCTCTGAGTTTCTGCAGTAAGATATGGATTAAGACGATCAGCTGTATTAACCGAACATATACACTAAATACCACTTCACCTAACATATTTTAATGTTACTTCTAAAATTCAATAGCTTTTTAGTAGGCACTAAAAACAGCAACATAAACATACAGAATTAATAGTCACCTATACAAAAGTTCTAGCTGGCTGTTCACAATGCTGTATATCATGTATATGATTACTTTTTATACAGGTTTCAGGATTACTTTCATTTTAAGGACTGTATAGCTTATCTTCTGAAAAAGCGCAAATGCGTCTACATTTCATCCTCAAGATTCTAAGAAATGGCTG
Organism: Leptonychotes weddellii; assembly: GCF_054177405.1. NCBI lineage: Eukaryota > Metazoa > Chordata > Mammalia > Carnivora > Phocidae > Leptonychotes > Leptonychotes weddellii. Next base: position 35,292,692 of record NC_138383.1, read on the forward strand.
GAAAGCAAATATGGCTCTCCCACCTTATTTTCAATGATCTAGATCAATTATTAACTCTGTTTCTCACCCATTTCATAATCAGTTTCTGCTACTCTCCTCATTTTGGGGGGTGTTGTGATCCCTGATTCCATTTCTTGCCTTTTAGGAGCCTTTGTGTCTGATATCAAGTGATCAAAACTTTTCCTTGTTCCTATAAACAAAAGTTACAGAATATGGCAGTTCATTAACCACAGTGTCTGTGAATAGGATTATACTAAAAAGAAAATGTTTGGACATCAAGTGTTTAAGTTTTCACTTAAGGACCCAAAGAAAGCTCAAATATATCCCTGGGGCAGAGTTTCTCTCCTTTGTTCTCCATTTTGTCAAGGAATTTTGGCCCCATGGCTTTGCATCTCAGGACAGGATGTATCTTACTGGTCCAATTTAGACTGAGATCACATTCATTACACTGGAGGTAAACCAAGCTCCACCATCAAGCACAATATTTGATGATGAATACAGGCGTATGCACTGTTCAGTAGCAAAGATCAACTATGTCTGAACAGCTTTTTTTCAATTTAAGAAATTCTGCTTGTGGCAAGAATTAGTCATTAACATATGAAAACTTTCCAAACTAGGCAAGATCAAAGTTTGATTTTAACTCTTCACTCTCTGAAAACAATATTTGTATGCCTAAAAGTACTAAATAATACATCTCCTGAGAGATGCTTTAAAAATGGCAAGTAGTACAGTAGCACCTCCACTTGGCTTTGAGTCTCTCTAGCATATATCACTCTACGTGAAATCCCTTTCTCTATTTAAAGTACCGAAAATGGATTATTGGGACTTGTACTAAGTCTCGTCTGCTCTACACCTCACACTTCACCCCAAACCTGATTTCTCTTCTCCATTCTCTCATTGTTCCTGCCTTAGTGGAGGTCCACACCCTCTCTTGTTTGGATGCTCTATCTCTTATACAGTCCCCTTGTCAAACATCTCTTCCAATTTCTCCATGCTGGAGCCAGAAAAACTTGCCTAAAAACAAAATTTGGTAATGTTCCTTCCCTACTTAACAATCCCTGCTGGAAAGACAGCTAAGCTCCTGAACATGGCATACAAAGTCTCCTGCGATCTACTTCCAATCCTTTGCTAGCCTCGTTTCCTACAGGTGCTTTTCCTCACTTTTCTTTATTCATGCTCACCTTCCTTATCCTGCGTCTGTCAGGCAAGCATGTATTAAATCTTCAAGACCCAGTTCAAATGTTACCACCTCTCTGCAGCTTTTCCTAATTTCCCCAGATCCTCGGGTTCCCCTCAGCAAGACATGCTACTTTAATGGCACTTATGGATACTGTTGTAATCAGCTGATTGTAAGTCTTAGCCACCACACTATGAGCTCTTCAGGGCAGAGACCATAATTTTTTCATCTAGCACATGGGCTGAACGAATTCAATAGAACATTCTCTCTGAAGTTAGTTTTTCATTTATAACTTCCTTAGCATGAAAATCCAGAACTACAAAATACAAAGTAACCAGGAAACTCCTAGAAGACTATTTTGTGACAAAGCATAAACAGAAAGAAACCCTATGTGACTAGTAACAGTGATTAACATTCATGGTTTCAGTTTCTTTCATGGCTTACTGGCAGGTTATTTATTTCACACTTCATTGCTCACTACTTTCCTTATGAACAGAGACACTGTCCCAGTACCCAAAGATATATAAAAATATGCTTGTATGGATAACCGAAACCCACTGAGCCATTCATAGTGTTGGTCACTGATATATGGATCTCGAAGTACTCTAGTAACAATGAGAACTTTAGCCAAAGTTGCCTAAGAGCATCTTTGCATTCCCTCTGTGGTGAGGTGGGATCAGTGAGCTCTCTCATTATTTACTTCCAGTTTTTATAAAGGGAAAGGGTCTCACAGAATTTTAGGTGTACTTCTCATTGACAAATGCTGATGTAACTGAGCAATCCTAACTTTCAAGAATCATATCTTCTTATAGAAATAAAAAAATACACTAATCAAAAAAAATCTTACTTTATTGTCTTTTAAAAGAAAAGATGGCAAAAAGTATTATTATAGCTTCATAGTGTATTGATGTAGTCTGCTCTCAGATGGTACTTTTGAGAAAATATATTGTTAAAGCCCTGCACCTGAGTGCAGCAAGATGCCTCCTTTCTCGTGAGTAGCTAACGTCTCTCCTATTCCCATTTCTCCATTGCTTGGCCAAGACAGAACGAAGGACAAGGACAACCACAGTATTTAATCTAAGAATCAGAAAAAAACTGTTTCAAGATCCCATTCTCATTCCTCTGTCTCAACTGATATGGCTTAACTGACCTATCAAACTCTCTTATAATTGGCATCAAAAGCTTTGCTATATCAAAATGGGAAATTTTGATAATTTTGAACAGCTTCAAATAATTTTCCAAGAGTGAAAGTATCTGACCATTAAAAAAAATAAGTATAAAAAATTGTGTATCATTTAGGTAAACTAACCCAGCAACTTCTTCGTATTGGCCTGAGAAGGCTGCCCCATGTCCAGACTCATGGATTTCCTGGCTCGGGGACTGGTCTGGCCCACGGTTGGATAGGTGGCCGCAAGGTACCCTTCAGAACCTTTGGGAGATGACCACGGCTGGTTCTCCTTTAGTGTCCTGAGAGATTTAAACAATTGAGAAGAATTAAGTGACATGGTGACAAAGACAACCACTGTTTGCCCCTCTTAATTGGCTGTCCTATTTCCCAATGATAGCAATCACTTAATTTTAAAACTGCACTTTCAAGGGCTTTAGGGTACAAACTCTTAGTGCATGTCTAAGAAATCGCCTCCTTCCTTCCTTCTTTCTCTCATTTATTCGGGAAATTTTCTTAAAAATTAGCACTATTCTCTTTTAGCACTTTTCTCCTTAGCACCTACTTTCTTGCCATGAATCTTGTACACAGTAGGTGCTCACCGACGCATGGCAGAATTGTACTGCATTGATTTTTCAATTGGGGAAATCAAGTCTAAACAGGCAACTATATTCTTGGTTTAAAAACCAAGAAAATCAACTATACTTTGACAAGGGAACACAAGCAAATTAATTTTTTCCTTTTCATAACAAGAAGGGCATATCTCAAAGAAATATAATAAAGGAATGACCGAAGAATAAGACTATGGAAAACCAAGTATACCTGGAAAAGGTATTTTGCATACTTTGTTAAAATCTCAGTGGGAAGTTGTGGAGGGCTTTTTAATCCAAAAGTGGGATGTTGATAAATTGAATGGTATAAGATTTACAGATCCAAGATTATTTCCCTATGTTCAACACTATACCTAAAACTTAGATACTTTTGTTTAATTTGAAAATATAGAAAGTCTCCAAAATAATGACATTTTCATATAATTTCTCCATGTTGTAGTGAAAAATATGCTACCCAAGACCACATACAGCAGTGGACACAATGTGACTATCTTATCATCTAAATCTGTACTCTAGAAAACTCTTAAATAACGTTAGTGTGATAAGAGTAAATGCAAATGTGGTGGCATGTATATCTTTGCACAAATCTGTACAGCTTAGCTTTCCATCATTTAGCATGTGATGTTGCTCATATTCCATGGAAGTTTTTCCTAGGCCCTTTCTTGCAACCCAGTGATTTCAAGATCATCTCTTTTCATTACTCAACTGGTTTGTGCTTAAAAGAGGCAAACTAATGTTAACAGAATGATTAGCTTAGAGGAACTGTCCTACTACTAATCCACACAGAACACTGTACATTTATAAGAAGGGTTTTGATTTATATACTCTTCCTAGATTATCTTTCCCCCTATATATTCCCTTCTGGACTACTCTTGCTGCTTGCCTCTCCTAGCATGGAAAACTGAAACCTGATTATAATTATGTAATCATGGGAGAAGAAGGCCACTGACCTATAGCTAGGGTCGCCATGATGAATGGGATATGTATCCATAGGAACATTTTCCATTGAAATATCAGTAAGAAGAAGAGACTTTCTATGTTTTAGGCTACAGCGACTTCGAACCTCCTCAGACACTGTGAGTAAGGCTAAAAGGAAAAAGAAGGAAGGTTAGAAAATTTAACAAATTCCAAGTGTGACTTAAAACAGGATACATTTCTTACCACCTCCTGAAGAGGATAATAGCTATTAGACATGCAGATAAAGAGCCCTGGAGAGTGTGAAGGGTATAAACCACTTAGGGCAGACTTTCCTTAAAGGGTTCATAGTCTGCTTTGGAAGATGTAAACATGAAATATATGGAGATTTAAAAAACAACCTTCTATTTCTCAAGTGCTTTAATGTACATTTGATCTCAACAAATACAGAAAGTAGGCAGGACAGGTACTATGAGGTCCATTTTTTAGATAAAAATACTCTGACATGTTAGATGATTTGCCCAAGGTCAAATGATTCAAACACAAAAGTAGCCACAAACTGTAGTCTGCTAAACTGGGAATCAGCACTTTCCACTGAACAACTACATTCAAGAACTGTATTATACGTAAGTGCTAAGTGTTGCTGAGTGAAGAAACACAAAGCCGGGCAGATGTTCTAGGTAAAGCAAATGGCATCAGGAATGCATATGAAAGAAGCAGAAAGGCAAGTGGATGAGCTTAAACTAGCCCATCCATCTGGAGAGTTAATAAAAAATGGGGCTTACAAAATTTAGGGAAAGAAAGCAGAATTAGGAGAGGGGCTGAAGGGCCCAGGATGCTAGGCTGAGGCTTTCAGACTTTATGACAGACAACAGGGAACCATGCAGTGCCAAAGGGACCAAAGATGACAAAGGGAACACATTCAGACTCTAATGCAAGTTCTTTTATAAGGAAAAATGTTTTGGCAAAACTTTCAAAATTGTAACCACCACCACAGGCCCAGATTGTGAGTTCTTTACCCTGTCAAGCAGCCAGCTGAAGGACCGACAGGTGTGTGTCATTTTGGCAATCCTTAGATAGAGATGCGGTAAGATTAATTTTGTCTATTTTGTGTCTTTACCTGCTAAATAAGCCACGCTCTGTGTGTTCACCTCAAATTTATCACAGTTTCTATGTTTGTTAACCAGAGTTAGTAGTGTATGCAAAATTCTGACTGTTCTTGCAACAATGGCAGGTGAAGGATGTCTGTACCCTACGAAAAATAAAAACAAACAAGAAGTTAATCCATTCTTTCACAAGTATTTCTTGAGTTCTTACTGACTAGCAACTCTGCAAGGAAAGGAAACATAAGGGATAACTCCTACCTTCTGAGAACAGCCGTTTGGGGAAGGTAAAACATACGTACATGAATAATTAATTACATAAAAGATTAAGTACCAAACATGTGTAGAAGAAAATACTACTCCCTGGAACTCTAAGGGAGGAAAATAAGGAAAGATGGATGCTGTTTCAGATATTCCATTCCCTAAAGCAGTGAGGGGATTTAAAAAAAAAATCTAGGTATTTGAGGTCACCTTAAGATAGCTTTTGAAAATAGGGTCTGTTGCTTAAAAATTATTTCTTTTTTTAATTAAAGGAAAAAAATCTAATAGTGTAGGATGTATATGCTCTCAAACCCAAAGAATAGGTTTGATCAGAGAGTAAGCTTGATCTTTGGACAGCCTTTAATGGTTAGTGCTACTCCATTTCAATTTTTTTTTTTTAATTTATTCATTTGAGAGTGAGAGAGTGAATCAGCTAGAGCACAAACGGTGGTGGGGGGCGGAGCGGGAGAGGGAGAAGCAGACTCCCCAGTGAGCAGGGAGCCTGATGCAGGGCTTGATCCCAGGACCTCGGGATCATGACCTGAGCTGAAGGCAGACGTCTACCCAACCAAGCCACCCTGGCGCCCCAGTGCTACTCCATTTTAAAGTAGGGGATTTGTACTCTGAAAATATCTGATACTCTTAGAAATACAGAATCAGCAAGCACTTTATCAGCCTCATGCAATCCTTCTTTTTGGTATCCTGTCATAAGTGTAATACGTTTTGAGCAATCCCTATTCACTTTAGAGATTAAAACTATTAATATTTTTGCAGAAATTTCATAAGGTAAAGAAATCAAATGTTTACATTCACAGTAGTAGGTGTATGTACATCTGTCAGGTAAACACTGGGGAACCTCCATGATCCCTCAAGCCTAAAAATCATTTACATTGATTTACAAAACTGTAGACTCAAGCTAGAGCTTGAGTCTCTAATTGTGGCCAAAGCCAGTGCTGCTTAAGACTACTGGTTCATGCCAGCTCCTCATCCCAAGCCTTACTCTCCACTGCCTTTGTCTCTGACTTACCACTATGCGCCGTTCCTGTTAACTGTAGTCTCTGGCCATGACTGTTCCATGTTAGTAAACCAAAGCTAGCATACAGTGAAGTCAGCAATGGGGAGTAAAGCCAGGAGAGGCAGTGAACGAGCTGGCTCTGAGGACTAGGAGACCACTGCTATCAGCAATTCAGAAATTTGGAGGGGTGAGGGTGGGGTACCAGAAAGGTGAGGTGCTTTGGTATGTAACAATGCGACTGAACAACAATACCTTAGAAACAAGTTGAAGAAAATCTGTAATCAAATCTCTAAGATATCATATTCTAACATAAGTTACCCATGTAACATCATTTATTGATTTGCAGTCTGTCTTATTTTAAATAATCAAAAAGATACTTAGCTATTAGAAAGTCCGGTATTTAGGATTATTTCAAGAATCAACACTTTTGCATTTTAAAGGAAATCTGATATTTGATACAGTGATTAGGCTCTATTAAAATACATACTGAATAAAACATAGCTCAATAAGACAGATATATCTGCATTTAAAGTAAAATATACGAGGGGCGCCTGTGTGGCTGAGTTGGTTGAATGTCCGACTCTTGGCTTCAACTCAGGTCATGATCTCAGGGTTGTGGGATCGAGCCCCACACTGGGCTCCATGCTCAGCAGGGAGTCTGTCTGAGATTCTCTCTCTCTCTCTACCCCTCCCCACCGACCCTCTCCCCTTGAGCTTGCTCTCTCTCAAATAATCTTAAAAAAAAAGTAAGACATATGAGCCAAATTGTTTCAACTTATTTCAAATAACAGATTATTTTAGTTACTTCTGGCTTCCTGATATCATTTCATAAAAAATATTCTGACACAAGTCCTCTACCTTTTAAGAGGTGTCCAACCAGTGCGAAGTTAAAGTTAGAGTTGAAATTGAGTCCAACAAAATGATCCATTTGCTTGCAGTGCCATTCGAGAGGATTCCGGATTGCCATAAATACTTCCTCTGGACTCTATTGAAGACAATCAGAATATGGTTGATGGGGGTCACATAGGAACTTTCCTTAAAGGATTACTTATTGGTTTTTGATTGTGTTCATAGCTATGTCAGTTAAGTAACCCTTTCAAGTGGAGAGAGATTATTTTCAGATGACTACAGAAAACCACAGAACATTTAAGATACTACAAATAAATTAGTGTGAGACAATCAAGCATATATAAATAATAAGATGACAGAAGACAAAATATCTTTGAATTATGATGAAAAACAAATGACTATCAATTTATATCCTGGTGACTTCTTAAAAATTATAATTACTGTTTTCGTATAACACCCAGTGCTCCATGATTCACGGAGCACTGGGTGTTATTTATATGAAAACAGTGAAGTGTGGATCACTACATCAAAAACTAATGATGTACGGTGACTAACATTAACATAATAAAATTAAATTAAAAAAAGAAAAAAATTATAATTATTGTTTTAAATAAGACCATCCATTGAATTGTAGTGGGCATTTTGTATACTATGACTGAAAATTCAAGAAAACAAAGAGAGTTCATATTTACTGAGTGCCTGCAGTATACAATAATGTTAGATGCATTACTGTATTGAAACCGTAAAGCAATCCTATGCAGTCAATATTAGCTCCATTTTACAGATTTATTCATTCATTCTTTTACTTATCAAGTACTTATTATGTGTTTTTGATGTGCCAGGCATGGTTCTAGGCCCTGAACATCAATCAGTGAACTAAAGAGACAAAAAGTATTCACCCTGGTGGATTTTACATTCTAGTGTGGGAAAACAAGGAAATCAAAACTTAAAAATGCCATGCAACTTACCCAAGATAATTAAGATTTTAACAGTGTTTCCTGAAGTGTGGCTTCAGGAGTATCTGCTTTAAAGTCACTGAAAATGAATACCTGTTTTAAGGTCACTAGGTAAAGCCCAGGAATTTGCATTTTTTAAAAAAAGCCCAGTAATTCCCTCATGAACAGAGATTTTTAAAAGCAAACAACTGAAGGTGTTTAGAGCCTGAGCTCAGGTTATCTAGATTTATATCTCAAAGAAAGAAAAACATGACCATTTAAAATAAATGTAGAGAGATGTTTAGAATAGCACTGTTTAAAACAGAAAAGAAGAAAAGACAGAAACAAATCAATTGTTCATCAATAGGCAAATGGTTGAAAAACTGTGGCTCATGCATAATGTAAAATACTCTGTAGCCATGAGAAAGAATTACTTGCTCATGCACACCTGTATATGTGTGTATATATGTATATGTGTGAGTATATATGCTTAGAAAGAGGTTCACTTTATATTTTTAAATAAAAATGCAAATTGCAGAATACTATATAAAGTATGATTACCTATTAACCTGCTATATGTACAATTTATTTTTTCCAGCTTTAATGAGGTATAACAACTGACATAAAATTCGAAGATATTTAAAGTATACAACATGATGATTTGATATACATATACGTTGTGAAACGATTTACCCCATCAAGGCAATGAACACAACCATCACCTCATATATTTACAGCTACCCCCACTCCCACTTTGGTAAGAACATTAAATCATTAAATATAGAACTTAAAGTTCTACTCTCTTAGCAAATTTCAATTATACACTACAATGTTACCAACTATAGTCACCATGTTATACATCAGATCCTCCGACCTTATTCATCTTACATCCTGGCGACTTTTAATAGGCTTTATTAACTCTGATTCCTAGTATTCTTGGGGCACTGAAGTCAGTATTAGCTCCTGCTATAGGGCTGTTCTGGCAATGAAAATACCAAGGTAGATACTCCTGGACAAACATTTCATTTACAAATATTTTTATATCCATACAAACAGCCAATATCTATCTCTCTCTCTGACCACCACTGTCCCAAGACAACCCCAGAAAAGAGCAACAGGGATTAGGAAAGAGGGGCTTTAGTCCCAAATCAGATGTACAAATATGGACAAGTTATTTAACTTGTTCCTTTCTATTTTGTAAAATGGAGGCCTGATGGATAAACTTCAAGGTAGCTATTTCAAGTCTACACCACAACTGGCAGACTAATCAAATAGTATTTAGCCCAGGTATCATCACACTTAAAACCATGCTCCTATTCTGTTTTTTTTTTCTATCCACAGCTTTGATCAAGCTCACTTCAAGTATATCTCTTGTTATAAACACCTATCTTTATTCTTATGTTAATCCCCATACATTACATCATTAGTTTTAGATGAAGTGTTCCATGATTCATTGTTTGTGCATAACACCCAGTGCTCCATGCAGAATGTGCCCTCCTCAATACCCACCACCAGGCTAACCCATCCTCCCACCCCCCTCCCCTCTAGAACCCTGTTTGTTTTTCAGAGTCCATCGTCTCTCATGGTT
>NC_138383.1:35302810-35336550 GCF_054177405.1 Leptonychotes weddellii
TTTTTTTTTTTTAAAGATTTTATTTATTTATTTGAGAGAGAGAGAATGAGAGACAGAGAGTATGAGAGGGAGGAGGGTCAGAGGGAGAAGCAGACTCCCTGCCGAGCAGGGAGCCCGATGCGGGACTCGATCCCGGGACTCCAGGATCATGACCTGAGCCGAAGGCAGTCGCTTAACCAACTGAGCCACCCAGGCGCCCTATGCATGCTTTCTCTTTTGGAGAAATTAAATATACAGGTAAGCTCTTCATCTATTCCACATGTATAACTAAAGACACTGTTAGCCAGGCTGAGAATATTAGCATCTCCTTTGATTTCTCCCTGTTCTTTGATTCCAAACTCCAGTCACCAAGTCTTATTAATTTTTCCAAAATAGTCTCTTCTGTATTTGCCTACTGCTAATGACACTATTCTAAATGTGTCCTTATTTTATTTATTTATTTTATTTTATTTTATTTTTCAAAGATTTTATTTATTTATTTGAGAGAGAGAATAAGAGACAGCACAAGAGGGAAGAGGGTCAGAGGGAGAAGCAGACCCCCCGCTGAGCAGGGAGCCCGATGCGGGACTCGATCTCGGGACTCCAGGATCATGACCTGAGCCGAAGGCAGTCGCTTAACCAACTGAGCCACCCAGGCGCCCCTAAATGTGTCCTTATTTTAAATGTGGATTCTTTTTGCCTCCGGGCTCCCTCCACTCCAATCTGCTGTGCACACTACTGCCAGAAGGACCGTTCGAAGTCTTCCTCTTGTCATACTACTCATCTGCTTGAAAACATATAGGTACATTTGCCAACTCCCTTCTGAAGAATCTTGAGTGTTAGATTAGTTCTATCCAATATTTACAATCTTCCATCTCACTATTCTCCTGCAAAGTTTCTCCATACTACTAGAATGGTCTACCCACCATCCCTTTGTTGTCCTAGCATTCCTGTATGATCCCCCTTCTGTACATTTGCTGTGCAAGGCTTTTCCCCTTTCTCTACACTAAATCCCACTTATCTCTTTAACTTTAGTTTAGACTACCCTTTTAACTTTCTTGTCACCCTTACCAATATAGTATCTCTTGCTGTTCTGAATTAAGATAATGTATTTTGGGGAACCCTTCTTCAGCAGTGTGGTAAATGGGAAAATACACAGACTTTAGGGTCAGACAGCCTTGGAAGGGAATCATGGCTCTGTCTTATTAGGTATGTGTCCTTGGGCAAGTCACTTAGCCTTTCTGAGCCTCATTTTAACTTCTAATATGAGGATAAGAAAACCATTTTGTGCAATTTAGGATAAGAAGATATGTTTTATTTATAGAAGATATTAGAAGATAACTCAATACGAGCAACATACAGGTATTTATTTCTCTGTAATCTCCCTCATCTGACATATCTTTGTATTCGATTCACATAATTATATAACTTCAGAGTTGGAAAATAATACTCTGCCATCATCTAGTCTAGTTTACTCATTTTATCAATTTGGAAATACCATGTCCAGGTATGTTAAATGAACAGGTCATTTAACATATCTGGTCACAAAGCTGAGATGAGCTCAGACCATCCAAAAACAGTGGCCGCATCATTTTATTCCTTTTAAATATCATCTTCATTTAGCGCCCAGGCTCTCTTGATGACCAGGTATACTTCCCCCAGCTTTACATTTCTCCACAGTAATGATCATGAACTAGCATACTCTGTATTTTACTTACTTTGTTTATTACCTATTCACTTTCCACCTCCCACACTCACCCCAAGAACATAAGCTCCATGAGGGCAGGATGTTTTATTAGTTTTGTTCAGGTACTACATCTCTGGCACCTAAAATGGTACTTGGCACATAGCAGATGCTCAGTTACTACTTACTGGATTAAAGAATTAAGAATATATACCTATTTTTCCTTTTTACACTGATGAGACAAAAACTTATAAGCTCTTGAGGACATACTCTCCATACTTATTCTTCCCCTAATGTAAATTCTTCAAACAACTAAATTTAAAGACAAGGAAGTTCTACTTTAACTACAGCTTTTTCTTTATAACTTCTTCTCAGTCCCACTTACTTTCTGAGTTTTTTGAAACAAAATAAAATAACATTTAAGACTAATACCCAAAATGAATGTACTCATTTCTATATAGTAATTACCTTATTAAGAAGTGGTTGTAACTTGGTTAGTGCTATTACTGTGGCTTCTATCAGAACTTGACTGTTGTAAGTATCAGGTCCTTTTAAGCAACTCTCAAGTGCCTTTTAGGGAAACAGAATTTTTTATATTTACTTCCATTGAAATAAAACATTAACTCCTAAACTAAATCTCACAATCAGTTCAGGAACAATTCCTTATTTAGTAAGTGCTAGAATCATTTCCAATGCTATGGTGTTCTTGGTAAATAGGTCATTTGGGTTTTCATTTTTAAATATTTCTATATTATATTTTAATACATTATGCATTATTATATTAATTACATATTATATAATTTTATATAAAGCTAGTTTTACCATATAGTTAAATGCTTTGAAAACTGATAAAATACTAAGAGTATCTTCTTAGCAAAAGAGACAATACATATTTTCTTTTAAGATATCTTCTTTAGAGCGTTCTTCAGTTCAAAAATTACAATAAAGAAAATAATTCAATCTGTTGTTTAAAGGTTTAACAAGCAACATACAAGACATTTTATTAACTTCGAATTTAGATGTCCCTTAGAAAAACACAAGTATGCTTTACAACTTGAGAACCACAAATATTTGAGAAGGAGGAAAGGAGGGAGACGTACCTTGCTAAGAATACGGATAATCTGCTTTATCTGCCCATGAGACACACGTTTGCTAATACAGCCAAAGACAACAAGAGCTCTTGGTTGTAGCGATGGATTATATTGGAATGCAAATCTGCAATTAAAAAATCCAAAGAGTTCAGGAAAAACCTTTGTGTTTATATATACTAAATAATTAATTAAAATACTGATTATGCAGTAGTATTTATCTTTTCAATAATACACATACTTTTACAACTTAAATTTATTTGGGACCCACCTTTGAGCTAGTTCTGTCCACTGGTCCAGCCACTTGCATGTTGGAATATCTCTCATACATGCCTTAAAAAAAGGATACTCTTAAATATATTTGTGTACATAAATGTTTTTAGAAACATTTAAATAACGTTTATTATAATGTCATTAAATAAATGACATATATATTACCAATAAACATGTTCCATGGGAGTGTTTTTATTTAAGCATTAAGCATAGAACAGCAGAATAAACTAATATTTCTTCTTTATAGTACTAGTGGATTAAGAAAAAAAGATCTCAGTTTCTTATCATTTTGTCTAATGTACCTCCATGATCTCCAACAAAGCTTCTGTGACTGTTTCCAGGGAAGTCAAAGCAAAAGTCTCCCTTTCATAGGAGCCGGGAGAGAATGACCTGTCCCGGTAACTAGAGCGGAAGGCAATGACGGCAGCTGACTTGACTTTGCTAATGCCAAACAGCAGGTAAAACTTGGGTAATGAGAACTCCGTCAAACTGAGTCTTAAAACTTGCTTGGTCTCTTCTGTAAAAGAAAAAAGGAACAAGGAAAGACTTTAAAGATATTAACTTTTTAATTCTAAAGTGCCCAATTTCACTTTGCTTTTAGAAAATTTGAAAATCATATCAAAACTACATAGTCATGCTCCCTACACCAACCCTCTAGACACATTCTGCTCAACGCTCACTGCTTTAGCTCCATTACCTACAAGTTCATGCCAGTAACACAACATCATCAACTGCTGCGGAGTCTTTAGCTTCTGTGGTTACAACAGTCTACCTGACAAACGCACAGAGAAAATCTTTGCTGTAGGGGCGCCTGGGTGGCTCGGTCAGTTAAGTGTTTGATTCTTGATTTCAGCTTAGGTCATGATCTCAGAGTCGTGGGATCAAGCCCCGCCGTCAGGGTCCACGCTCAGTGGGAAGTCTGCTTAAGGATTCTCTCTCTCCCTCTCCCTCTGTGGACACCCCCAACCCTGCCGCTCGCTCACTCTCTCTCTCTCTCTCTCTCTCTCTCGAGATTTTAAAAGAAAATCTCTGCTATAGCTTGAAATAGAATGGAGTTAATTTATTCTTTTTCTTTCTGATAATATTTCATGTATCATCACAGACTTCAATAAACAGCTAGTGTTAAAGAGAACCATAATAATGAGTAAGATAATTTATGCCAACCAGGTGATATAAAATGGAGAAATGAATTGCAAAACACAAAGTACTTTCTGGGAACTTACCACTAAAATGAAGCTGTGAACAAGTACACAGAGAGTGTATGATATTAATGACCAATCCATGTGTGGAAGCTCTAAGGGAGAGTGGCCCTGTGGCTACTAAGAAAGTAACAACATGGAAGAGGTAGGGCAGATGAGCTGCCACATCAAGGGAATTGTTGAAGGACAGCATCAGCATGTAGCGTGCTAGAATAGCAATATCGTCCCACATAAGATGTTGTTCTAAGGTAGGAGTTGGAGATAAGCATGTCTTGTCAATTATTTTGCACATCCTTCCAATAACCTATAAAGAAACAGAATTTTAAAGAACACAGGGGCTAAAACAAAGTTTTATCACAAAAAGTTTCAGTTTAACCTTAAAATGACTAGTTACAATACAAACAACCTCCTGGTAATGAAAAAAGACACATCATGCCACAGTCCAGAAGGTAAAGGAAAAGTTGATTACCTTGCTTGAAACCAATTTCACATTTCCAGAAGCCAAAGCTACAGCAGTATCTGCCATCACCTCAGCTTTTATTGATCCCAGGCCACCTGTCGCACTGGTTTTGATGAAACTGTCTAGTACAACATCAAGGAGATCTGTAATCTAGTGGAAGAGGGAAAAATAACATGTTTTAGCCATTACTCTGCCAACTTAATTTTTACTTTAAAAATACTTCAAAAGCAGTAGCCCAATCAACATGAAAATTCTATTTTACCTGAAGCCTCCAAAATACTAAGTTTTATTTAGAAACCTGTCAGTAAATTTATCATTAAATATCCAAAGGAGGATAAAGATATTCACTCAATTGTACTCAATTGCTTCAGAGAGTAAAAGGGACCAATATTCAGAAATTTAAAATATCCACATGTATTATTTTCATCCACTAGCAAAGCACCTCTGTTCTCTCCTAAGACAGTGATGTATGACTAATATAAAATACAATTATTTTAAAATACAGGAAATGACATCAAGTACTAGGATGTTTTGTAGAGCTATAAAACCGGCTCCATGGTCATTTCAAATTATGTGGAAGATTTGCAGCATTGTATGATCTTTGAAGAAATGATGTGCACAATTCTTGTCAGATAAAAAATAAAATATTACATTGTATTCTATATTTTAATACTGGTATTCTTGTGCTAGAACTATAAATGAAAGGTGTCCAAAATAATATTGTTAACATACATCTACTGACATCTATGGAATGTAAATGCTAGAATATGTTATATAAAGCACTATTTAGGAGTGTCAGGGTGGCTCAGTCAGTTAAACGATTTTGGTTCAGGTCATGAGACTGAGCCCCACTTTGGGCTCTGAGCTGGACGTGGAGCTTGCTTGAGATTCTCTCTCCCTCAACCCCTCCCCCCGCCCCCCAATAAATAAATAAAATAAACCACTATTTACTAGAAACAACATCAGATTTTTACAGTTAAATTCTATATAATTATGCCATGAAAAAGAGTACCAAAATAGTTTATTTCTGGCTCTGAAATATGCATTAGACATCTACAATTCTGAACCAAATCCAAGAATTAGGTGAGTGTCTGCATGCTTTTTGAAAGAGAGGACTGTCTTTTCTACAGCTATATCCCTAAGTGCCCAGCACAATGTTTTGCACAAAGCGGGTACCAGATTAATATCTGCATCACAGAGGTACTAGACAAATATCTGAGCAAACTCAATACCTGCCCAAGGCTCCCCCATATTTTGGCTTGGATAGATGGGTACATCTGTTTCTCATTTATGGTCATTGTTATCAGTTTATCAAGAATAGCAGTAACTCTTTGTCGTTTGGCATCATCATTGTGTTTACAAAAACGGACTAGATTTGACAGCCATGGAGTCATGTATTCCAAACAAAGGTGCTTCAATTCAATACCTGGAAAAAAAAATACACTATTAGCATAGATGGTCAATGAAAATTACATCAACAGTTATCTAAAAATATAGAGGATTGGGGAAAAGAAGGTAAAAGGTAAAGATCATTATGTAGAATCAGGTCTGGAGAAAAGAGATTTGGCCAATATATTAAAGACAGAGATGAAGAGAATAAGCCATGAAGAAAGTAATCTTAAAAGCCAGCTGGCCAATTTTTGGAAAGTTTTATCTTATTTTTCTTTTTCTTAATCATTTCTCTTCTAGTTAGAAATTTTATTAAGTTTTATTCTAATTGTATAAGGAATATGTGGCAATCATAGAAAGTTAGGTGAAAGGAAAGCATCACCACAAAAATGAAACTGATATTAATATACTGGTGTATCACCTCATCTCTTCTCAGGCTTTCAAAGCTACATAGAGATTATGTACATTTATGTGTGTGTATACACATAATACCCACCCCAAGTCCTCCACAAAAATGAGGACTACACTGTCTATGCAGTATGTTTTGAATATTTTCTTCAAAGATAAAACATGTTTTAACTTTTCATTTTGACGTAAGTTTAGACTTAGAAAAAGATACAAATATTCCTCCATATAACTTTATCTAGAGTCCCCAAAACACTTTTTTTATTGTGGGAAAATACAATATAAAATTTGCCATTTTTAAGTGTACAGTTCAGTGGCCCTAAGTACGTTCACATCATTATGCAACTATCACCACCATCCATCTCCACAATTTTCTCATATTCTCAAACTGAAATTCTGTACCAAAACCATTTTTGATGGTTTCATATTATTCCATCATATGGAAATCTGACAATTTAATTAGTTCTTTATTGTTTGACCTTTAGACTGTTCCAATTTTTTGCTACTATAAATAATGTTATGTGAAGTTCAAAAGTAGGCAAAAAAAATTTATGGCAATAGAGGTCACAATAGTGGTTACTCTTGGTGAGGGGATGGTACTGACTGAAAGGAACCTTCTGGATGCTGGAAATCTTCTGTATCTTGGTCTGGGAGAGGGTTTTGTGATGTATTCACACATAAAAATTTATCAAGCTGTTCACTTAAGATTTGGGCACTTAACTGATAGGATATACCTGAATTTAAAAAATCTAAATAAAAAGTAATGCTATAATAAACATGTGAACACTAATTCCTTAGGATAAATTCTAAAAGGTGGAATCATGAGGCCAAAAGGAATGAACATTCTTAGGGGTCTTGACATCCATGTCCAAAGTGCTTTCTCAAAAAATTGCACCTGTTCACAATTCCATAGACCATCAACACTGAATTAAAAACAAAGAAAAAAAACCTTTTGCCAATTTGATAATTGTTATTTTACTTTGTTTTTATTTCTTTGATTTTATTATGAACTTCTTAAAATATAAATATTCTTTTTTAGCATGATCTGCACACTACTGTTGTTGATCCATTTTTATTAATCTATAAGAACTCATGATTAAAGATATTAATCTTTTCTCATATTTGCTGCAAGCATATTACCTATTTTTTATTATCTTTTACTTTTCTTTATGTTTCTGAAATAGAGATGTTTTGAAGTTTTATGTAATCATTTACGCTCATTATTTCTTTTCTATCTACCACTTTTTTACTTCGTAAGTCCTTAATCATCCAGAAAGCAATTAAATACTCTGCTTCCTCTTTTTTTTTTAATGGTTCCAGTTTTTATATTCAATTCTTAAATACAGTTAGACTTTATTTTGGTATCTTGTGGTTTGGGGGTGAAGATGAAGACCCAACTTAATTCATTTCCCAGCCTCATTTTTTAAATGATTTAATCTTTCCCCCATCAGTTTGTGACACTTCTTTATCAATCTGTTTCTCTTAAACTTATCTGACTGCTGATTCTTGAACACCTCTGTTTTTATTGTACTGTTATGTGTTCAAATGTCCACAAGTGTCTCTCAGTTTTCTTTTCTTTCACCATTTTCTTAACTATTCTTGTTGTTTCAAATGAAATTTATAAACATTTTAAGTTTACCTCATTCTTTCTTTTCTTTTCTTTTTTTTTTTTAAGTAGACTCCATACTCAGCATGGAGTCCAGTGCTAGGCTGGAACTCAGGATCCTGAGATCATGACCTGAGCTGAGATCAAGAGTGGGACACTTAACCAACTGAGCCACCCAGGCACCTCAGTTCTACCTCATTCTTAGTCCTCAAATCCTGTAGCTATTTTGATGGGATTGCATTGAATTTATAATAATCTGGGAAGTGGGAAGAACTGTTCATCCAAGAACACAATATGCCTGTTCACTCATTCAAATCTTTTTAAATATTTCTTAATAAAGCTTTCTGCTTTTCTTAATTTGTCAGTCTTAACACATTTTCTTTTTAGGGTTGTATTCCTACATCCCTTATTATAAGTATTATAATATAAATAATATATGTAAAAGTAAATATATGTAGTCATCTGGACTTGATGAATTGTCAAAGCTTTCAATTAGCTGAAAAATCAAGAAATATGTTTGAGGGGCACCTGGGTGGCTCAGTTGGTTAAGCAACTGGTTTCAGCTCAGGTCAGGATCTCATAGGTCACTGGGACTGAGCCCCAAGTTGGGCTTTGCACTCAGCAGGGAGTCTGCTTAAAGATTCTCTCCCTCTGCCCCTCCCCCAACTCATGCACGTGCATGTGCTCTTTTTTATGTTATCTTACTGTTCTCAAATAAAATAGTAAATCTTAAAAAAAATATGTTTGCAGAAAAAAAGTTTTATGTATTATGGAGAGAGAAAGGGGAGGGAAGAAAATGTCAGGAAATAAGCTGGAGGAAGAGCAACATTTACCACAACAGGGTATGAAGATGAATAAATGGAAAGAGTGGATGTTAAATTTATAAGACTTATTAAAAACCAAGTCAGGAGTTGACTCTGGACCCTGTATTATGTGTCACTGCATTCTTCAGGAACTGTACATGACCAATAAAATCACAGTTCAAAGTCAACCTGACGAAAAGAAAAAATGACTATTTCCTTAAAATCAAGGAGACAACATGGATACTTCACTCATTTGGAATAATCTGCTAAGAAGAGAAATCCTGAAGCTAATTAAACTGAAACAGTGCGAAAAATACTTTGTAAGCGGCTCAAAGACATGTAAAGTATCAAAAATCTTGCCACCTTGCTTTTATGGCCAGAATTTTGGTGGATTTCTCAATGTTGTCTAACCAGGAAGTTCCTTCAGAGTTTCTTCAGTTGCAGAGTACAGCAGATGAAAAATTAGAAGAGATAAAGAACCGAAAATACAATCAATTATGATTTCACTGGCAAATTCTGAAATGAAAGGATTTTCTTTGAATCTTCTTAGAATCATTGTTAGGGGCGCCTGGGTGGCTCAGTCGTTAAGTGTCTGCCTTCGGCTCAGGTCATGATCCCAGGGCCCTGGGATCGAGCCCCACATAGGGCTCCCTGCACCACGGGGAAGCCTGCTTCTCCCTCTCCTACTCCCCCTGCTTGTGGTCCCTCTCTCGCTATGTCTCTCTGTCAAATAAATAAATAAAATCTTAAAAAAAAAAAAGAATCATTGTTAGTATTAAAGAAAATTATTATTACTTACTAGATTTGCTAAATCCAGAAATACACTCTTCCAAAAATTCTAAGGTGAGATGTGGCTCATTGGCTGCCAGTGTCTTACTAATAGAGACAATAAAGAGCGTGTTGTTGGCAGGGATGCATAAACCTGATGTCTCTAGTAACTGGCCCTCGATTTTTAAATTAAAGGTACAAGTTAAGGCACACAGAAGATTATAGGCGGCTGACCTAGGAGAAAACATAAACAAAGTTGTTTTAAAACTTATTTTTTCTTATGATTCCAAATTTTTTTCATAACGTACAACTTATTATTCTACTACAAAGCATAATCAACTATTTTTAAATTTTATGATCAATGAGAGATAAGATGTTATGGTTCTATGGTAAATACAAAATACCCCTTGATCATTTAGGGATTTTTTTTCATCATTTAGGGATTCAAGGGAGGTTCTTGACATTACCAGAAGAGCACTGTGAGGCTCCTAAGACAGGTAAGTATTAAGACGTTTCTAAAAGACATTTTACTAGGATATAAAATATGAGAGGTTTATGGTCCTAAGGTGGATCAATAAAGTTAGAATAAGGCTCATCATATTTTCAATGAAGCCAAAAACTCAAATTGTGGTTCCCCCTCTCATCAGATCCATTTATAATGGGGATCATAAGAAGAGAAATGAGATGGCCCCTCATCAAATTAAAATGTGAAAATCTTTCATCAGCACCTACCAAATTTCTTTCTTGATGTCCTATATGACGTACTACAAACTAGAGGTCAAAAACAAACATAATATAATTAAGTCCCCCCTGTTTTTCCTTCCATTATACTTAACCACTGAAAACATAAAACAATGATATACATCCAAATTCCATTAGAACCAAAATTTCCCTTAGAAATGTCTGAAAATATACTTAAGCAATTTAGGACACAAGTAAAAAAACTGTACTTGGTTTTCAAATTTTCATTTTTCTCCCCTATCCAGCAAGAGAAAGAGTTTGCTCAGCAAATTTCAGGTTTTCCTGACCTCCGAACCTTCATCATGCTACTATATTTTTGCAACAACCATATGGGGGCAAAAAGCCACTGAAATTTAAGTCAGCCTAAAGCCTTTTTCTCTGGAATGACATGCTTCAGCAAAAAACAGAAGCTGTCAGTTCACTTTATTTCACAAGAGAATACAGGTTCAGTGAAGCTAGTAACTGTTAGAAGATTGTTAGCATTCTTCTATGAGGAATTTTGAATTAGAAATTAAAGGCAGGCTTTATAGCTCTATTTTCCTAAAATGAGAATATTAATATTATTGTTTCTAAGTTTGTGTATCTCTTACTAACTCCTAGGAATTTGGAGTTATACCATTGACTTTTATTCGGTACATTTCAGCAGCTATAAAGAACCAGGCCTGCTCAAACCGGGGTAGGTCAGATTCCTTGGAGATAATGAAAGCTAAGCATACACAAAATTTTATACATAATTTCTGGGAGGCCCGTCCAGGTAAAGAAATCTTGATTTCCGCCTCCCCCCTTTATTTAAGAATCAGGAATCCTAAAAGGCCCACTTATAAAACTTGGGCTACATTACACCCTATAAGAATTTATATCTGTAAAAATCTTGACAGCCCCAAGGAACCTGGGACAAAGAATTATCCCAACACGAAAAGCAGAGGGGAGAAAGGAGGGAAGGAGTACAAAGACACACTGGCAGAGAGAGGAGGGGTGGGAGGGGGAGTTGGGAGGCAGTAATACTGAGCACAAACTGTTTACTAGGTGCTAAAATATACTGCTACACATACTATTTATGAAACCTTTGTAGGTATATAGGAAAGGCACTGTTACCCTTATTTTCAAAATGAGGAAACTAGAGCTCAGAGAACTTTAGTACCTTGCCTAAAGTCATACATTGTAGCAGATCTAGATTTAAACCAAATCTACTGACCCCACAGGCCATGCTCCTTCCTCATTCATGTTCAGATTATTAAATCTAAACAGAACCAATTATACCCTGTCAGATGACATCTACATCTGTCTTAAGACTTCTTTCAAGAACTTTGTTCAAGTCATATAGGTGGAAAGTATGCAATGTTACTGTTTGAGTTATTGCACATTAAGCCCTCCTTTGTCAAACAATAATAATCTGACTGTGAGGAAACTTAATAGTGATATACTTCTGAACATGGGAAAACATAATTAGAGGACTCAGAAGGAGAAACTTAGGAATAGACTTTAAAAAAAAAAGGCTTTTTTTGGTGGGGGGGAGTAACAAAACCAAAACTGCTATGTAGTCTGTTTCAGACGAAAGTTTCCTGGAGAAAGAACATGTATTGGTTTAGTGTGAATCACCCTTTTCAGAATTCCACAGTTCATGTGAATACCCCACAAACTGATGAGGTCACACTGGTTAACCAACATAGCATACCTTCCGATTTAGAGTATTAAGGTAGAGGCTGTATTAAAAGCTTATTAAGTGGTCTCATTCTAAAAGCAACAAACTCTGAAAAAAGTTGCAGTGAATTTTTAAAAAACCTACCGTAAACTAGGGTCTGAACTGCCTAAATTAAGTAATGCAATATTGAGCAGCGTCCCAGGGACATCTTTTGGCCGAATCTTGGTGTGCTGGGGGATGGAGTCGGGCTGCGACAGCTCCCAGCGTGTCCGAATATGAATGATAGACTGGACAATGGCTTCACACTCCTGGTGCATGAAGGTGAGTGGTGTGCCCTGGTTTGCAATGGTTAAGGTGAACTGGTTCTCATCCACCAGGCAGATCTCTTCAATTTCCGAAGCATAATAGATATCATTTAGAAAGACTGATTGCCCCAAGACTTTTGTTCGCTCTGCTGAGGTTACCTGGACAGCAGTAGAACCAACCTGGAAAGTGATGGTGAGAGGGCAGAGTGAAGAAGAGTTAAATTCCACTACGTAGAACTCTAAGAGGCTCTGAAAACCAACCAACTGACTGACCAAACAAATACCACGTTTGCCATTTAAGGAAGAGTTACTGCCAATGTTCAAATGGGGTCAAGAGTTATTGTGATAAATGCTCTCAAAAGAGACTGGAAACATTTTTTTTTTTAAAAGTTCAAGAATCCCATAATCAATCACTGGTTTTATCCTGGGTCATGTCTCCCATTCCACAAAAAGCATGTAATAATCAGAAGAATTCTCAACTGGTCACTTCCACCCTCTACACATTTCTACCATTTGACTGATAGATGGCAAACCACCCTCTCTACAACACTCCCCTGCCTCCAATCCAACCTAGAATATAATTAAGTGTACACCTCTCCTATCTTCCACAGGACCTCCACGAAGATAGAAAGCTTAGTTTTCCTCCATCTGGACCTACTTTACATTTGATCCACCTCTATGGGAACACCTAGGGAGGCCAGTGCAGTCTGGTTAGCCAAGAAGGGTGACAAATCATTTACCTCATGTGGAGTGAAACTTACTTTAATAGAAACCTTGGTGTCTTTGTGAGCTAGCTTGAGAGCGTTGTGGAATACCTTCAAGTCCTCTTCTAAAGCCAGTGTGGCAGCAGGCAGTTTCTGCTGTTCATGCTCTATGTGCTCAGCCAGTTTCCCAGGACAGTCTATGAAGATGAGCCTTTTGCTGCCTTTGAGGCCAGTCAGCAGCCGCTCGTGATACTTGGTGTACTCCCTGACCCAGGAGTTACAGTTATAGATATAGACTGCAGAGACATTGTCATAAGCAAAGCCAGGAAAAACAACAAACCACTTGGAGAGAAAGTCCGTTTTAAAGCGATTGCTAGGCCCAGTATGGGTAAGGTCCACTACAATTTCATATGGCTTTGCATAATATGGCTTTAAAGTCAGCAAGACGTGGTATATCAGCAAATCGCCATTGATTTGACCAGTTTTAAACCTAAGGAAGATGACAAAAAAAAAAGGACACAGATTGTTAACAGAGTTCTGAATAAATATACAGAGACTACTAATCTATTTTATTCCTTTAATTTTCTGATGAGCTTTCTAGAGAAAACTGTAATAACAAAAAATTACGTAAAATATAAATCCATTTTTAAAAATGTTATCCTTTAGATATTGATTGAGAAATAAGGCTGAAGTAAAATGAAAGAGACAAGTTTCCAATTCCAACACTCTTGAGCAACAACAACTTGCACACCCCAGATAAGAAGAGGAAGGCAGTGAACATTGATTGGTTGCCTCTAGGCCCACCGAATTTCCCAGGTGAACAGTTTGGGTGGGAATGATCCACCTGGAGCCCTGGGGTGATCTGAATGGCTTTAGTCAATTTGTTTACCCCACCTTGACCAGAGAGGTTCAGCAATGACCATATGACTCAAATCAGGACAACCAGGGCCAAAGAGGTCCAATTCAGAAACTTTAGCTGTAGTTGGGAATTGAGACTTTTTCTTTCCCGGTGTTTATAAACAAAGAAACACATCGCCCTGGGAGTTGTTAGCTCATACCTTGAGATATGAAGGGAAAGCCTGCCTAAAAACTGAAGAAATGGAGCAGAGAAACGAAGAGAGAAACTGGGGCCCCAGCCATTTCATTTGAACTCTAGATAACGCCTCTCCTGGGATCAAATTTATCCCTGGACTATTGAGTTGATGAGCCAATGAATTCCATTTTTTTGATTAAGCCATACAAGGTCATAAGTTGCTTACAGTCAAAAGAATGCTGATCAGTGTGAGTAGCCAAAGTAAGGACCATCAGAAAGCCCTGAAGAACACAGTACTAGAACTTCAAATCAAAACCACTTATATTAATTTGGCCCAATGTTCTACACTTGATGACTCTGGTAAGGACTATACAATAGGCTCAGATAAATATCCTTACCTCAGAATTTTTAATCTTGTTGGGAGAAAAGATAAAAATCAAGTTAAATGATTTTAAAATAAAATATTTCAAGATCAAAGAAAAGGTATGAGATAGTATGTAATCACTTATCAAATGAATTGCAGAGAAAAATAGTTCAGAAGAGGGAGAGATGAACACAAACTAGGTAGTCCTTGAAAACTACATAGATGTTGTGGCTGAAGTGGGTGGGAGAAATTCTGAATTCAACAAGAGCAGGGATTAGCAGATCTAAAAGAGAGAGGTAAAGAAAAAAAGAAACATAACTAGATGAGATGTGCTGAGGCACGTCAGCTAGTTTAGCTGGAATGAAGGATCACGTAGAGAAGTCTTAAGAGATAAAGCTGGACAACTGCACTACTAGGTATTTACCCAAAGGTTACAAAAATACTAATTTGAAGGAATACATGCACTCTGATGTTTACAGCAGCATTATCTACAATAGCCAAATTATGGAAAGAGCCCAAGTGTCCATCACTTGATGAATGGATAAAGTGGTATATATACAACGGAATATTACTCAGCCATAAAGAAGAATGAAATCTTGCCATCTGCAATGACATGGATGGAGCTAGAGAGTATTATGTTAAGTGAGAAATAAGTCAGAGAAAGACAAATACCGTATGATTTCACTCATACGTGGAATTTAAGAAATAAAACAAATGATCATAGGGGGAAAAAAGAGAGGCAAACCGGAAAACAGACTCTTAACTACAGAGAACAAACTGATGGTTAGCAGAGGGTAGTTGGGTGGGAGGAGGGTTAAATAGGTGAGGGGGATTAAGATGGGCACTTGTGATGAGCACTGGGCGTTGTAAGTGTTGAATCACTAAACTGTACACCTGAAACTAATTCGACACTGTCTGTTAACTAACTGGAATTTAAATAAAAACTAAAAAATTAAATTAAATTAAATTAAAAGTTTAACTTTAAAAAAAAGAGATAAAGCTGGAAAAATACATAATAGTTAAATTGTTAAAGGATCAAAACTAAGAGATTCAGGTTTTCTCCCAGAGGCCCAGTATTTCTCAGAATATATATTTTTTTTTTTTAAGATTTTATTTATTTATTTGACAGAGACAGAGACAGCAAGAGAGGGAACACAAGCAGCGGGGAGTGGGAGAGGAAGAAGCAGGCTTCCCGCTGAGCAGGGAGCCCGATGTGAGACTCGATCCCAGGACCCCGGGATCATGACCTGAGCCGAAGGCAGCCACTTAACGAATGAGCCACCCAGGCGCCCCTCTCAGAATATATTCTGTGAAGCACCAGCATCAGAATCAACTGTGGTACTTGATACAAATGCAGTCCATTTCTACTACATATGAATCTATGCAGTGGGGCCCGGCAATTTTCATTGTTTTTAAACAACCTTCTATCTGATATTTATATGCACAAATATTTCTGAATCACTGCTATAGTGTCAGGGAGTTATTCAACTTTATTTTTGTAAAGAAAGAGGTGATATGATCAAAGGAAGTGATATATAGAAGCTCTATGAAGGAGTTGGGGCGGGTAAAAAAGATACTGTAGTCTAGGTATGGCCTAATAAGGATCTAAATACTATGGTGACAGTAAAAAAAGAAACCAATTCAAGAATATGAAGGAAGGACCAACATGATCCAAGGTCTGATCAGGGCTGAAAGAAGGACTTGAATTAAAAGGACTCGCTATATACCAAGCCTCTGAGATCACAAAGAAGGCTGCTATCATGAACAAAAACAAAGAGATCATGAGGGGCAGGGACTTTTGGAGAGAAAATGAAGTCCATTTTAGACATACTGAATATGAAGTGATGACAGGACATTCAAGGGGAAAGAGTACGTATGTTTGTCTGTATGTGTATACACTAAACCACATAAAAACATACTCTGCCCCATATAATCTAAGTTTCCTAGATATTTTCTCAAGTCATTGTTGTAGTTCCACAATTTGAGATGTTGGTTATGTATTTCACTGTTTCTATTATCTGACCAATACCCCAGGTCTCCAAACGCATGTCATCAAATCAGTCTGTGGTACACAAATTTTTAGAGATTTTAATGCTGCAGGAAAAATACCATTCCATCTTCTTTTGAATGATACTATCATTCAAAAACACATTGCAGGCATATATAATGAGCATAAGGTCAAAAGGCACTGAGCGGAAAACCCTCCCTGCCCTGGAGGCGGGGATTTGTTGTACAAAGCCTCCTGTCATGCCAGTGGCCAACTGGACAAGTTGGACTTTCTGGGTTTTTTTTTCTACCCCCCCCCGCCCCTCCCCCCCCCGTGATATGTGCTTTAGTTGCAGCAGAAAGGAAATGTGTCATCTGTGGTTTGGTTTTAAAAGTGGAAAGCTAGCTGTACATATCCTTTTTTTTTTTTTTTAACTGCAGATTTACTTTAAGGTTCATATTCTCCAAGTCTATTCTGCTTTAAATTACTTGGAGGCTGTGCTTCAAGACAAGAAAAGAAGTGGCTTATTAAAATCAGGTTATAATCAGATTTTGACCAAGAATTTGTAAGGTAGGTCATATATATTCGGCTTTTGTTATGCCTTTTCACTTATAACTTTGTACGGACTAGTGTTCAAGGAAGTGCTTTCAAAGAGTACCTAAGAATCTTACTAACAAAGTAGAATCATAAGTGATTGAAAATGTATGCTGTTTTTTCTGTCCTATTAAGTAACATTTAAGTTAGAAATGGAAAGATTTATCATCAACAATAGTTTTTATCACGATTAGGAAGGATCTGAGTTTAGACTCCACAGTGAATTGAAAAGTTTTGTTATTTAAAAAGTCGAAAAAACAAAGTTCTCATTACTAATGCTTAGGCATTATAAATTTTATTGAAAATGACCAGAGATAAAGAAAACTTTTGATAACATAACCTGGCCTCCATGGCATAAATTAGGAATGCAGAGACAGTCCTCTATTCTCAGGCATTTGTAAGGGCAGGAGAAAGTCTCATTTTGTTAACAGTTTGTTTATTTGGGGATGACAGTACATCTGGCTGAAGACAATCAACAGCGGGCCTATTATCTACCCCGTGCGTGGTAAGCACTGCTAAAATGTGTATGAATACCATGATGTATACTACATTGTTGATGAACTAATGTGATAAGAATAACCCACTTTATTTATTTATTTTTAAAGATTTTATTTATTTATTTAATTGACAGAAAGAGACAGCGTGAGGGGAAACAGAAGTAGGGGGAGTGGGAGAGGAAGAAGCAGGCTTCCAGCCGAGCAGGGAGCCCGATGCGGGGCTCGATCCCGGGACCCCAGGATCATGACCTAAGCCGAAGGCAGTCGCTTAACCAACTGAGCCACCCAGGCGCCCCAGGAATAATCCACTTTAAATCATTTTAGCACTGAATGCAGAAATCTAGTCTAGTATGAAAGGATGGAAATTACTTGTTAATCCAATTTAAAGTATTTCTCTTTGTGAAAGAATCATAAGGTATACAAAGATTTATGTTGTTCAACTTAAAAACTGAAGCTGAACACTATTATACAGAAGTCAGTGTGCAATATCTTTGTCTATTAAAGATCATAATCCAAAAAGTCATCTTAATTCTAGAACACATAATAAAGGTTTTTTCCTTTAGGAAATACTACTTCAGTGGCTAGTTTCCATTTAGCATTGTTTATTATAAGCTACTTTTGTTTGTATAACAACATATAACATTTGTTATTTTCAAATTTCTGTATATCAATAGCATACAAATTTTATCCAATGACATATAGCAACTATTTCTAATAAAACCTCGAAATTCAAAAAAAGCATGACTAGCAGCAGCATCTGTCTTACTTGGGTGGTGGTTAGAAACACAGGATCTCAGGTCATTCCTAGACCTACAGAATCAGAATCCAATTTAAAAAAAAAGAAAAACAAAACAACAACAAGAAAAAGACTCCCACGCACATTCAAGTTTGAGTAGAACTTCTTTAAAATAAGGTTCTTAAACAGGTAATTTCACTGAGTAAATCTCAGGAGAATAATCTAGTTTTGCTTCTATTTAATGCTAACAATAAAATATTCTTACAAAAGTAGCTCAGATGAACAGAATATTACTATAAAAGAGTTCTATTTAAATCTTCAATCATAGGGTGGATAATGAGAATTAGAACAGACTTGTCCCCTTTTTGTACTGGCTTCCAAGGAGCTTGAAGCCAAAACTAAAATTAATCTTTTTTATTTATATGTTGAGACTTATGATCTGCCTTGATTTCCCACTTCCCATAGTCTAAATCCCCCCAAACCTGATGTTCTCTATTTTACTGTATAATTTATTTTAAAAAATTATGTCAAAACAGTGATACAAAAAAATGCTAGGCATAAATGATGATATCCTTTTTTCAGTTATCCAGTAACTTTGGTTTAACTTTTGAGATTATTCAGAAGAAATCTGGCATGGTTTTGCTTTTAGAAAGCCACAATAAGTCAGGGGATATATAGGTGAAAAGAGAGAACCACCACCATATGATTGCTTTCACAAATACGGGGAGTATATTTCTAAGTACCAGCTTTATTCTAAGCTTCAAGATAAACCCTAAGAAGAAAAAAGAACATCTTGAATTCCTATTTGGAATCCATTTTCCTTTGGTTGCTACACTTCCCCTTTCTCAACCCCAAAACAAAAACCAAAAAAGCCATTTGTGTTTTCTTTTCATACATGAAGCAAAATGCTCAAGGCCACATTTCTCTTTTACTATAAAGATTGGTGACACATAGAGGGTGGGGAGTTTCTGCAAGAAAGATCCTTAAATGGTTGGGAGCAAAAAAAAAAAAAAAAGAAGGAATCAAAAAAACAAAGCAGAAGTATCTGACTCAAAGCTGAAATTTAGTATGCTTGGGAGGGAGAAAACTATATAAAACCATGGGATTCAGTTTAAAATGATTCACAGTTATTCATAATGCTAACCTCTAGCATTTGAAAGAATACAGAAATTAAATTGTTTCTTTATACACAGCCTGACAGAAAAAAAGTCAGAAGGAATTCAAACAGGATAGCAAATATTAGGCATGAGTTTGTAGCTCACTTGTATCAGCTGTCCATCTTTTAACTACAATCACAACAACCAGGAACCATAATTCTTTCCCAAATTAATAAATTATACTGCTATCCCAACAGATTTCCAGCATATTCATGGACATGGAGCATACAGGACTTTACCTGCATCTTGCCCTTCTGACGACAACAGTTTTTTCTTGGTCTCCTGGAATAAACGCAAACTATACCCATCTGTGGGCTAACAGTACTACTGCCTGGGATCCAGATATTCAAAATAAGCCGGGCAGAAACCAAAATGAAAACATTAACACAAACCCTACAACTTCTACAGTAGATAAAAGAGGTAACTCTATAAACAGGACTGAAATAGCAACATCATCTCAGGTCACATCTCTAACTCCTATATCGGAACTGGAGCTTTATATACCTTCTGTCGTCAGGAACAGTTCTCCAACAGTACAGAGCACGGAAAACACAACCAAAGGTCACCGTGAAATTTTCAAAAAAGAGGTCTGTGAGGAAAACAACAACAAAATGGCTATGCTAATTTGCTTCGTTATAATTGCAGTGCTTTTTCTTATCTGCACCGTTCTATTTCTCTCAACTGTAGTTCTGGCAAACAAAGTCTCCTCTCTCAGACGATCAAAACAAGTAGGCAAGCGTCAGCCTAGAAGCAACGGTGATTTTCTGGCAAGCAGTGGTCTCTGGCCTGCTGAATCAGACACTTGGAAAAGAGCACAACAGCTCACAGGGCCCAACCTAATGATGCAATCTACTGGAACACTCACAGCTACAAGGGAAAGAAAAGATGAAGGAGGAACTGAAAAACTCACTAACTAACAGGCGCTTTAGTCAAGAAAAATGCAAAGGAGCAATGAGAAAGTTTATGAAGTAAAAAAATGACATCAGTTTGATATTTAATGCCAACATGTTGGTTTGGTGGTCTAAAATTTGTTGACATGGCAGCCCTGCAATTTAGAATCCAGCAGGTGAGAAGGGGAGAAGTTTGCCCACCTTCTCAATTACTTAAACTGTGCACTTTTGTCCTGACACTGAGTATTTTAAAAAGTAAATAACCAAAACCTGAGAATGTGGGAAAGGTTTTAAAGACGAGTTGAAGGAACTGACTAATGGGAGGCAGAAAGGGACAATTAAATAAATATTTCCTGTTCAGCAACAGTAGTTAGATGATCTTTGTCTGAATGTAATTGAACTTTGAAGAGTTTTAGTGTGTCCTTAGAGGCAAGTATATGCTTCAGCATCTAACAGAAGCCAAATTCCTAGTGCGTAGAGTTGAACTGCAGTTTAACGGTACCTTTGCCGAACGTGACAGAATCTGGACCAGCTCATACATCAGCACAGCTAATTTTATGCCGGATGTTTTCATCTTTACATATGGCACACAGAAGAAAGTGTTTTTCTATTATAAATATTTAATTAAAACTTTTAATTTTGTATAATGAATTAAGACTCATTAGAATAAAACTGACTACATATAATTGTATTCCGTTTATTATCTTAGGCAACACACTGTAAAGATCAATAAGAAATACAGCTTAACTGAAACAGATGAGATTGTAACCACAACAGAAGGCCAAGTGTAAATGTAAAGCACATCTTACTGTTTAAATGCAATGTACCTCTACTCTATAAATACTGCTTATTGGAATATTTATAGCAAATATCCAAAGGGTGACTAATTTTCTGACTTCAAGGGTGCCAAGTGGCCTAATAAATGATCAGTTTTACTTTTTTTTACTATCTAATGGGACATGAGCAAAGGAAAGATGTGTGTATGTTTGCTCTCATCTGGAAAACAGGATACTCCAGTCACTGTTTAACCTTTCAAGAAACTGGGTTCAAGTAAAATAATGACTTACACTTAAATCAAGACTTCCACCTTCAGTTAAATATATTACAAAACTTGGTCTGAGAGACTTTCCAACTATCTACTAAAATTGATCCAGGGCATACTAATTAAAGACCAAGCTACATTTAAAAATTCTCATCCCTTATTGAGCATTTATTTTGGGCAATATGCTATCCATTTAAGAAAAAATTTTATATATTTTTTTCCAAATATGATCACAATCTTACCCTCCCTTCTAGGTTCGTGATTCTCAACCTGATTGTGCATCAGAATCATCTGAAGAGTTTTTAAAGCTAGCCAATACCTAATTCCCACTCTCTCTTTCTGATTCAGCTGGAATGGGGTAACCTCCAAGCACTGGTAATTTCTGCATTAATTCCCTAGGTGATACTGGTCTTGATCAT
Source organism: Leptonychotes weddellii (assembly GCF_054177405.1). Taxonomy (NCBI): domain Eukaryota; kingdom Metazoa; phylum Chordata; class Mammalia; order Carnivora; family Phocidae; genus Leptonychotes; species Leptonychotes weddellii. The sequence continues at coordinate 35,324,576 of NC_138383.1, forward strand.
CAAAATCACTTCTTACAGGCACCATGGCTTCAAAGATCTAGGTTGTATCTTAAAATGCGAGGGAAAAACCAAAGCATCAATTTTATGATCAATTTATTACCAATTTGTTAAAAAAATAAATAAATTATAACCATATTATTCCAGATAAAGCTAAATGTCAAAAAAGTAAAAAGGGAAGAGAACACTCATGCCAATCATGGTGACATCAGGTTATCTTTTGAGGGGTAAAAAGGACCAGACTGGCAATGAAACTGGGCAGAGCTCCCATCTTGTATAAATTAAAAATTTGAGACTGTGTACTAGAACAAATAGTGCTACACAAAGTACTCATTGAGTCAAGTGACATATATACTTGTCTGAGGAAATTAAAACAAATTAGTGTCCTTTAAAAAAATAAGACATTAACTAGGTAAGTACTTTCATATTCAACATACAGGTCAACCATTTTCTGACAAAAAAAGATAAAGCTCCTACTGCAGGAATATTTAAAATTCATCACTCACTAATTAACACCCTCAGAATGATGCTATCCAATGACAGTTCATGAACAAACAGAAGTGGCTCCTTTTCAGACTTGACAGTGTTTAAACACGATAGATTAAGGTACATTTTGAGTTCAAAATTTAAAAGTTATTTTTGAAAAAAGAACACTTTTGTTTTCTACCCCAGGTGTTATGGTCCACATACTCAATTCAGGGATTTTAAAACAGTGAATCAAAAGTTCACAGTGTTTTGATTATATTCTGCTTTATAGTAGGACCCCTTAAAAACAAAAACTATTCCTTTTGTGCCAAGTTATAAGTACCTGGATGTTAAGAACTAGGTCTCAACAGTCCATGATCCTCTGTAGTGATCAGGGAAAAGCAGGGCATGGCTTAATACTTACCGTTATCTACTCTAACAGGTTCTATGCTTGCTAGGCACTTAACATTTATTCAATCCCATAACAAATTTATAAATTAGGAATTATGACCTCCATTTCTCAGATGAGGAAAGAGGCTAGAAGGTGACTTGCCCAAAGAAATTTTTATTCAGACTGACTCATTCTCTTTTCAATATACTTGGCTTAACTTATTTAAATCATGATTCCCAATTTATTTTACCTTCCACTGAGAAGTACCTACTTTGTGGGTAATCAAAGAGTTGTGCACTGAAACTCCAAAATAATTTAGTAAAGTACTCGGTCCAAAAAATTGAATTATACTTTTACCTGGGTTTTGTCTAAATTATGTACAAGGAAATAATGTTAACATTTACTGGCTTCCTACTGTGTGTGAGGCATTTATACATGTTATCTTATTTAATCTTCAAAATAACTCACTAAGAGAAATATTCCTCCAGAGGAGGAAATGATGACTCAGAAGTACAGCAACTTGCCTAAGGTGATCGAGTAAACAGAACATATCATTTGCTTCTTACGAAAAGAAATCTCACTTTGGGTAATAACCCAACCGGCAGTTTTTCCTTAGAATATGTAAGTTCCCCTCTAAAGTTCTAAGTATTTAAATTATATAATCACATTACTAGAGAGTCTCAAATATTCACTTACCAACATTAATTAAAAGCATTCAAATCACAAAGCTGCAAACTGTGTTTCAAAATAAGTTCTGTTAAAGTAGTGCATTTCTTAGTCATTTTGTGGCTTATTGCACTTCCGGAACCAACTATCGATAAACTTCCTTTTTTTCTACAGAAAGCATTTCAGTTTGCTACAGGACCATTTTTAATCTGAACTGAACCACCCCTTTTGCTTTCTTAGCCAAATCACCAAAATGTCCAGATAGAACAAGAACTCAGCATTCTGCAAAAAGAAGTTAACAGCTGAGGTAAGAAAATTTTCACACAGGCAATCTGGTTTGATCTTAATTTTATATAAAATTTATTTTTAAAACTAAAATGTTGTTAGTGTTTTAAATTTAAACTCTGCTAGTCTAAAGATGTCTATAACAGGTTTTGTAATTTGGTTGCATGGAATTAAAAAATATTCAATGTTGAGCGTGCCTTGAAGAAAAATTTTCAGCTAGGTTTGTATAATATAGCCCGTTTAAGTTTATTCAATCACAATGGTTAGTTAGCCTTAGTTCTGTAATTAAAGGAAATAAACTATAACCCTGGTGGATAAAGCTAAAGGATACAAGTAAAACTAGAATCCATGGGATATGACTGAATTTACAATCCCCAAATACCAGCTGTTAAAAATTCTAACTTGCTTTCTATAAAATTTTCCTATACATAATCCATAGATTTAAATTATTTTTAATCCCCTTTAGTTTCTATGGTAAAAATGGTCACCTTCACTTAATTTAAAAAAGAAACCAAAGGAGATTAGATGAGGTACTCAATTATCATTATTACATACGCTTTGTTTTTTACACAAATAGAATTTTATATTTAAGTAATAATAGGAAAATATTATAGCTCATTTTTAAAGTTTACTAAGACAAAACTGTTATGATAAAATGTGTGTACATATATTCATATCATCTACGTATTTATGCAATACATTACTATCTGAGCTGTTGGTAAACAGTATAAAATAGATATGGGAAAAAAACACTCACAGGATAAATAATAGAAAATTGCTAATATGCATGCAACATGCCTACTCTGTGAGTAAACTGGGCAGCTACAAAGTAAATATCCTCCAAATAAAAACTGCAAAGGGTTTAGTTTACTTAGACTTGTAATATCACAGAATATAAACTCATAGTGGGTGATATTCTATTTCAACATTTCATAAATATTTATGACTTTCCCTTATAGAAGTCCACTTTGGATTTTTTCTAAGTAACTATTACATAAGTTAGAATATAAAGATTTTTATCTCTTTTTTAGATAAGACTTGTCTCTATATATTTTTAAAGGGTCAGTTCAAAATTTAGAGTGTAATAGTATCTTTGTTTTTCAATTAATTCCTATATAACTCTACTTAGAAGGAAATTATGAATTCTGAGTAAGTTCAAATTTGTTAAATATAAATCTGATGCCTTTCAATGTCCGATCTTTAAAAGTCATCTCAAATATACATATATATATATATATATATATATTAGCTCAAATATAGCTTATAGGTTAACCATTTAAAACTCTCATAAATATTTTCATAGAATCAGAGGCATAACCTGGTTTTCTGGTAGTTTTTTTTCCTACTCCTTACTCAAGACTGCCTCCAAAAGTTATTTACGTACCTGTTTCCAGAGAGCTCACATCTCCTTCCTTAAGCATTCTTGCTTCATACTTTTACTATGAAAGTCAGTGACATATAACAGAAGGAAAGGACTCTGGGATATGATTGACATGATTTTTTTATCACTGCCTCTACTTACAACTCTGACACTGCCAAGTTACCCCACATCTCTGTGTCTCAGTCTCTTTATCTGTAAGACGAAGGTAACACTACCCTGCTTGTTAAAATAGGATAGTACCTAACATTAAGTGGGTACTCAGTAAATGGTAGCTATTATTATTAAGTCTCCAAATACTTCCTATTAGAGTTCAAGGTTAATCTCCCTTTCTACTCCTACTCAAGATACAGAATTGCTGTTTTCCTCTTTTTATGATTTAATAATTTAACCAGCTGGAGATACAATATGACTAAATTTTAATCTATTCTATCTATACTGTAACTTATTAAATGAAAGTAGTAATAATATCAAAGTCCTAATCACTCATGTATTATTTTTTATACTGTTACATGTACTTGCCTTTTTATTTGGGATATGCTCTCCAAATCTCCTTGATTCTCTTTAAATGACATTTCTTATCATATCCAACTTAACAGAATCAATTTTAACTGTACTCTTTATGTACTTATGCATCATATTTATGAGAACATGTCTAATACATGAGGACTCCTACCTTCACTGTAACTGACTGTAAGATGCTTAGTTAAAACACAGCTGAGGAAAAAAAAAAAAAAAAAACACAGCTGAGGGGCACCTGGGTGGCTCAGTCGTTAAGTGTCTGCCTTCGGCTCGGGTCATGATCTCAGGGTCCTGGGATCGAGCCCCACATCGGGCTCCCTGCTCTGTGGGAAGCCTGCTTCTCCCTCTCCCACTCCCCCTGCCTGTGTTCCCTCTCTCGCTGTGTCTCTCTCTGTCAAATAAATAAATAAAAAATCTTTAAAAAAAAAAAAAACACAGCTGATGTTTTCCTTCCTCTTTTAAAACCTTTTTAGGGGCGCCTGTGTGGCTCAGTCATTAAGTGTCTGCCTTTGACTCAGGTCATGATCCCAGGGTCCTGGGATGGAGCCCCGCATCGGGCTCCCTGCTCAGCGGGAAGCCTGCTTCTCCCTCTCCCTCTCCCACTCCCCCTGCTTGTGTTCCCACTCTCCCTGTCTCTCTCTGTCAAATAAATAAATAAAATCTTAAAAACAAAAACAAAAAAAACCACACCTTTTTAAATATTCAGGAAAAGCCAAAGGACCAAAATCACAGATTTAGACCTCAAAGTGACAACCTATAATAATGAGCAAGATACTGCCATATGAAGGTAGACAAATATGGGATTTGCCTTAGCAGCAGACTAAGGGATTTCTAGAATAATGCCATATAGAATGCATGGGTTCTTTAGAATAATTAGCAGTTATGTTCTGAATAGTGCCAGGAAAAAGTTAAAAAAAGAGAATCTTAAGAATACTTAGAACAGATAGGAGAACTTGAAACGAAAGCCTAGTGAGTTTGAGAAGACGGGTGAGTCAAGTCCTCCATCGTGGGAAGACGGTTCCTCCTTGCTGCTTCCCGGTGTCCACAAGTCCAAACCAGTGACAGAGAGCAGCACTTCGCACTTTCTTCCATCTACTTCAATCTTCTCCTCCAACTTCTAATTTTGCTCATCTACCCTAATTTCTTGCTAATTACATAACTACCACTTCTTCAGCTTTTTACTAATTTTTCAATACCTTCTCTAACCCACTGACCTTCCCCTTCCCTTTTCCATATATTTGCTGCCTCCCATAATTTCTGCTTTATTTTTCTCTTTGGTGTTATTTTTTATTTCTTTGCACTCCCTTTTCATTTTATCTTATCTGACATTTTCTCCTTTTTACATTCCCCCCATATGGTTCTTTGTTTTTACCTTCTCCCCCTGAAGAAGCAATGTTGGTACTTCAGGTACACAAGGTTTATATATTTAAAAGAATACGTACATTATATAACTTTCTGCACTGCCAGTAACACTGGCCTCACTTCTCTGAGTTAGAAAAAGTCAGTTTCTTCACTATTATGCCCCCTATTTATTCCTATGTTAAATCCTGCTCTTTCTTTTCTGGACTGTTCTGATTTGCTGTAGTAGAAAGCTAACAAAGATTCTAGCATTCTGATGTAGCAGACCCTAGGAGGGTAGACAGCTAACTGAAGAGTGGGAAAAAGAGATAGGATAGGTAAAACATGGAATTTGGTTTTGATATTATTGTAACCCTTAAATGACAAGTAGAAAAATCTCATATACTGAAGGTTTTATGATCTTCCTATTGACAAAAGAGGCTATGAACCTACCAAAACTGATCTTACAAACTAAAATGGTTTATAATTATGTTCCTGTTCAGGGTCTTTCCTTCTCTAGTGCCTTTTTTAGCGAATTGAAAAGAGGAACTGTGTGGGGGTTTTTTTTGTTTTTTGTTTTTTTAATTTTAAGCGAAGTCACATAAGAGGAAACATTTCTGGCTGAAGACAATTCATGGCCTATATTTTCTGTTGCTTTGGATGGCATTTTTAAAAAACTAAAGTGAAACTCTGAAGAATAACTTTTGGGGGTGGTGGAAATCCATAAGAATAGCAAGTGGGAACTGCACATGGATAACCATCTAGAGATGATTCAAATCCCCACATTTATGCCAAAAGTTTCAATTTTTTCCCCTATGAAACCTTTTACAAAATGGATAGCAAGCATAATTTAATAACAGATTTCATCTTCTCTGCTTACATTCTGGCAAAAGTGAGTAAGTGAATAGTGAAAAACAGTGAAAAAGTGAAATGGAAAGGAACCATGAAGCCAATACATTTGGCTTCATGGTTTCCTGAGCTCCTAACATATATGGCACTTAGCTGTAAAGGAATCAAAACCCCTGAGGCAGTTTAGGGAGTAGAAAGAGCACATGCTTGTCAATCAGATGATCCTGGGTACAAATTCCTAATCTGTGATATAATATATATAAAGGTGACAGAACATTAGGCAAACTCTTTTTTTTTTTTTTTTTTTTTTAATTTTATTTGATAGAGAAAGAGAGCACAAGCAGGGAGAGCGGCAGGCAGAGGGTGAAGCAGGTTCCCAGCTGAGCAGGGAGCCTGATGCGGGGCTCGATCCCCGAACCCTGGGATCATGACCTGAATCGAAGGCAGACCCTAAACTGACAGCACCACTCAGGCGCCCTAGGCAAACTCTTAATGCAAGTGAACTTGTCTCTTTATCTGTAAGTCAAGGATTCCTCCAACTTCCTCATAGTCGTTTAAAGGTTAAATTAAGTAAAATTATGTAAAACACTGGGGATAGTACAGTACAGAATGTGTTCTAGATAAGCTTTTTCTTTTCTGCTTTCTTCAAGGTTCTTTGAATGGGTGGGGATAATAAGAAGAAAATGTGCAAAGTTAAAAGTAATTAAAAAATGACATAATTATTTAAGAGAATAAAGGTGTGAGTACGGTAGGGCCATGAATAATTATCTAAGGAACCATAAAGACAACAAGAACTAGGAGGGTTCAGGGAATGGCTGAACTCTCTGGGCTATGGTCAGTCACAGAGAACTTGATTTAAGAAGGGGAATTTAAGCTGAGGTCTGACCAATGAGGACGGGTTCAGACAAGAAAAGAGGATGAGTTTGGGGTGGAGAACACACTCTAAGAGGGTGAGAAACAGTGTAATTAAAAGTGTCTATTTAGGGGGAAAAAGCCTGCGTCTAGAAAGTACTTAAGATGGGAAGAGGTGCATTTGGCTGAATGAGAAGTTTCAGTCTTGAGACATGAGTCAGGATTGGTAAACGCAAGCCAGAAGGAAGAAAACTCAGTTTAGAATTTTTATCTTGACAGCAACAGGGAATCCATAAATAAGGGAGCAGTAACTTGACTATAAATGCTTTCAGAAGATTAATTCATCAGCAGTGTGCAGGAAAGTTTAAAGGAGAAAAATTTTAAATTTAGGCCTGAAGTATTAGAAAGAAAAAAGAAAAGAAAAAGGAAGAGACCATACAAGGGGAATAAATCACATGCCCTCTCCTGAAACAGGGTAATTTACCATCACTGTGTACCAAGTGGTAGAGGAGTAAGCAATGAAAACTACTCAAATATGCTGAAGTCTATTTATCTGCAAAACTTGAGGGTGTTCCTCTTCTGTTATTGTACTTTGCACAGAACATCAAATCTCTCTCACATTGGACTAGGAATCCTAGAAAAACTATAGTTTCTAATCATATTTACCAGGATCTAACACCCTGAGATGTTCCTTTCCCTAAGAAATAACCAACCTAATGTTAATAACCAAATAGTTATCATTGTGTTTAACGGTATATTACACTTAGAGCTGAAAACTGTCTTAGTGTTACTCCTCACTTTAGAGAGAAGGCAGTTGAGAACAGGAGAGATGAAATGACTAATTCTCGCACTCATGTGCATCGTTACACGTTGGAAGTAGAACTGGAACTTACTCCTCACGTTTTAGCATCTACCACATCCCACAAAAAGCCCTGCCTGCCAAACTTACACATGTGCCTTCTCTTCCCATGTCCATATGTTGTTCCCCTGACTGCAATACTTTAGTTGCTCAATTCCTTCTTACAGACCTTTCAAGACTCAGTTCAAGTTTTACTTCTCTGAGAAACCCTCCCTGAAAGCTTCCCACGCTGCAATGGTTCCTATGTGCATCTCTTGCATACCTTTAGGAGAAAACTTATTAAATTATTATATTTATTGCTTGTTTCCACCACTAGAAACTTTTTTGGGGGATGTATCTCTTAAACCTAGAACAGGCCTGACACAAAGATAGTGTTAATCAATAAATGAATGAAAGCAGCAGTGGGACAACTTTACCAACTGGACAGAACTGACTCAACCAGATTCAAAGATCACTTAGGATTCTGAGTTGAACTGACTCCTTTAAGACTATGAGATCCTAGGGGCTCCTGGGTAGCTCAGCTGGTTAAGCGTCAGACTCTTGATATCACCTCAGGTTGTGATCTCAGGGTCAGGAGATCAAGCCCCACATTGAGCTCCACATCTGGCTCTGCGCTCAGCACACAGTCTGCTTGAGATTCTCTCTCTCTCCTTCTGCCCCTCGCCCCTCCCCCTACTCATGGCTCAAAATAAATAAAATCTTTAAAAAAAAAAAAAAAAAGAATTAGAGATCCTAACATAAAGACACAGTGCTAGACTGATGATGCTGTAGAGATTACTAACACAATAGACTCTCTGCATAAAAAACTTTAACAAAGGTAGCACCATATGAAAATAAAGAGAGGAGTCAGTTTTGACATGAAGATGAATTCTGTTTTAAATATGTTAAATTTGCTGACAGTAGGATATATAACATGGAAATGTCCACCAAGAAGTCATGTAAATGGAATGGAATTAAGGAGATTTAGGCTGGATGTGCAGGTTTGGAAGTTATGGCATACAGGTGAGAGCTGAAATTTTATAGAATTAGGATCAGAGAAAAGTAGCTAAGAGTGAGGACTGAATATCAAGTACCCATATTTAAGAAGAGAAAAACCGGAGCTAGTGAGATTAACATGAAAGGAAGACTATAACAAAGAGCTACTTGAACAGTAGTGAAGGCATAGTCAATAGCATCGAATGTGATCAAGAGAGGGAGAAAAAAAAGAGAGAATAAAGACAAGACTGTTGGATTAGGTAATAGACGATTACTGGTGTCCTTCAAAGCAACAGGATCAGTGTATTTCTAATAGTAAGGAAGAAAAGAATAGAGAGCACATGGAACCAGCATCAAGAGCCTATGTATTTCACAAGTATGACTGTAAAATGGATTGTAATGTAAAGAAGCTGGGGTGGGGGGGCGCCTGGGTGGCTCATTCGTTAAGAGTCTGCCTTCGGCTCAGGTCATGATCCCAGGACCCTGGGATCAAGCCCCGCATCGGACTCCCTGCTCCGTGGGAAGCCTGCTTCTCCCTCTCCCAGTCCCCCTGCTTGTGTTCTCTCTCTTGCTGTGTCTCTCTCTGTCAAATAAATAAAATCTTAAAAAAAAAAAAAAAAGAAGCAGCAGCTAGGGGGGCAGCAGGGCCAAGTACAGATCTTATTAAAGAATTAAGAGAGACTATTGCCTATGAGGTCCAAATGTTGTATGGTTAAGTTAGAATATATTCAAGAGTTATTTACACTACAGTGTATCAAGTCTAAATTAGAAACAATACTTAGTAAGTACCTACCTACTTTGCCAGACACCAAATAATACCTGTCTTTTTTTCCTTCATTACAAAACCACCGGTAGAGTGGAAACATTCTGAAATGGATCCCAAATATTTCATCTTAATTTTGTTTTGTGGACACATCAGTGATACATTTTCCTCAGAGACAGAAGCAATTACAACAGAGAAGCAACCACAGCCTACTTTATTTAGATCATCAAGGCCACATAACTCAGCTAATTCTCAAAACACAACAGAGAATCCTATGAGTCAACCAACACAATTCAACCATGTTTCTCCTGTACAACCAATACCAACTGCCAAAGTTGCTGCTGGACAAACAACACCAGCTGCCTATGCTTCTCCTGAAAAACCAGCAGCACACACTTCTGCTGGGCAACCACTTGCCTATAACGTCACCACACAACCAATACCAACGGCCAACACCTCCTCCCAACAAACAGCAGTACCCATGTTTACTTCTGCTGGACAACTACCACCATCTACCCATACTTCTACCAAACAACTGCCACCATTTGTCTATACTTCCACTCAACAACCATCATTTGTCCATACCTCTTCTAGAAAACCAATATCACCAACTGTTCATAATCCATCTATACGACGAACACCAAGTGTCAGAAGCTCACCTAGGATTACTCCAGGATTCATCCTAGAAACGACCAGTAGCAAAAATATCTCACATGAAACCAATTCTAATTCAGTAGCTGCCATATTAATTGGCGTAATTCTGACTTCTCTGCTGATATCTATAATCATAATTGTACTATGGAAATGCTTGAGAAAACCAGTTTTAAATGATCAGAATTGGGCAGGCAGGTCTCCATTTGCTGATGGTGAAACCCCCGACATATATATGGATAACATTAGAGAAAATGAAGTACCCACAAAACGGACATCAATTATTTCACTTATGCCCTGGAAACCAAACAAAAGCACACTCTTAGCAGATGATTTGGAAATTAAGTTATTTGAATCAAATGAACACACTGAAGATTCCAACAACCCCAAAACAGAGAAAATAAAAGATCAAGTAAATGGTACATCAGAAGAGAGTCCTGGTGGATCAACGATTGGCACTGCAGTTTCTTCTTCAGATGACGCCGATCTGCTTCCACCACCTCCCCCACTTCTTGATTTGGAAGAACAGGAGAGTAACCAATGTGACAAACCCACAGTGACAATTCTATCTCCTCTTCCAAATGATTCCACCAATCTCCCGCCATCTCTGGACTGTCTCAGTCAAGTCTGTGAAGATCACAATTCTGAGTTCGAACAAAGATTTCCACCTCCACCTGACTTACTTAACTTGCCCCTGGCACCAGGAGACTGCATGAAAAACCAGGCAGATTCCAACAGTGAGATCCAGTGTCAGGAGTTCTCTATTCCTTCTAATTCGGATCAAGATCACAGTGAATACTTGCCGCCCCCACCTGAAGAACTGTTATAAATATCATAACTTGCTTTTTAGCTGATCTTCCATCTTTCTTACGGAACTCCTTCTTTTGTTTTTCTTCCTTGATAATGGCAACTGGTAGCCAGTTTTGATTTTTATTCAGGAACTGCCTGAAATCTGCTCAAAGCCCACGTGCATAAGTGGAACTTACTTTTAAAAAATGATGTAACAGTGATCTATTCACTGGCTGTTGTACCTAACTTTAACGTATGGTACATTTTACATATGTATGTAAATAACTTAACCATTTTGGAAACAGGCAATCTACATACACTTAATATCACCTAATAGATTTTTTCCCCCTGAAAAGCTATGTATAAAGTTACCTTGAATAAATAACATTTTGTTTTTCCATTTCAAAGTTTGAGGTGGGGGGGAATGAGAAATGAAATACATGTTCCAAGTTTTAAACAAAACTCCAAATTTTAAATTAATACCTCAAATATTCCAAGTTTGCAGAGATGAGAAACTAAAATGCATATTTGAGAATACAAAAATTTCCTTTTAGCTCTCATTGGAAACAGTAAAGCAAATCTGTTAAAACATCAAATTGGGGGGGAGTGTTGGATTGGGGATATCTACTCTGAAAAAATAGAAGCATGCACCATAAACTGTAGACATTTTCCCATCTTGTTGGGAGAGCACAATTTTTAAAATTAGCCTCTTTAAAGAATTTCTTCTTTATATGGCTCAAGCACCCAAACAAAAGAAATCTTATAAAGGAAAACAAAACAAAACCACATACACTAAACCACACCTCTATGGCTTCATTCCAAATTTGAATGATTTTTCCAAGAAAAACAGACTGTATCAAATACAGATGGTTCTCAACTTTTTTTTTTTTAATTTTATTATGTTATGTTAGTCACCATACATCACTGGTTTTTGATGTGGTGATCCACGATCCATTGTTTTCGTATTAACACCCAGTGCTCCATGCACTACGTGCCCTCCTTAATACCCAACACCGGGCTAACCAATCCCTCCCTCCTCCCTCCCCTCTAAAACCCTGTTTGTTTCTCAGAGTCCATAGTCTCTCATGGTTCATCTCTCCCTCCAACTCCCCCCCCGCCATTTTTCCCTTCTTTCTCCTAATGTGCTCCATGCTATTCCTTATGTTCCACAAATAAGTGAAACCATATGATAATT
>NC_138383.1:35337050-35353688 GCF_054177405.1 Leptonychotes weddellii
CAGGCCACACCGTCTCCGTTTCTGTCTCTGTCCGTGCTGCTATAAACTGCAGCGTCCTGGGTTGTGGGTCCCTCCACAGCACTCCCAGTCCTGCCTCCAGGTCGGGGCACGTCTCTGCCCTTTGTGCTTCTAAAATGGCCAGCCGCTCCCAGTTCCCACGCGCATGACCCCACCGCTCCAGGTTTCCGTCCTGGGGGCTGCAGTTTGCAGGCGCGACCCCGCCGCTCCGGGTTTCCGTCCCGGGGGCTGCCCTAAAGTCCTTTCCCCGCCACTACCGGTCTGAGAGTCTGTGCCTGTTCACAGAGCACGAGGTTGTCACTCACCGGCGGTGTAGGATCCCCACGGCCAGGCACCCTCCTGCTGCCGTTTATCCTCTGGTATCTGCCCACAGAATCACGGCTCCCTGCTTCGTACCTCAAAACCAACCACCTGCAATATTCTGTTTGTAGAGATCCAGATCTTCTTACATCTCAGGCTGGTTTCGTGGGTGCTCAGAGTGGTCTGGTAGATATCCAGCTCAATTCCGGGGACCAGTTGAAATAGGGTCCCCTACTCCTCCACCATCTTTCCCCCCTCCCGGTTCTCAACTTTCACTAAACTTATACTTTCTGACACTATACGTTTAAACTCTTAAGCCACCGTTCCTATACAGAATTTCATCTTTCCTCCATTACCTGATAAGTGATGAATCTGAGTTATCAGAGTAGGGGTGGGCCCAATCTTTGTCAGAGTCCATGTGGCAAGCGTTCCTTGGCTATGCTTGTGGGGGTACCAACCTGTGCCTGCCAAAGCGCTTCTTTGCCCAACAAGCACGTAATCTTCCTCCTTACCCTACCCTAGCTCCCAGGGGAAATCTCACTCATAATGAAATGTGGTGGTCTTGTTGATAGCTTAACCTTGAAGAACCCCTCATAGTTCTGGGGTTTTTCAGAACAAAATGTAGTATTTATTTGTAGCACTGGTGTTCAAGAAACTAACAAACCTCCATCTTTAATAAAAAATGAGCAAGCTTTTGGACATTGAAATTTTATCTACAATGTTTCCCTTTAAATCTTTTAAACCATCCCTTACTGACCACTAAAACTTTTTATCTGTAGAAACACTTCCTTGAACTTATTTTTCCTGATGTTTATTCTTGAAGCATGTTTATTGTCCTATTACATTGGTTCTGTCTTCCACATTAAAACGTTTCTTTCCCATGTTGTTTTACAAACTTAGCACTTTAAAGGTTTATTTAGCCAGCAGCAATAAGGAGTTCAAGAATTTCCTATTAATCTTCTGAACTGTAAGTATTCTAGTTAGCTTAAGTAAGACACATTTAAGACTGATGCGCTTTAAAACATCATAACCCTCCTCATTTTACATGTAAGATGATTACCTAAAGAGGCTCTTTCCACATGTTTGCTCTTCTTTCTCATCACCTTCTTTCCTGATCTCTTGAAGGATGGGTGCTGGGAAATACAGGGAAGTACCAACTCTTATAGATAAATCAGGAGCTCATGACCTGGTTATAGTCTTATCTGATTTCTTCAAAACCTACATGCAGCTTTCTTTCTTCTGATCTTTGTACAACCGAAGAACAGAGTCAGTGTCAGCAGCTAGTTTTTGGATTTTGTTTTTTGGGTTTTTTTAATTCTCTGCCAGGGGGAAAAAATAATTCCCATTTACTGCATGCAATTTTTCCCCACTGAGGTCAGTGGAAGCTGAGGGGCCAAACAGTGGCAATCTTTGCTTAATCAGCAGAAAGAAATGTAAGCTAATACAAGAAATACAGGAGAGAAGAAAATGCTAGAAGAAAAACCTACAAAAAAGATGAAAGAACCAGGATCCAGAGCATTAGAGAAAGTTTACTTCATAAATATGGCAAAAGGACAGGCACAGGGGAATAAAAAGTAGACTGAATTACCACACAGCAGTGGTGCTCTTACCTGATCAGCATTAACTAGATTCAGAAACAACCCTGAAGACCATCTAGTTCAATTCTTTTTATTTGTTAACTGCTGAGAAAAGAGGCCGAGAGAGTAGCGACTTGCTTAGTAGTGGTACTAAAACTTGAGTCTATTCCCTGACTCCTGGTTCAGCACTCTTTTCACTTATACAGGACCAAAGAGCACCTACTTCATGCACTGCAGTTTATATGTATATATCATACATGTACTCCATTTGGGGTCGGTAATGGGGGACACAATGACTTGACCTATAATTGTTATTGCCTGGTTCTAATAAAAAAAGTAAAGTACAAAATATCTGGGTACCTAGAATTAAAACATTGTAATAATCATGTACTGTGATACTGACATATGATTACACGAATGGAATGGAAAGTCCAAAAATAGACTCAAATCTCCAGCCAACAGAAAAAACTATGGGGACAACTGGATAGATATTTGGAAAAAGATAAAATTGGATCCATATTTCACACTACATTAGAATAAACACCAAATAGACCAGAGATCTAAATGTAAAACATAAAATTACCCAAGTAACAGAAGAAAATATGAAAATTCCTTTATAATCTGGAAGTGAGAAAAACCCTCCCAGCTGAAACTTAAAATCTAGAAGCAATAAAAAGAAAATTCCAATTACATAAAAAATTTTTAAATGTCAAAAAAAAGGGAAGAAAAGAAACAAACTCTACCACAATAAAGTCAAAGGTAAGCTGGAAATAAAGGGAAACTGGAACTCTAAGGCAAAGGGCTAGTATCTCTAAATTTTAAAAAAATCCTATTTAGGGGGAGGGAAAGACCCACAACAGAATAGAAAAAATGTGCAAAACCTAAGACAGTCAAAGAAGAAAGAATTTAAATGGTTCCTAAAAGAATACATAAAGATATACAACCTTCTTCATAATAAGAGAGATGTATTTAAAATTACACGGAGATGGTCTTACTTATGACATTGATATAAATCCAAAAGTTCCACACCAAAGTGTATGGTGAGGTGATACAGAACTACAGAACTGACACCCTGATACACTGCTGCTGGGACTGCCAAAATGGTATGCACTACACAGAAGAATCTGGTAACATCCAGAAAAGTCCCTTTTACTCAGCAATCCTATTTTTAGGAATCTTTTTCAAAGATTCATTGGACAAAATATGAAACTACTTAGGTACAAGGGTATTCACTGGCATTATTTGTAATAAGAAAAGTCTGGAAACAACCCAGACATCCATCAATAGGGACTGGTTGAATAAACCACGGTACACTCCCAAATGGAATCCTATGCCTTGTGAAATGAACGTGAAAGATCCCTGTATGCTGATGTAGAAAGATCTTCAAGATATATTCAGGAAAAAAAAGAACAGGATGTGTAAACACTAGGGGTGCCTGGGTGGCTTCAGTCAGTTAAGCGTCTGACTCCTGGTTTCAGCTCAGGTTGTGATCTCAAGGTCCTGGGACTGAACCCCACACTGAGCCCGCGTTAGGCTCCGTGCTCAGCATGGAGTCTGCTTGTCCCTCTCCCTCCCTCCCTCTCTGCAGCTTGTGCTCTCTCTCTCAAATAAAATCTTTTTTTTTAAAGGATGTATAACAGTATATTTAGTATGCAGCCCTTAATATAAGAAAAGGGATTAAGAACATATAATACATATTTTTGTATGTTTACAAAAAAAAAAAAAAAGGAAAAGAAATACTGTTAAAATACAACCAAAAGCTAATACAAATAGTCACCAATAAGAGGAAGAGTGCAATAGGGTGAAGGGGATAGAGAAGCAAGATTTCTCTGAATTGGGCGCCTGGGTGGCTCAGATGGTTAAGCGTCTGCCTTCGGCTCAGGTCATGATCCCAGGGTCCTGGGATCGAGTCCCGCATCGGGCTCCCTGCTAGGAAGGGAGCCTGCTTCTCCCTCTGCCTCTGCCTCTCTCTCATGAATAAATAAATAAAACATTAAAAAAAAAAAGATTTCTCTGAATATACCTTGTTATATAGTTTTGACTTAAGCAGTCCCTGGAAACTGATAACTGAAACTAATGAACCTAACTTCATGTAAAGTTGATGATATAAACATATAGAAAAAAACCTTATTTCAAGTTGCATTAGAGCACAGAATTGACTATCATCCTTAGTGAAATATATTCTAAGAATAGAATGGCAAAGAAATCTTAAATTTTATTCAGTAGTCTATAATCTAATTGTAGCAATACTGGCATTATTTTGAAACTATTGTACGATGATACAAATAAACAATTACATTAATGCTGTTAGGAACCATTTATAGGAAATATGGGGGATAGAGGAATAAATTAAATGTTCACAAGGAAGCAAACAGATAAATCCAGATGAACAAATAACTGAGTTTTGGCAACAAGTCAATAGTATGGGGAAAAAGGGGTGGAGAGGTGAGACAAGAAACTGATCCACCTGCGTTTTGACCTGATAATTTCTATCTTGTCAGTTTGTCCATGCTATTAAATACTTTGTTCAGTACTCTAATTGTTTTCAGCAGGAAATTCAATCTGAATAGCCAACTATATTCCTAAAAATAGAAAATATAATACTTTTACTCTCAAGCATGACAAATGTTATGAACTTAAGAAATAAACTATATCCTTATTATGACAAGCACTGAGTAACGTACAGAATTGTGGAATCACTATTTTGTAGATCTGAAACTAACAGAACACTATGTTAACTATACTGGAGTTAAAATTAAAAAGCTTAATGAAAAAATAAAATAAAATAAAATGGGAATCAGATTAAAAAAGACAAACTGATTAGGTTTCCAAACTGTTGATTACCATGGGACAGTTGTTTCCTGGCAGGCAATCTGTTATACCTTTCACAATGTTGGGGTAATATATCCTAGGACAGTGTGTTTCACAAAAGAATATGTAAATGAATGTACTGCTTAGTCTAGAATATAATAGTTGCCTAAAGAGCTGTAATTCCTGACTTGACAGGCTTATCTAAAATATAATGTGTCTAAAATAATATCTAATATCTAAAATAAGTTGTAACAAATACACCTATACAAAATTCTTATTTTTTGAGTAATAATATACTATTATTTTATTTCAAGAGAATTTTTTTTTAATATTTTATTTATTTATTTGAGGGAGAGAGAGAGCGCGATAGAGAGCGCGAGCTGAGGGTGGGGAGAGGGAGAAGCAGGCTCCCCACTGAGCAGGACCGTGGGATCATGACCTGAGCCAAAGGCAGACGCTTTACCCACTGACCTTAACCCACAGGTGCCCCTATTTTATGAGAATTTCTAAAAGCATAAGGACAAATTGTTACAATTCAAATACATTAAAATGTTTCCCCTCTTTCTGAGAATTTTATAACAATCTTTGAATAATAGGAAGCAATTGGTATGTCCCCAAACTTGAAAGAAAATACTGTCACTATTACTGTATTGGAATTTTCTATTATATACAGCAGAACCTAATCTCAATGAAGCCTAACCCCAAATTCATTTGAATCCATAAGTTAGTGAAATAACAAGTTCTTGTTTAAAAAAAAAAAAGTACTGGTAAGTATAATGGAACTGGGTAACTCCACTTCCACACTGATGTAATGAGACTTCATAAAATTGTAACAAGAGATTTAAGTGTTGGTAAACTGACCCTCAATCACATCCTTTGAAGAATAAAAGTATAAACAGGAGCTAAAATATAAGAAATCTAAATGTCAAAACAAACATTCCCTATTTCCACAACAATGCAATTGCTGAATGTAGTATTTTTAACACATTGCTTTTAAGCACTAAGATTGATGACTGGTTTCTGAAATCCATAGAAAGAATCTTATTAAGAGTCCAAGGCTGAACTCTCCAAGTAAAGTGGGAATAAAGCACCTAATCAATAATAAATTTCTAACACTGCAGACTTTTAAAATGTAGATACTTTTCGAGGAACATTAATTTTTTTTTTTAAAGATTTTATTTATTTATTTGACAGAGAGAGACACAGAGAGGGAACACAAGCAAGGGGAGTGGAAGAGGGAGAAGCAGGTTTCCCGTGGAGCAGAGAGCCCAGTGCGGGGCTCGATCCCAAGACCCTGGGACCATGACCTGAGCCGAAGGCAGACACTTAACGACTGAGCCACCCAGGCGCCCCTATCTGCTTTCTTTTCTAAGGTAAACTGGTTATTCCGGAAATTAGATTTGAGTTTTAACAGATTATTTATACAATCAATCTACTAAAAAGTGAGGCAGAAGTTACTATAAATCTGGTCACATTTTATAAAACTCATGACCAAAAGTTTTGCCTTTGACATTATTTCATGCAATTTAAAAACTCTAAATTGCTTTCTCAGTAAGACCAAATGTGAAACATTCTGAAGAAATCACCTAAGATTGATGCTATTATTTTTTTTTTCACAATTCAATACAGTATCTTTTATTTATGAGATATTCTATTTATATGCCAATCTTTTTGTATTATTTATTTATAGCCCTTGGGACCTCATTCTTTGCCCACAGTGAAAGATCCACCCAAACTTCCCCCTTTAACTGATGCTATTATTTTTAAAACATAAAATCAAATAAATGGTCACTCCTACAGCATCAAAGATGTCTCTGGAGAAAACAATTCGTATACCCACTCACTGAACAAAGTAAAGCTACGTGAAGAAAAAAAAATCCTTCACCTAAAAGACATAAAATAAAACATATCTGACCCCATAAATTTAATTAAAAGCATATCATGCTCATTTAAAAATATAGTCCTGCTTGTGTGTAGTCTGGGTTAAATGATCCTTTGTATCAGAAAGATAAAGACAAAATAACCATATGGAAGTAGCTCAGTACTTCCGAAAAAGGAAGATGAAGGTTTAAGTGGTTGATAAATTTGAAAAGCTGATTATACGTAATAATCACCATGTTGGGGGAGCACATGAAAATGAAACAGATTGTATTATGTTATTTTAAAAAGTGACATGACAATTGAACCATTTTAGAAGAACATGAAAAGGCAGGAGTTAAAAATAGTTAAATTAACGTCTTAGAAAACCATCCACAGGGAAGGTCAAATTCATTTTCAACATTTTTCAATGTGTAAAAAGAATAAAGAGTAGAGGCTTTAAGAAGAACCACAAATTCTTCATGAGGCAATGTTCGAATGTAGAACATGAGCTCAGACAAATACACAAAAATGAGTAAGGGCCAGGTCTAATGTGGATGAGGCACTATATCCTATAGTAAACCAGAGATATATAGGTATGCTCAATGCTGTAAATTAAAAAAAAAATTCTGGGGTCCATTTTGTTGCGTGTGCACCTCTTGCAATAAATTTGAGTCAGCACCAATGACAGCTCTGCAGTCCTCCTATGTGGCGCTGATCAGGTGGTTGCAGAGCTTCAGCTCACAGCGACACAATGCAGCTAGCTGAGCAGGCAAGCACAGCCCACAGCCAGAAGCGGTGCCCACTCTCCAGAACAAGGCGACCTTTAAGCTTAAGTTTCCCGGAGAAAATGAGATGCTGCTGCTGAAGACGACACTATGGTAAGCTGTTATTTAGATCAGTAAAAGATTGACTTTGGGATTCCCCACCCCCCTTTTTTAAAGAAAAAGTCAGTGTGAGGACTGAATATATATTCAGAAGCAAGTGCATGCACCAGAAATTTGCTGCAGTGTCAGTAGAGGGGTTTCTTTTTAATATTCATTCACTTTGTGAATGTCCACATTGCTTTCTTTTAGCATCGGCACTGAAATATACAGAAAAAAATCACTATAAAATGCGAGGTTTAAGGGTATGGTGTTGGTCTGAATTTTTCAAGTGCCTTAAAATGTTTTACAAGGATATATTTATCCTAAAAAGACAAAGATGAATTTCAAAGTATTGTTTTAATATCTAAATAAAATCTTACTCTACACACACATTGGCTATTACATTACTGCCGAGATTTAAAAAAAACAAAAAAAAACAAAAAAACAGACTGACAGCCATTTTTTCCTATCAGACTAAGAAAGGATATTATCAAAAATAGTAATAGCTTAAGATTATGACTCTTTATATGCAGAGAATGCCATTTTGTACTGTAAAGGCTCTAGGAAGATAAATAAGAAAGACTATCTATGGTAAAAGAAGGGAGAAAATGCAGAAGCAAGTAGGGGGAGAGAGTCCCTCTCTACCACATAGCCCCAATTGAAGGATTAAGCATTTGGACTATAAATGAAGGGGAGCTTTGTTAGTTTAATCACTGGAACAATTATAAAAGGACTCAACAACAAGGAGGTTTATTGAAAATTTTGCCTAATGCTAACTGACCCATGCAGATGCCTAATTGTGTTTGCATATTAAAAGAAGGGTGTATCTGTTTGTTTCCAGGCTTTGATGGAATATCAGATATTGAAAATGTCTCCCAGCTTGTTCATCCTTCTGTTTCTCACACCTGGTATTTTATGCATTTGTCCTCTCCAATGTATATGCACAGAGAGGCACAGGCATGTGGACTGTTCAGGCAGAAACTTGACTACATTACCATCTGGACTGCAAGAGAATATTATCCATTTAAATCTGTCTTATAACCATTTTACTGATCTTCATAACCAGTTAACCCAATACACCAATCTGAGGACCCTGGACATTTCAAACAACAGGCTCGAAAGCCTGCCTGCTCAGTTACCTCGGTCCCTCTGGAACATGTCTGCTGCTAACAACAACATTAAACTGCTTGACAAATCTGATACTGCTTATCAGTGGAACCTTAAATTTCTGGATGTTTCTAAGAATATGCTGGAAAAGGTTGTCCTCATTAAAAATACACTAAGAAGTCTTGAGGTTCTCAACCTCAGTAGTAACAAACTTTGGACAGTTCCAACCAATATGCCCTCCAAACTACATATCGTGGACCTGTCTAACAATTCCTTGACACAAATCCTTCCAGGAACATTAATAAACCTGACAAATCTCACACATCTTTACCTGCACAACAATAAGTTCACATTCATTCCAGATCAAGCTTTTGACCACCTCTTTCAGTTGCAAGAGATAACCCTTTACAATAACAGGTGGTCATGTGACCACAAACAAAACATTACTTACTTATTGAAGTGGATGATGGAAACAAAAGCCCATGTGATAGGGACTCCCTGTTCTAGCCAAATATCATCTTTGAAGGAACATAACATATATCCCACACCTTCTGGATTTACCTCAAGCTTGTTCACTGTAAGTGGGATGCAGACAGTGGACACCATTAACTCTCTGAGTATGGTTACTCAACCCAAAGTGACCAAAACACCCAAACAATATCGAACAAAGGAAACAACGTTTGGTGCCACTCTAAGCAAAGACACCACCTTTGCTAGCACTGACAAGGCTTTTGTGCCCTACCCAGAAGAGACATCCATAGAAACCATCAATTCACATGAAGCAGCAGCTGCAACTCTAACTATTCATCTCCAAGATGGAATGGTTACAAACACAAGCCTCACTAGCTCAACAAAATCATCCCCAACACCCATGACCCTAAGTATTACTAGTGGCATGCCAAATAATTTCTCTGAAATGCCTCAACAAAGCACAACCCTTAACTTACGGAGGGAAGAGACAACCACAAATGTAAAGACTCGCTTACCTTCTGTGGCAAGTGCTTGGAAAGTAAATGCTTCATTTCTCTTAATGCTCAATGCTGTGGTCATGCTGGCTGTTTGAGGGTCTGCATTTTTTGAAACGAATGAAAGAACTCTTCCCTGATGTATAGTTGGGAAAATATGCCCCTATCTAACCAGTGATTCAAGCTATATAAGTATTCAAGAAAGCCAGTCTTACATTTCTGACTCTGATGTAAATGAAGTAACTTGTCTTAAATAAAAGAAGTGCACAATGTCTTGGTACTTGCTGCTATTTTACTGTCTTAATTAAGTAAAACTAATGAGTTTCTTTCTTTTTAATGAAATGTTTTCTTTTTAAGCCTTCAATTTATTGCACAAAATATAAAGCATCTAAACTTTAATATGTATTTTATGTATGTTTACACTGTCAAACATCTGGGAAAAAAAAATAAAAGGTCTATGCTCATAACTGTGTCATTGGCTTCCTAGTCATACCAACTTAATCTATTTAGTAGAATCAAAATGACCTAACCACTTCTGTTCTGGGGTACCTTGGTAAAGTCTTAATGGTAAATGAAATGTTAGAGGTATCCAAGGATTTTGCCACTAAAGTATACTGTGGTTTCCACCCCATGAATGGTTATGCCACATCATTATTTTACACACAACCCATAATTGTTTCAAATCTAAATGATGTCCTGCTTCTGAGGAACTCTTGGCTACTTTACAGATTATATAATGGACAAAAGCTCTTCAAAAAGCTAGAAGACACTAGGCCTTGCATTTTAATAAGGAAAGTTTAATGGCTTTGTTTTTTGCATTTAAGTATTGGAAACACAATAAAAAGTTTGGCTTTAAAGACATGTAAAGGAACAGTTTTAGTGTATATTTAATAGACCATTTATTAATGGAATATTTATTTACAAAATTAAAAGTCTTCTACATACAGGAGGGGGAAATTTATCTTTTGCACATCAGATGTCAGAATGTGACTTACCTAAATTAAAAATAGATTAGTTTCAGGATAAAATCCTGGGCGTCTAAGAAACATGGGCAGTACTAAGGAAGAGACAGGAAAAGGCAAGGAGAAAGGGAAAAAAGGATGGGATTCATCTCTACGACCAGGCAATGAGCCCAATAAAACACACAACAGGACTAAGGCTGGGCACAGGACGGATCTTAACATTCCACATCAAACTGCACTGGGATACAACTAGAAGAAAATGGAGAATTTCCTACGAATACAAAAGTAAGCCACCTTATGAATTCGAGACAAACGTAATAGCCAAGAGTCAGAAAAAGAAGCCCTGAAACAAGCTAGATTAAAATGCAAGAAAGAGTAACTGAAACAGGTGGGCCACAAATGAGGTATTTAATTTGTGAGACACAAGGAAGAATCTATTTCAAGCAATTCCTAGAGTTGGGAAAGAGTCCAGAAAAAAACTTTTATGCTCCTTCCTAAGACATTTTAAAATAAGGTAAGACTTCTTTCCAGGCCTGGGAACATTTCTATTCAGAGAGAGAGAAAAGTAGTAACCCTCCAATGTGCTTTTTTTTTCTTTTTTTTTTTTTTTAAAGGACCAGGCTTATGGAAAAATTACTGTTAAACTTCAGTAAAGCAATTCCTTTCCTGTGCTGACCAGTACCGTGGCTCTTGAACATTTCTCTGCCCCAGCAAACCTAATTCATTATGTCAGAGAAGAAAGGGGGTTATTTGGAAAAGTCCCCTAAATGATTTTAAATTTCACTACCTTTCCCAATGGGCTGTTCCCACTCCCTCCCAATCACTGATCTAGTATCTTCACCAGAGGTGATAAAGGCTAAGTGCCCAGATATTTCCTACTCTACCACAAACTTGTGTCTTGTTTCAAAAAACACATATCCTGAGTTTCACAACAAGTAGGTGTCTTTCACTGAGGGTGCCAAATATACAATGCTGTCTTAGAAATACTACGGGGAAAAGTGACAAGAAGGTGAAATTATGGATAACAGCATTAGTAGCACCTATGGATTATTCCAATCTTACTGATTTGTCCACAAAATGCAGAGGAAAAAACTCAGTAAATTTACAAGTACAAAGCATGTCAACTACACCGACTCTAAGTCCTTAGAAAGAAGTTATTACCTAGCCTTAAAGTAATTAGGTAAACTTCCTTCTAAGGAAATTGTGTTCTTATCATTACTAATGGAAGAGACAAGACAAGAACTAATGAGTTTTTCTTTTTAATGAAATGTTTTCTTTTTAAGGCTTCAATTTATTGCACAAAATATAAGGCATCTAAACTTTAATATGTATTTTATGTATGTTTACACTGTCAAACATCTGGGAAATTTGCCACTAAGATAAGAACTACTGTATTACTGGGCTCCATAAACATTTCAAAACGCATTAGTCCTCTCAAGCTCCTAAGATATGTATCCATCCATCCATCCACCCATCCACCCCTAAGGCTTGGTTCTATTTTACAAGTAACTTTTGTTTCTCACCAGTCAAGAGGATCCAAATAAGAGCACAAATTAAAAGCAAATGCAATAAGGGATAAAGTACCAGTGAAGAGTGTGTGCTCTGGGGTCTAAGGTTCTAGGCCTAAATCCTGCCTCTGTCGCTTCTCAGCTGTACAATTCTGGACAAGCTACCACTTCTCTAGGTCACAGTTTCCTCATGCCTAAAACAGGCCAGCAGAACTTACTCACAATGTTTTTCTTGAGGACCAAATGGTGTAATTCGCAGAGAGCCTTATTACCGTGGTGTCATGGCCCCCTATACTCTACATGCAGTAGTGTTGCTGCTATTGTTCAGCTCATTATCACATGCATATGTCCAAGCCCACTGCTTTTGAGAAATTCATGCATGCAGAAATACCCAAGCTCTACACCCTGTCAGCAATAAAATGAAAGGGTGTGTGTGCTTTAGTCTCTGCTCTTCCACCCTCCAGAATTCAGGCTCACATATTAGTGGAAGAGGGAGCCAGAAGAAAGCCACAGAAACATTCATTATCACACTGGAATGAGAAGATGTCTTCTTTGGCTCAGTTAAAAGATCACAAGTACGTGCTATTCGGTTCTTCCACAGCAATGCTCTGGAGCAGCAGCAAGTTCCTTCAATGGACACCAAAATGTCCGATGAAAGTCAATCCCAAGTCTTTTGTAAGATTATTCCTTGTGAAATACATTTTAAGAACTAGATAAACAGGGCACCTGGGTGGCTCAGTCGTTAAGTGTCTGCCTTCGGCTCAGGTCATGATCCCAGGGTCCTGGGATCGAGCCCTGCGTCAGGCTCCCTGCTCCATGGGAAGCCTGCTTCTCCCTCTCCCACTCCCCCTGCTCATGTTCCCTCTCTCGCTGTCTCTCTCTCTCAAATAAATAAATAAAATCTTAAAAAAAAGTAGATAAACAACAATACCATACATTGCAAACCACCAGCCAACATAATGGTTAAAAGTAAAAGTTAGATTTATCCCATCCAAGTACTAACCAGGCCCGACCCTGCTTAGCTTCCAAGATCAGACGAAATGGGGCGCATTCAGGGTGGTATGGCTGTAGATGAGCAGTTAGATTTCTATTAAAATTAGAATCAAAACAAGAATGCCCATTATCATCAATCTTTTCAACAGTATTTGGGAAATTCTAGAACAGGAACAACAGATACAATTACATGGAAATAAGAAACAAAATTATTAATAATAGACTGAAATAACTGACTATCCAAAGGATTCCTTGGGAATGCCTTCAAAAGAATAACCTTAAATAACGAATGAAAAAAATATGGAACCACAAATGATTTTCTCATATACTGGCAACAAATAATTAGAATCCCAGGAAGAAGATACTGCTCATGGCAGCAACAACAAATCAAATCTACAATGCCAAGAAATAACATTCACATGAAATGTGTAGGACCAAATGGGGAAAAGCTAAAAAACATTAACAAGAGGTATTAACCGAGACTTGGAGACGATAGATAAAGATTTCTTCATTCACCTATTCTTCACTCAGTAGACATTTACTCAGCACCTGGAATGTACCAGGCATCAAGGCTAAGTACAGGAGACACACCTTGACTGATACTGCAAAGATGAGATTATTTCCAGTATAATTCATGGATTAAACCAAATATTCCAATGAAATTCTTTTTGGAACATGACATGAAACCCTTAAATTCATCTGGAAAAATAAATAAATAAATAGAAAAAAGAAGAAACAGTAGAGGTATCTTACACTTTCTCTAGAGGAAAACACATCTCAGCTCTAATAATTAAGACAGAATGGTACAGTCATAAAAATAGAAAGGAAGATAGCCATAGTATAGAAATGAAAGTGCAATCTGAGCACAGTGCACAGGAGAATTCCATTTTCTCACAGGGTGGTTGTGAGGAGTGAGGACAAAATGAGATAATTCATGCAACATGCTCAGAACAGTGCATACCACACGGTAAATTCCTAAACATTGTTAACTTGAGAAGGAAAAAAATCACAAATCACATGGCAAGGGTAAGACTCAATAAAGAATGCTGGGGAAATTGAAACACAGCCCAATTTAACACTCACTTCATGTGATACACCTATATAGTGAACTAAAAAAGACAACATTAAAACAAAGGAAGTCTTATTAAAACCATCAGAAAAATTTACATATATTTATAAATCTCTGGGTGACTTTTAAAAAATTAGAAACAGAAAAAAAAGTCACAAAAAATCAACAGGTTTGTCTATACAAAACTCCCAAATTTGGGTGCCTGGGTGGCTCAGTCATTAAGCGTCTGCCTTCGGCTCAGGTCATGATCTCAGGGTCCTGGGATCGAGCCCCGCATCAGGCTCCCTGCTCAGCGGGGAGCCTGCTTCTCCCTCTCCCACTCCCCCTGCTTGTGTTCCCTCTCTCGCTGTGTCTCTCTCTGTCAAATAAATAAATAAAATCTTAAAAAAAAAAAAACAAAAAAAAACCTCCCAAATTTCTTTATGCTCAATGAGCCTAATAAAAATATTCAAAGAGAATACCAAAAAGGAGATTGTTAATCAAAAGCTCACAAAATTGGTAAGAAAAATATTTAGGTTCCCAATGGATAAGTGGGCAAAGGACATAAACAGAACATTTAAAAGACAGGAAGCATGGTGACTGATAAGTATCTGAGAATACGGCCTACCACATAATAATTGAGAAATAAAAATAAAGTATGATACCATTCTCATTAGTAATTTGGCAGGCAATTTTTAAGAAATAAAAATTAAGGCTGGGGAAGACACCACGAAACAGCTACATTCACATATTGGTATAACTCCTTTGGACAGCAATTGGCAATTATGATGAGAAAACAGCTATTCTGAGTTGCTGCCTAGGTATTTTGCAGTATGACAACCCTGCACATACACAGAGTCTGGACATTTAGATAAGGACCCGAGCTTGGGATTTCTACCACAAGTTCCTGCTTTGCTTTTCCTGGGGCACATTTTTAAATAACTGCTTAGAGTTGAGCCCATGAAAAGCTAGTGACTGTTACCCCAACCACCTTCTAAGTAATAGGTGCTTGCTACCCTGTACTCTGTGCTCTATTTTCTGCTTGCTGGTAACCTGGGATAGAAGACTGCCCTTCCTCCAGGTCACTGTGCATCCTCCTCCAATAGTTCTGGGATCCATAAGTAATAAATCTTGTGACTTTACTTCCTTTGAGTGAGTGTATTGAAACAAATCAAATCAAAACAACCCCAGGGTTTTCACTTCCCCAAAGCAGAAGCCCAGATGCTGAGGGAGCTCCCTGCCAACCCTGTGTAGGTGGTTTGTGCCTCCTCACTCAGCAGGTCATAATCTGCATACTCTTTTTTTTTTCCTTATAATCTACTCTCCATCCTTTTTAATTGAAATATAGTTGACATACAATGTTATATTAGTTTCAGGTGTACAACATAGTGATTCGACAATTCTATACATTACTCAATGCTCCCCATAATAAGTGTAGTCACCATATAATGTTATAATATTATTAACTATATTTCCTCTGCTGTACTTTATATCTCATGATTTATTTATTTTGTAACTGGAAGTTTATACCTCTTAATCCCCTTCACCTATTTTGCCTATCCCCTCACTCATCTACCCTCTGGCAACTACCAATTTGTTCTCCGTATTTGAGTCCGTCTGTTTGTTGTGTTTTTTATGATTCCACATTGTGAAATCATATGGTATCTGTCTTTCTCTGTCGGACTTATTTTACTTAGCATAATACCCTCTAGGTCTATCCAGGTTGTCAGAAATAGCAAGACTTCATTCTTTTTTATGGCCGAGTAATATTCCACTCTCTATATATACACACACCACATTGTCTTTATCCATTCATCTATCAATGAACACTTGGGTTGCTTCCACATTGACTTTGTAAATAATGCTGATAAACATAGGGGTGCATATATCTTTTCAAATTAGTGTTCTTGTTTTCTTTGGGTAAATACCCATTATGGTATAATCTGCATATTCTTAATTTAATATGCCCATACCAACACAGCAGTGATCAAAAACCTAAAATATTTTAACCTATAACCTAGTAAATTCTAGGTAAATCCTTTCTAACAGCAAAAAAATGGAAACAATGCTAAATAGCTACCATTAGGACATGAGGTAAGTAAAGCATGATCCACTGACCAGAATATTATGTGTCTAATAAAAATATTTATGAAGAGTTTTTTAAAGTTTGAAAGGTGGCAAATGCAAAAACTAGAAAGATAAGCAAAAATTATTGGATATAAACATATAGAACTATGTATTAAAAACAAAAAAGAGAAATATACCAAAATGCTGACACTGTATACCAACTATGTTTTATGACCTACTTTGTTCTTGAAAAATGCAAGAGATATAAAAAAAGAACTATTGAAAACAGCTGTCCAAGAGATCTAGGTTGAGCAGGAAAATACGAAAATGAGAAGACGAAAAATGAACTGTGAATAGGTAGGAGTGGTCAACAAACTAGAGGGTATCACGAAGTAAAGATCAGAGATGGAGAAGCATAATCAGAATTCGGGGAAGCACCTGTACACACATACCTCATTTTATTGGGCTTCACTCCACTGAGCTATATGGACAGTGTGTTTTCTACAAATTGAAGGTTTGTTGCCACCCTGCATGAGCAAGTCTATTTGTGCCATTTTTT
>NC_138383.1:35354188-35359750 GCF_054177405.1 Leptonychotes weddellii
GGGCGGGGGGTGGGTGTTGAGGAGGGCACGTTCTGCATGGAGCACTGGGTGTTGTGCACGAACAATGAATCATGGAACACTTCATCTAGAACTAATGATGTAATGTATGGGGATTAACATAAGAATAAAAAAAAAAAATATTTCCTTTTAAAAAAAAAAAATAACCTGTGTTCCCGGCAACAAGTCAAATAATACAGATACATAACAAATACTATAATTGGTCCTCTACCTTTTCCAATCATAGTCCCCTGGAATAAGCAATGTGAACAGCTTAATGTGTCTATTTTTACACATTTCTCAGTATATATATGCTTGTGCACACATATTATATGACAAGTGTCAGCTTTCCTACTGGGTCTTTTTAAAGTGTAATGGAGGAATTCCGTTACTTTCGGCTGCCCAGAATCCATTTTTCCTCATCCCGGTATCTGACATCCAATTTTCCTTTGGGAAACCCTGCCCCTGGTGTCCTTTCAGTTCATGCAATTCAAGTTGGGCTGGCTTCACCACGGAGCTCCAGGGATGGTGCATGATTCAGGCCTAGACAAGACATTCCATCCCTCTGCCACAGTGACTGCCTCAGGAATTGGCATATGACTCAAGCCAGGCAGTAAAACCAGCACTTCTGCTGTACCTACTAGGAAAGAGATAATTTTCCCTCTGTTGGTAAGCTGAGAACACAAAACATTGCTGGCCACAGGAAGAGCCTCCTGGGCATAAAACCAACCCAAAGGGGGGAGCCTGGGTGGCTCGGTTGGTTAAATGTCTGCCTTCGGCTCAGATCATGATCCCAGGGTCCCTGGGATCGAGCCCCACCTCGGGCTTCCTGCTCAAAGGGGAGCCTATTTCTCCTTCTCCCACTCCCCCTGCTTGTGTTCCTTCTCTCACTGTGTCTCTCTCTGTCAAATAAATAAAAATCTTTAAAAATTTTTTTTAAAATTTAAAAAATTAAAAAAAAAAAAAAAGATGACCTGGAAGAAGTTATCTGGGGATTAGGAAGTGGGAGAATAATGCTGCATTAGTATAGGTAAGAGCTAATAAGACAGTCTCAGGAATGGCAGTAGGGAAAAATGGTTTCAAAGGGCATTTTCAAGGTGTCTAAAAGAAATATTAAACCATTAAGATCCAATTTTAAAAAAAGAAAAATTACAACAAATACCAAAAGATAGCCCCTGATAAACGAACAGCACTAGGTGGTTATTTTGAATCACATGATTTCCAGCCAGGAGCATGTACTTGACTTAAGGGGCAGCCAGAAATGTACTGGCTGACCAGCATCTAGCATGAAAAGTTTTGTCAAACAGGTATATTTTAGCTGAACCACATTCTCTTTTTGGAATTTGAAGTATGCAGTGCTGAGGTAATGAAAGAGTTAGTAGCTGTGGCTAAAACTGAAAGGATACAGAAAGAGAAAAAATAGGGAGTTGAATATGAAGCCAAGAGAGAGTCAAAGATTGTAAACTGTTCCAGAACTGATAGCCACCTAGTTCTGTCTACACCTGGGCAGGCTCTGCTGTGTAATTCATGTTTTTCCTGAGGCCTATCTTCCTGAGAAAAAAAGAATGTCTTTGCAATAACAAAGGCCTAACTGAAACAATGTAACTAATTTGTCAGGATCCCATAGCTAAAATCAAGACTAGGTGACTGATAATGAGGAGGATAAAAGAAAAAGGTAAGAATTTTTTTTTTTTTAAAGATTTTATTTATTTATTTGACAGAGAGAGACAGAGCGAGAGAGGGAACACAAGCAGGGGGAGCGGGAGAGGGAGAAGCAGGCTTCCCGCTGAGCAGGGAGCCCGATGCAGGGCTCGATCCCAGGACCCTGGGATCATGACCTGAGCCGAAGGCAGACGCTTAACGACTGAGCCACCCAGGCGCCCCGAAAAAGGTAAGAATTTTAAATGATTAGGGTTTCTAGCATGGGAAAGAATAATGATGTAACTGAGAAAGAAAATACAGTTGTAAAGAAGCTGATTTGAATATATACTGAATTAAGTTTTGCATATTTCAAGTCTGAAATGTCCGTGGACTATCTGCAAGGAGAATGGGACCTACAAGTCAAAAAATATTAACTAATACATAGTAGTCTAAGCCACAGAAACACAGGAATATCAAAAGAGAAGTCAAACCCAAGCGCTCTTTGACAAAGTTGGCTTTGTAGAGATAAAGCCCTTATTATCTTCTTTTGGACTTGTACCATGGAGGAAGTGGGCCTCTCTGCTCTGAGCTACCATGTGCTCAACTGTCTTGGAGCTAAGACTTCAAATCAGGTGAAAATGAAAGCTGAGAGGAGCTCCAGGGTCTAAACAAAAAGCTCAAAATATTGAAAATCTGAAATTGGAAGAGTTCTATCCAAAAACAAAAACCAAAAAAGAAAAGAAAACCTCAAACATACTCTGTACAGAACTTTAAAGTCACAAAATAGACAGGATAGTTTCTATAACTGCCGCCCCTCACCTTTTTTTTTTTTTTTTAAACCTAAGAAGAAACAGATTCAGAAAAAAATGTCTAAGATTATGCAGCTAATAAAGAAACAGAGTTGAGAATCCTTAGCACTCTTAAGTCACCATGTTCTATAGGTTTCCTGGAAATCTCACTGATTTAATCCAACAGAGGGTGTCTGCATCAGGCCCATCCTACTTTCCTTGGCCTTTTCTAGAACCTGCAGAGAAGCAACACAATCTTACAGTTTCTGATCCTGAAGAAAAAACCTAGCTTTGAGGTTTTCCAGAAATCTTTGCTATTTATAAACTAACAGGAATTTAAAGGGGTAGGAGGACACACATCTGCCTCTCTCACCAATGTTTGACTTTTAATTACTTTGACAAAACAGGGAGGGTCAAAATATACTGGCTGCATTAAGAGTTGGGGTTGAGGGGCGCCTGGGTGGCTCAGTCAGTTAA
Source organism: Leptonychotes weddellii (assembly GCF_054177405.1). Classification (NCBI taxonomy): domain Eukaryota; kingdom Metazoa; phylum Chordata; class Mammalia; order Carnivora; family Phocidae; genus Leptonychotes; species Leptonychotes weddellii. The sequence continues at coordinate 35,357,092 of NC_138383.1, forward strand.
GCGTCTGCCTGCAGCTCAGGCCACGTTCCCAGGATCCTGGGATCAAGCCCCGTATCGGGCTCTCTGCTCAGCTGGGAGCCTGCTTCTTTCCTCTCCCTCTGCCTGTCGCTCTGCCTGTTTGTGCTCTCTCTGTCAAATAAATAAAATCTTAAAAATAAATAAATAAAGTTGAGGTTGAAATACAAATATGGTTCATCTCTATTGCGAAAGAAAATTAAAATTATCTTAGGCAATTTAGAAATGGGTACTGATACAAAAGTTGGAGAGACTTTCAAGGGAAATAAAAGATGTTACTCAGGAATTGTTCAAGAGGCGAGCTCAGGGTAAATGCACGTTTCTATACTCTTGATTCCGTAACACCCAGTGCTTAGGACTCCTTGGTCTTAACATTATCTGGATTATTTGATTAAATGCATTTCCCACCTTCTGCATTCCTTTCTTCAATCCTCCCCCACTATTTCTCAGCCTCCATTTATTCCCTACACACTGATAAGCTTTTGCCACTCGTGACTATTCAATCTACTGACATAATTCTTCAATTTATGTTAAATTCAGGAAACTTGGGAAGATTAATTCCTACAGCTACTGAACAGCAAAATTAAGATTACACATAGTCCTAAAATTCCAAAACCAATGGTCTCTCTGTTACATCACATTGTCTCTAAAGTTCAACTACCATGAGTTTATGTCAACAGAAAGAAGTAAAAATCACCAACTAATATCACAGATAAGTTCTCAAAAGGAAGGTAGAATGGAGGCAAGAAAGAAAAGGGAGGGCAAGGCAAGCCTCATACCTATTGTTAAGAAGGAGCTCACAGCATTTCCAGAAAGGCTTTCTAAGAACTAGTCTGGACACAGCATGAAAAAAAATGCAAGCATTTTTCCAGGCTGTCATCTGTGCTATCCTTATAGAAATTTTCCATAGCTTCTCTGAATTATTTGTTAGGCCACCCCAATATTGTCAGACACAGCATATTACTGAAAGTTCTTAGAAAAAGACTCCTAAAGTTTTATTTCTGCTTAAAATGTTCCTGATTGTCATGTTGTAGATATTATTTAATCAGAATTCAGCTAAAAACAAAAGATATTTAGCAATCTTTTATTCTTGGTAATTAATCCATTGTAGGAAGTATAAAAAAACTGATGTAAGAAAGAGAAGCCAATAGGAAATAGGTCTCCTGAAAAGCAATTTCTAATATACCACGTATCATTTTGGGACAGGATGCCTATTTATCCACCTATATTCTTCCAGGTAAACTTGTCTTCAATTCCAGTAAAGTCAAATGGGAAAAACCAAACTTGCTATCTCTCTACATTTGTTATTATTTTTAAAACTCCGTTAAGAGAAACTAAAACATAGTATTTCTTACCTCCGTGCAACATAATAAAATATAGGATTTCCAGCTTTGGAAGTTCCAGCTTGGTAGAAAATGCTTAATGTTTTCAAAGCCTTGAATTCTTCTTTTTCATGTACTTGATGCCTGAAAGAAAAAAAAAAAAAAACAACAGATTAACTCATAGGCTTTATATTGTCCATTATTTCTAAAAACCCATGATTAGAGCAATGATAAAATATTTAAAATGACAAAATGTTTAAAAAGCAAAACACTTTCTGAAGGGCAATTTTAAAACAAATACCAAAAATTTCAAGGTGTTACCCTTTGAAAACAATGAGTAGTTCTTAGGACTATCCTAAGAAAAGTACTGGGCAGGAATATTAACCATAGGATTGTTTTTTATCATGGTATTTTTTTTTCTAGAAGCCATTGAGTTTTTATTTATTTTTTTTAAGAATTCAGTTTATCAACCTTTTCTTTATTGGTGTATAATTTTGAATGATTAAAAAGGCCTTCCTTTTTGCACATGTTTTCTTCTTCATGGGAGTTTATCCTCATGAATGATATGAGCACCTTTATCCAGATGGTCACTCAGTTGTACCAACACCATTTATTAAAAGTCCATTCAATGGCTAAAATAAAAAACACAAGAAACAACAAGTGTTGGTGAGGATGTGGAGAGAAAGGAACCCTGGGGCACTACTGGTGGGAGTGCAAACTGGTGTAACCACTGTGGAAAACAGTATGGAGGTTCCTCAAAAAGTTAAAGATAGAATTACCATGTGATCCAATAATTCCACTCCTGGGTATTTACCCAAAGAAAACAAAAACACTAATTTGAAAAGATAATAATGCACCCCTATGTTTACTATAGCATTATTTACAATAGCCAAGACATGGAAGCAACCCAAGTGTCCAATGATAGACGAATGGATAAAAAAGAACCGGTATATATACAGAATGGAGTATCACTCAGCCATAAAAAAGAAGGAAATCTTGCCATTTGCAACAACATGGATAGAACTAGAGGGTCTAATTCTGAGTGAAATAAGTCAGAGAAAGACAAATACCATATGATTTCACTCATATGTGCAATTTAAGAAACAAAACAAATGAACAAAGAGAAAAAAAACAAAACTGGTTGCTGGAGGAGAGGTGGGTGGGGAATGGGGAAAATAGGTGAAAAGAAGATAGTAGGAAGGGAAAAATGAAGAGGGGGAAATCAGAGGGGGAGACGAACCATGAGAGACTATGGACTCTGAAAAACAAACTGAGGGTTCTAGAGGGGAGGGGGGTGGGAGGATGGGTTAGCCTGGTGGTGG
>NC_138383.1:35359850-35387754 GCF_054177405.1 Leptonychotes weddellii
TGAGTAATGTACAGATTTGTTGAATCACTACATTGTACAACTGAAACTGGTATAACAATGTATGTTAATTATACTGGAATGAAGTATTTTAAAAATACAGTTCATTTTACCTACTATTTCTATGTGTCTTGTGTATTGAAGGGGGTTGGGGAGAGAGGTTGTATTATCTCAGTACATCATGTTGCTGGTACCAGGTCAGCATTTGTTTAATATTAATGGAAACAACCTACATATCATTTGATAAGAGAAATAGGTACACATTTGTATAGTTAAATGACTGTGCGGCTATCTGCCAGATGTCAACTGAATTACTTCTAAGAGTAGCTGAGAATTTTTTACTTCTTTAGATTTCTAAGTTTTGAATAATAGAACAATTTTTATTTTTATAGCCGAGAAAATTACAAAGCTACCCTCATTTCTTTAAAACAAAAGTGGGTCTCAAAGAGCATCAGTGGGAGCTGACAACAAAAATAACACTTAACATTTATTAAACACTATATACCAGACCTTAAGTGTCTCACTCGCATTACGTCATTTAGTCTTCAAAAGCATAGAAGGTTGTTTTATAAGGGAAGTTAGGGTCTTAGGTAAGGAACAATAAAGGTTTTCTTAGAAAAGTGGAAAAATGGCTAGGATGTCCTCAGTAATGTTGAATAAAAAATGGTTTTATATTCTTCTACTATGCTATTTTCAATTAGGTACTATGAAAATTTTGTGTGGAAAATATTTCTTTAATCATGTAGGAATAAACATCTGTTATACTGAAATGAATAGAAGAGCTAAAGATAAAAATTAAGCTGGAAAGGAGATTGTTATGTATTCACACATTTTTTTTTTTTTCAGAGAGACAAAGCTTGAGAGCACGAGTGGAAGAGGGAGAGAGAATCTTAAGCAGACTCTGTGCTGAGTGGAGCCCAATGTGCAGACCTGATCTCAGGACCCCGAGATCATGACCCAAGTTGAAACCAAGAGTTGGACACTTAACCAACTGAGCTACCCAGGTGCCCTATGTATTCACACATTTTTTTAATGGTATCAAAGAATTGGAGGCATGTACACACAATATGATCAATAACAGGCATTACAATGCAAGGCACATTATATGTAAACCTGTAATGTGAATTAATTTCTGAATGTCACATTCTGCTTTGTTTCTAGCACATATTATGAAAAAAACACTTCACCCACAGTCACTATTGAAGTACTTACTAAGTGACTAAGTGTAAAGTACCATGAAAGGTACTTTAAAGACTAAAGGATTCAGCACACTACTTTTGCTGTAACATCATAAAAGTGAATGTCTTAACAATGAGGATCTTTTACCTCACAAACTAAATCCTTCTAAATGAGATTCAAAACAAATGTCCACAGAAGTTTTATAGCAATACTGAAATATACTGAATTTTCTGAGTCTCAATCTGAATGAAGTTAATAGCATTAACTTTTGGGAGGGTTGTGAAAAATGCTACAGTGTGGCATAAAGAGTTCAGAACTTAAAACCACAGGATATATGAATTAGGTGTGGAATCTTGGGCAAATCAGTCACTCACTTTGAGCTGCAGCATCTCCTTAACTATAATATGATTATCTACCCTCCCTTCTAAGTATTAAATGCAAAAACACCTCAAAGCAACATGACAAAGTACCATTCAATAAGATACTATTATTTTTATAAGAAAATCAAATATAAAACAAAGCACATGTCAACAATATATAAAGTAAGAAAAAAGTGGGATCCCAAAATATGGCAATGTAGTCATTAGGCACATCTATTGATAATCCTCTATCAGAAATACAAGTATATCTAACAAGTGGCCTGGTGGTAAACCTTGCACCTGAAACAAAAGAAAGCAATTATTATTTCAACGTGGTACCTTACCTAGTCATAAATTCCTCAAACTTTGAACTGGTAAGGTTAAGGCTGGACCAGTGTGTATCTGCCACAGGTTTGTGCTCTGGAGGACCCAGGTACGCAAGAAGTGTTGCCATCTTATCGAAAGGTCGTCTTCCAACAGCTTTGTGATCCCTAAATATAGCAAACTACTTAGAAAAAAGTAGCAGTTCACATTTAGTAGTACACATTGCTTTAGATTATCATTGGTTGCTTTTCTTCTTACTGTCAGCTGGTGGTTCTTGCTGATTTGTAAGTAGCACCAAAAAGACCTCACAAGGGTTGTAAGTATTCATTGGGGACATCTTAGAAATATGACCACTCCCCAAACTACAAAATTTACATAAAAATTCTTCTTTTTTCTAGTATTCTTAATCCATTACCATTAAACAGGCGATCAGTAAGTAAAAATAACGTTGTGATCCACTTTTTCCACAAGATGAAAAGAATCCTTTCTGAGAAACTACGCTTTACAAATTGGGATGTATTTGTCCCTGACACCAGATCTCTGTTTAACCAGGGTAAATATGGATTTTCAATAACTATTAAGCATTTAAAACTATACAAGAATAACAAAACACTATTTCACAAACGTCAAACTGGCAAAAATTATGAAGTTTACTAATTCTAACTTTGGTGAGGATGTGTACACGGAGGTACTCTCACACAGTGCTGACCAAAATGTAAATCAGCATGTACACTGTGAAAGGTAATGTGGCAGTATCTAGTAAAGTTGGGGCTGTGAGAAGCCCAGAACCCAGCAATTACACATTTAGGTAATACACAAGGAGACAAATATGAAGAATATTTATTACATTACTATTTAAAATAGTGAAAAACAAAAAAACCCCTAAATATCAATTAGGGAGAAAATAAATCTTGATACAGTCATCCAATAAAGCACTAACATAAGTTAAATAAATAATAAATCTCAAAATACTGTGTGAAGAGACTATATTCAGTATATAATTTCTGCAAAATTTTAAAACACACAAAACTATGTTATACATACCTATAATTTCCTTATTTTGTCAGTTACATAGAGGGAAATTATATCTTTTCCCCCAAGAAATAAAATGTTATAAAGATCTGAAGTGAAACAGCAAACTAATGTCAAAGCTAGATGGTAGACACGCGTCTCTGTATATTATAGCCTATACTCTTCTGTATGTTTGGAATGTGTATTTTTTAAAAACAACCAAATTAAAAAAAAACTGCAGCATCAAACTACACGAATATGTATGTGAATTATATAAATGAGTGTTTGCATTTAAAGGTTCCACAGTTTATTTTAGTGTGACAGATAAAGCATCTTCAATCTTCCCCTATCAGGGCACACATCAGTCATGTCCGTATCACTTTAATCCACTAACAATTCATGAAGGATTAAAATGCTCTCTCTTTTAACCACCATCTCCTAATTAGTTAGCCTTAGCTTCATGGTCTTCTACCACTTCCATGAATGAGCAAACCATTTTTATTAGCATTTAAGATTTTCTGGAATCATTTTATATATATATATTTTAAAGATTTTATTTATTTATTTGACAGAGAGATACACAGTGAGAGAGGGAACACAAGCAGGGGGAGTGGGAGAGGGAGAAGCAGGCTTCCCGCTGAGCAGGGAGCCCAATGCGGGGCTTGATCCCAGGACTCTGGGACCATGACCTGAGCCGAAGGCAGACGCTTAACAATCTGAGCCATCCAGGCACCCCTCATTTTATATTTGTAAGAGAACTCCTCACGCATAGGAATTTGGACCCTTTAACACAACTAGAAAGGACAGCAAGTGATTCAGGCTACAAAAGACTTTAACTAAAAACAGCTAATAATACCCAAGTTAATACTTTTTAATTACTGAATGTTTTCTGCATAAAGCTTTATTTGCATATACTTGAGAGTATCACAAATAGACTCAGAACACTGGCAATGTTTTAATTATTAAATTCCCAAGAATGAGCTACTCTTCAAATTCAGATGCCAATACTCATTTGAGCTTCTAGTAAATTTAACCTTTACATTGTGTTGTACATGTTTGATGTGTTGCAAACCAGAAAAAAAAAAAACCCAAAGGGCTAATTTGTGATTTTTCAGCTTAACCTTTAAAAAAAAAAAGTCTGTAGCACCTCGGTGGGCTTGTTGATCATTTAATATGAATCAACCCTTTGCCTATTTATTTTTTAAAAGAGTCTAGAGTTCTACATTTCTCTTTCCAAACCACAATTCTTATTCTGAGCAGATGCAAAATAAAAAAGCATTATTCAGGAGCAATAGTTTTTATAAATTAAAACTAAGAATTTTCAAAATCTCCATGACTGTGAAATCCTACCTGTTGCTAGAAAGATACTGGCCAATTTTCTCTTGATTGTTCCAGAGTAGACGATGTAAAGCAAGCACATTGCCATCACTGATGAAGGAAAGACTATGATTTACTGCATCACTTGTAGGACAATCAGATGCTATATCAAGGAAAAACCTTAAAAAATATAAAATCATTAGAATTTTTAAAACCAGATACACTCTTATCTTTGTTGAATCAAATGTATATGAAGTAACTTTGTAAAATAACTAAGATTACAAGTATGGAGGATTATGATATTATTCACACATGACTGTCATTAAACAAAACAAGAAGAGACAGGAGAAATGGCTTTCCATTTTTTTTTTTTTTTTTTTTTATTTGACAGAGAGAGACACAGTGAGAGAGGGAACACAAGCAGGGGGAATGGGAGAGGGAGAAGCAGGCTTCCTGCCGAGCAGGGAGCCCGATGTGGGGCTCGATCCCAGGACCCTGGGACCATGACCTGAGCCGAAGGCAGACACTTAATGACTGAGCCACCCAGGTGCCCCAATGGCTTTCCATTTCTGATACCTGACTTTGGCTTCAGAATAGGTTTTAAAGTCAGACAACAACAAAATTTAGATGGATGAGACTTTGGATCAAAGCCAGTACTTTACAGATAAGGAAACGGAGACCAAAACAAAACAAAAGAAAGACCTCCCCAAAGTTATACAGCCTATTAGGTCAGAGCCAGGATTAGAACTTTTGTTCTCTTAACTTTCTAGGGTAGTCAATCTGCTAGAATATGAATCCTATGCTGACATTCGCTTTTTTCTCCAATACGGCTTGCAGTCCAACAATATACCTTTTAAATTCCAACTAGAAAGAAGTTGATATGAACCGTAATGAAAAACTGGAAGGCAGAGTTGTACAAGTCTAGCTTAGACTATGACTTAAAAAAACGTCATAAAAAGCAGAATTCTGGACCCTAACTTACATTTATAAAGCACTTTCTCATACACTGTATCACTTGTTTCTTTAAAGTCAACTCAGACAGGCAAACAGTTATTGTCCCCATTTACAGATAAACCAACAACTCAAACTCAACATCAAAAAAATTGTCATTATACACTATTATGCATTATGTGTGCCATTTTGGTTTCAGTTTTTACTAGAAGGAATCCTTTTCTTCTATCTCTCCTCCATATTGTAGCAACCTCAAGTCCTTTATTTTCGTAGATGTGTCAAAATTCCCTGCTGGTTTTCAAATATGGAAATCACTACCAAATTATAAAGAATATGGATTTACTTTGCCACTGTCTCTTACATAAAATAAAATAAGATTAACTCTGCTCTTGACCTAGAGAGAAAAGAGGAAAAAACCTACACAGGAGCTTCATGTAGACCTAGTACCCAGACTTAAATGAAACTGACAATATTTAAGTCAAATAGAGCCGTCCTACCTCCGTGCTGCATCAAAGTTGCTTTTCACAAAATCATTAAAAGGCCGCATATGCTCTTCTTTTGTGAAAAGAACATGATTGGCAATACTCTGAAGTATCTAAACAATGGAACAGGGTTATAAATCAGATCATTCATTGTATGAAGCGTACACAATCATATATTCTTTAAAAAGTACTAAATGTCTCATTGATATAATTTCTACTGGTAATTAAAGTAAATTATTACTCATTCTATAAATACTAGGTGTTGTTTCTGTTCTTTCCCAAATATAAATTACTACATATATATACATATATTTATTTACAAACACAAAAACACATATTAAAATTTTTAAATGTCTTTCTTAATAAAAAGAATCATACAGTCTCCATTTCAGAATTTCCAGAATGAATACATAGAAAACTATCTTCAGTAGACATTTGCTAAGATTGTTTTCCCAGGATAATAAGGCCCATCAGGTATCAGTCTAATTAATTCCTTTGTAATTTAACAAATAAAAATAAAACAAAAGCATATAAGGGAGAACCATAGGGTATTTTAAAAATCAATTCAAGTGTAAGTACAATAAATATGAAAAACGGAAAATTTAGCTGGAAGAGAAATTTTAAATAAGTTATCAAAATAATTCTTCACCTTTGACATTAACTTCAAGCCCCTTTCGATTCTAGGTGGTGGCTTTTTATCTAAAATCCCTGCTTCATATGGTGAGACAATGGCAGGATTGATAAATCTGAGGAACATGGCACTTCCCACTGCACCGATGCTGTTCTGAGGGAATCGCTGGCTAACCACCTAAAAACAAGGGAGTTGAGAATTGACTATGTGGTTTGAATTTAAAAAGGAAATGGGAAGAAAAAGCTCAAGGGTCAAACTTTCATACCAAAACTCTGAATAGATCAACCCTTGTAAACAACACAGTTCTATTTTTTTCCTACTCCCAACATATCAGTAAATAAAGTTTATCCTCAATTCTTGCCCTCCATCCTTTTAAAGCACAACAAAGGTATCTAAGAAAAAAGAAAAACCTCATGAATGAGTGGTGTGGGAGAGACCTGAAAAAAAATCTTACATTTGTCATTGTTGTTTATACTGCAAGTTTGGTAAGTAACAAAAGCAGACCAAATTTTCACACAATTATCATATTTTACTAAAATTAATAGACATGACAGTGTGGTCAACTCTTACAAGACGAGGCTAAGTTTTCAACAGCATACCCCAAAACATCCAATATCTAATAATAAATACTTACATTTTGTTGTATACCTGGTACAACTGAGTATCTCGAGCAAAATGCTTGCCACACACAAACAAGAGTTAGTTTTTTAGATTCCTATCAAGAGAAAAAACTTACTTACAAGAAACATTATTGCCAGTTCCATTTCTTCCTCATAATGCTTTATAAGATAAGGACCTATTATGTAAATCATGGAAGAACAGGAATTCTTGGGGACCTAAAAGAAAAAAGGATCCCACCAGCAGAAAAGAGAACCCTTTTGTGTACCTCAGGGCATAATTCTGTCAAATAAAACAAGTTAAGGAAACAAGAAATGGTTGCCCGCACTGAAAAACATCATGAGCCCAATATTTAAAATTATTTTTCTCTTTCTTTTTATAAAACATTCTACACTGAAGGTAAGGTAATAGGCACATTAGGTTAGGGAACGTGTTAGGAAACCGGCTCAGCTCCCATCTCTTTTCAGTGACTCCTGTTTGAAGTTAACATATGAAAATATTATTCTAAAACTTACATTTTTTTTTACAGATAATACAGCCGATTATTTATTTTTCAAGAACACTTTTATAACATTTTAATCTCTGCAACTGCTCTCGCTTAGTGTAGCTAACTGCTGCTTAAAGCAGTGGTCGCTACGGCAGCGAAGCCACAGCGCTCCGGGCAATATCCAAGGAGTCTAGGGACAGACGCACATTTCAGAGGATACTGGGGGGAAATGAGAAAATGGGATTTATGTGCAGAATCTCACAAAACTCTAGTTTACTTTATGATGCTTTAATGAATTAATACTTCTTGTCACAAATTCATATGGTTCACTGACTCCAGATTAACTCTGGGAAGAATAAGGATTATTTCATTTCTTTCTATGTCCTTTAGTGTTTCATGTGGTATACATTTTAAATGTCTTCTTATTCACTGCCTGAGATCTCTAAATCGTTTTCTACCATATCTGACAGAGAATTAGTAAATGTAAGATTTCAGAGAATGATTTTTTAGGCCAAAGAATATCCCTGTAAGTGGTGGTAACAGACAGGAGTTGTAACTAATATAGTCTCACCTTCATTTATACTACATAGCTCAGAAAGCTTTCTCTGTCTTAAAGTCCTCTGAGTGCTACTGCATGAAGGACAACCTTACACTTAAAAGGAAGCTGGTGCAGATGACTAAATATAGCAGCTTTACTAGAATAGCTTTAAAACCCAAATACCGTTTGAGAATTACTTTCGGCTGAAACAGTTTTAGAAATAGAATTAAGAAGAAAATTCAAGTGTTTTTACCACTCTAGTACAGTATTTAATCTTTTGGGGAGTAGGAATAGAAAAATGAATGTATACATTTATACAGACAAAATTCTTCATACAATTTCAGAATGTTCAGGGACCACTATTGCTACTGAGTGGTTCTTTTAGAACTCCCAAATTTTAATCTTAAAACAGAAGAAACTTAACAGCAAACCTACAAAATTTTAAAGCTTTAAGGAATGAGTTAGCAAGAAGATTAAAAACTGCTTTATATTTAATTTCAAATAGGTTGTTTTAAAAGAATAAGCACATACTCAGTTTAATCCACTAAAATCCTAAAACAGTTTTTAAAAAATTAAAAGACATAATTTGGTTTCCAAAGAACCATTTATAAAATACTTAACCTGCTGTGAAAGTATCTCATAAAAACCAGCACATTTTTGAAAAATGCTACTTAATAGTTTTGTCTAGAACAAAAAAAGTTTTAAAGTGTGACTCACATTTATACCTGATTTATACTTAATACTATTCAATTTCAAAATTTAATGAAAATCTGGGTGAATTATTTCCCAAAGGGAGAATACTGTCAAACTTCTGAAAAGTACTACACCTTTACTATCCTCCACATCTTCAAAATTAATTCTTGTCAAAACTCAAAGTACCCACAACCTCAGAAACACAATACTGTTTCTGGTATCATAAAATTCTTTATCTCACTGATGATAGTATATTTTTGGACCTAAAACCCAGTATGTGTAATGAATATCAATAAAAATGCTGTATAACAAGTTTCATGAGACAATTTATAAAAAGTTTTTTCTTTCACCACTAATGAACATCAATGCAATTTTACTTCATAGTATACATACTCAAGTGGTTTTTTTTAATCTATAAAAAATCTAATTTAGATCCCAAACACATTCTGCATAAAAGAACAAAGTTGGGCTAGTCTGTATGCTAAAACCAGTTATCTGTCAAATGTCCTCTTTACTCCCCTTAGTAAAATCTGAACAACATGGTACAAATAAATACAGTAATAAACTTTACATTAGCAAGAGGATCACTACCCACACGTTTGATTACCTAAGTGAGGCATACAATAAACTTCTCAAAGGAGTTCTAATTATACATTGAGTATAATAAATGGAATTATCTGTAATATGACTACACAGCTAATAAACCAGGAGCCAGGACCTTCTCTCTATATTTTACATATTCCAATCCATTACACATATACTCCAAAAAAGAGCTTGCTTTTTAAAGAAAAGATCATTAAATTCTTAAGCCAAGACTCCATAAACCAACGTTTTAAATTTATGATGACTATACTGTCTTCATACTTTGGAATGTGTTCTAAAATACCTCAAATTACCAATTAGTTTCCCTTTGTTTCCATGAGGACCTCATATCACCTGTGCTGAGAAATACATTCCAAAACTCAGCATTACCCAGAAACTTAAAAAAAAAAAAAAAAAAATCTGAAAATAACACTAGTAGAAAACATTTCAAAGAACAATTTTAGACAAAATCTTAATTTAAAAAAAAGCAGTGTTAGGAGGCTAGAAAACATGCTCTTAGAGAAACACAGAGAGCTGGAATTTTAATTTTTGTGATATACTACACAATGCCATTAGTAAAACACTGAACAAGAGTGTTAGAAATAGTAAATTTCAACAGTGATGGTGTATATATGTTAAACCCATATACGCTGAGAATTAGAAGCATTAGAAAGAAACGATTTAAGCAAGACAGCCATCCAGTCCAATCCAATCCATTTGCTCACAGCTGACCAAACTTACTTAACATACTCAAAATCCTGAGTGTACATAAAAGCACAGGTGTCTAAATTTTAATTTAGTTCTGAATTTAAAACAGGAACTTATTACGTGTAAAGCTTAGACAAGGAATGAAAGATGAAACCAAATGTAAATTCTAAATTTTACCTTTGTACCTAAACTACCTACATGACTCCTAAAGGTTTTTTTTTTTTACATCTTTCTCTAAAATCATTTGGATTATATGAAGTCATAGTGACAATGACGAATTCAAAATGAATGCACATTTGGACCAAATTCCACTCGTAGGGAAGAAAATAATTATGAATACTGTAATTTTCTTCCTTTTAGTTAGGGCAAGTTCATAGAAATAGGCAGTATATTCTTATCATGTTTCTCTACGAATAGGGAGTCACTGAGTTTTCCTTTATTTCAAAAGTACTATATTCTCAGTCCCAATAGTTTAATAATGACTTTCTCTAAGGTAGAGGTTTACCATTAGGATTTTTATAATCTAAGCACAAATATCTAGATTCTGGCTGAGACTGTTTAGATAAAAATATAAGGAGTAAAAAATGAAACTTTTAGGTAAGATTTAGAAAGTGACACTTTCCCTCCATATACTTCTAACAATGAAGAAAAACTTTCACGTCTAGGAAACCACTCACATTACCTGCAACAAGAAGCAAGAATGAAGAGAGTCAGCATTTCCTAAGGCCTTGAAATTAAGTTTCTTTTGCATTCATTTATAATTTTAAACATGACAGTAATAAAATTAGACGAGGGATATCCAATGCAACAAATGCCCCCAAAATGCCTTTGGGATAAATCAAACCAAAGGAACACAGAGAATGTTTTGATGTAACTTAATTCCAGGGTTAATTGAAATGAAAGCTATTTTGTGCCAGAATTAGTAGAATGATTTTACAGTGAAGGTCAAATAGGCTGAAGTGAAGATGTTCTTAACAAACAGCAAAAGATTTTTGTTTTGCTTTGAAAGAAACAGCTAATAAAAAGTTCTCCAAACTTACTGATTTTTTGTTTTCCTTTTTTTCTTTTACTGTAGCTTTATTCAGTAGGGAGTGGCAAGTTGCCTACAGAACAGAGATGAGCACAAACAAGTCACAGCACCAACTACATACAGCAACAAAAACAATGTTGGCTTGTACATAAAATTACATGATCAAATGTAACACAAATGGAATCAACAAAAAATTAGACATCAACTGAATTTTGAGGGATGAATTTTATTTCTGGATTTTAATTTTTATTACATTTTTAAGCCAAAGCACTAAATAAACAGCAAGAAATGTTGAGACAATCATATCTACTATTTCTGGCTATAAATTACAGAAAAGTTCTCCCCAAGTAAATTTGAGGATATTTAATAACTACATTTAATTCCTAGCTTTTGATAAATTTCATGTAAGATGTTCATTATAAGTAGATCACACACTAAAAACACTTCTATGTGTCTACATAATTTTTTCTCGATAAATACTTCTCTGTGTATCCTTCAATTGACTTAAAGTTCTTTTTTCAACAGCTGGCATTTAATTTACATCTACTGATTTAAAAAATAAACATTAAATGGCTAAATATAATGGTAAAATTCACTTTAGAGATTCTGAATTAAAAATCTCTAAGAAAGATTCTCTTAAAATTTCACATATTTTTCTGTTTTCAGGCTACTTCCTGAAAAAGTTCTAATCAGAGGAGGTTAAAAGTTCTGCAACATTTGGAAGAAGAATGTTACCAGCTCAACTAGAAATAAGCATTAATTAATATTAAAGTGAAGAAACTGCAGAGAAAATTATAGAATAAAACTATAAGCCCACTTAAAATTTTTCACATATTTGACTACGAGAATGTATCAAAAAACACAACACCAAAAAGGAAAAACAAAAAACAAAAAACACAGAAATATTGGCTTCACCTCTGAGAGTTCCTTCTAAGCCAGAGTTCTTTCATATGTATGTGTACATACATATACACATACACATACATATGTGTGTGTGTGTGTATATATATATATATAATTTTTTTTTTTAATTAGGCTCCACACCCAGCGTGGAGCTCAACATAGGGCTTGAACTCATGATCCTGAGATCAAGATCCTGAGATCAAGACCCAAGCTGAGACCAAGAGTCAGACGCTTAACTGAGTGAGTCACCCTAGGCCAGAGTTCTTTTAAAATTAAGACTCCTGGTTGGACTAGACAAAGCACATTTTTTTTTAATACCTTTAAAACCAAGTTAAATCCACCATACATGGCATTTTATTCTAGAAATTCAGTGCATTCAACACCATAACCTTAGAGTTACTTCATTTGTTTGTTCATCCATCCATCCACCCATCCACCCACCCATCCATCCATACATCCAAGGAGTTATTGTGCATCTAACATGCTAGATACCACCCTAGGCATCAGAAAACAGCAGTAAAACAAGACGACACAGTCCTTTCCTCATGGGGCTTTGGTTCAAACTTTAGACTATATACAAAATACTAGTAACCAAACAGATCACGAAAATGCAGTTTCATGCATTTTTTTTCAATTATGGTATATAATTATCATTTATAGCCTTAAAAAATTGGTCAACTACTTCAGTTTGAAGAAGCGGTTTTACTTGGAAAAGATGACATTTACTTAGAATCATATTTAGCTCTTTCTCAGAATTCTCTCACCATAACTTAAGAGACTATCCATTCTGGGAATTATTTTCTCATTATAGGTATCTCCTGCTTTTCAGAAGTTCGCTTTCACAAAAGACCTAAATTAGTACCTATTTCTGCTAACTAAAAGAAATCCAGGAAACAAACTGAGGGTTGCTGGAGTGGTGGGGGGTGGGAGGGATGGGGTGGCTGGGTGATGGACACTGGGGAGGGTGAATTGTGTGAGACTGTTGAATCACAGATCTGTACCTCTGAAACAAATAATACATTATATGTTAAAAAAAGAAGAAGAAGAAGAAGATAGTAGGAAGGGAAAAATGAAGGGGAGGAAATCAGAGGGGGAGACGAACCATGAGAGACTATGGACTCTGAGAAACAAACTGAGGGTTCTAGACGGGAGAGGGCTAGGGGGATGGGTTAGCCTGGTGATGGGTATTAAAGAGGGCACATACTGAAAAAGGAAAAAAGAAAGAAAGAAAGAAAGAAATCCAGGGAAATTACAAGGAAAATAGCAAAAACCGAATACTGCAATCAATGTTTGTTTTGCAGCCAGCCATTAGAGAGGCAAGCACACTCCCCAAGCACTGAGTGGCTGCCAAGTTCCTTCTCCAGGAGCTACACTCAGCATCTCAGCCTCCAAGTTGCCACAGCTCTGAACTTGTCTATGAGCATCTGTGCTTTATCTCCATTTATTGTGTGCATCCATAAGCAAGATGTGTCCTAAGGTATCAGAAAAGCCTAAGAGTTTGTAAGGGTGTTACACTTGGCATAAACTGGATGTAATTAAGCATTTCAATTGTGGTGAATGAAATAAAGACACTGTGTATGCACTGAACTTGCCTGCATCCACCCTTCATACTATTTACTCAGAGAGAAACAATCTTCAAAGTTGCTGAAGTTACTAATTGGTTCTGCCAGTAGGAAAGTGGTCTCTTTTAGTCAGCATCCAGTAATGGATGCAATGGAAAGTCTATTGCTTGAGTGGATTGGTGGGTGAACAAAGCATGGTGTTCCATTAATTTATCTTACACTTCAGGATAAATCAATTTTTTTAGTAAGCCGAAAGGAAAGTACTGGACAATGATGATCAAAGTGTTGTAAAAGTATAATTTAAAGGTAGTCATGGGTGGTTTGATCGGTTTTGAGCCAAGGGCAGCTTCGTAGCTTAAAGGTTACTGGAGAGAGTGCTTCAGCTGATAATGAAGCTGCTGAAAAGTTCCCAAAAGAACTGACAAAAATAATTATAGCAGGTGGTTATTCATATAAGCAAGTATTTAACTTCAATTTATTATTGGAAAAACTGAGCAAGACATTTATTTCAATAGAAGAAAAGCAGGCTAAGGGACACAAGGCGTCAAAGGACAGGCTTAATGCCCACTACTAACACCACTGGTGATGCTATCCTTAGACCTCTACCAGTGTACCACTCAGAAAATCCAAAGGCACTTAAAGCCATTGATAAGAATACACTTCTTGTGTTTCATTCACATCCAAGCAGTTGGAATATCCAAGTGATTTTTTTCTGACTACATGAGTACATTAGTCCTTTTGTTGAAAATACTGTAGAGAAAATAATCTTGATAATAGGTGTCTTCTGATTGTTGAAAATTGTGCTGCTCATCCACCTGGCATTACTGAGTATGGCAATAACATTCCTGTGTGTTCTTCCTGCCAAATATGATGTTGTTGATACAACCATGTGTCCCAGGCCTAATAGCCATAATTAAGGCTTACTATATGCAAAATGTGACGCATCTTATTCTAAGTGCCATTGACAGAGAAGCCAATTCCAAAGCATCTTTACAAGGGATCTGGAAAGACTACAACATAAAACTGGCAATCGCCAACTTTGGAGATGCTCTTGATAGGGTTACAGTCTGGATGTGAAACGGTGCTTAGAGGGCTGTCTCCTGAAGCAGGGAACAATTTTAAAGGCTTCAAACCAACAACAATAAATATGGCAACACTGACTTTGGCTAAGGAGGCTTGGTTTGTGGAAACTGATGAAAATGATGTTGAAGGTTTTGGCATCCCACGATCAAGAATTGACAGATGAAGAGCTGATGCAATTGCAAGAGGAAAGAACACGAATCAACATTGAACACAACAGTGAACAGCCTAAAAGTGAAGTTATCCAAGAACTGAACGTGAAGCACATGAGATTTTTGCTATGATGGACAGTGCTGCAGTGATTGCAGAAAAGTATGGCTTTAATTTTGAAAGGGCAGGTAGGTTTAGGGGCAGGTTTACAGAATGTTTTGAATGCCTACAAATAACTGTAGTATAAAAAAATGTGAGAGGCTAAGCAGTTGAGCATACTGTTGTATTTCAAGCTTTCCACATCAGCCACATTAGCCACATTAGCCACAGCAGAGGATGAACCTGGACCTTTGACATCGAGGTAGGCAAACACAGAAGAAGGTGTAGACATTAGTGACCTGCTTGCACTGATAGATTTAGACAGTGATGTTAATAGATGACACTCTTCCTCTCTCTCCCCTATACTCTATTCCTCTACCTTCCACCACCCCAACCTCCAACACCCCATTCTAACACACTACCATCACCACCTGTCAGCCCTCTGGTGTGCTTGCTGTCGTCCCAATTCTGGTAAGTGAAACTACACTGTACATAAATTATTTGTACTTTATACAGGCTGTGTATTTATTGTATTATTCCTGTTTTTACTATATGTTGTTATTTTAGGTTTTATGTGTTATGTGGCATGATTTGGTTGGTTATTTTGGGGGTCTGGGAACACTAAAAAATTTTCCATATAAATTAATAGTAACTGCTTCTTTCCTTTATGCCACTTTGGCTTACAAAAAGTTTCACAGGAACATTCTACTTTGGGATAGCAGGGAAAACCTGTCTTCCAAAACTATGAGGAGGAAAAGTAGAAATAAATACATGAGAAAATGCCTTAATTATAAATCTAACACATGTTCACAGTTGGCTATCTCTACATAATCTTAACCCAGTCCACTATGTAAGGAGGCATAAAAAGTAAGAGACCTGGTTAAAGCATGATTCAAAAAAGGCTTAACAGTCAAAAATATGAACTCAAGAAAAGGGAACTAACACTCAGAGAAGTTTAGCTAGCAATATCCTCACTTAGCTTTCAAAATCTTCCAAGTAAGTCCCAAAGCAGGAGCCACATTTACTCGAGGAAACAATCAAGTACTATCCCTCCCAGCAGAACACAAAAGTACAAAGGTACCATTATGTTATTGCCAAAGTCAAAAGGGCAAGAGAAAGCCAGAAGAAGAAAGATGAATAAAAGAGCAAACTAAGGGGAAAACCACTTTTGGTAGGAGACTCAATGAAAGAATAACTTGAGATCAAAGTTTTTTTCTTTCTTCTTTCTTTTAATTAGTAAATGTAAAATTCCCTGTTATCAATCACTTATTAAAAAACAAAACCTTATTTATAAACAATACAGCACTTTTGCTCTATAGTACTCCCAACAATAAATTTCCCCAATACTTCAAAACAACACACTGACACAACATTTAAACAATATTCTTAAAAAGGATAATCTTATGTGAAATATTTAATATGATAATTCAGGTCTGTTATAATACAGGATGTTTTCTTATGGAATGCTTTAAAAAGCACAACACATAATGCTTAATAAGCCACAAATGATCACCTTACTCTATTTTCTGATTTATTTTCACTACCTCCCTCCCTTCCTATAAAAGCTGGCAAGCATCTTGTTTACTTGGGTGGAATGGATGGGAAAGTTTTATTCCTTCATTAAATATTTTCCTAAGTACTTACAAAGTGCCAAGCCCTGTTCCTTTTACCTTTTCAGAATCGTGGTCGCAAATTGGACTCCAAGTTTGATGATACAAAAAATTTTTTTTTCCTTTAGGATGACAACCACATGAAAAGTTTCTACTAAAATCTAGTAAGTCATGTAATCAGGCAGTCAGTAACCATTCACTTTTAAGTCAAGTCAAAGCCACTGCCACTTCAGAAATCCACCTGACCACCTTCCAATTTCCTCTGCCTCCAAACTTCACCTCTGATAACTACAAGTCTGATCTCTTTTTCCATGAGTTTTGTTTTGTTTTTAAGATTCCACATATAAGTGAAATCATACAGTATTTGTCTCTGACTTATTTCACTTAGCATAATACCTTCAAGGGCCATGTTCATGGTCACAAATGGTAAGATTTCCTCATTTTGTATGGCTGATTAATATTCCATTGTCCATATACCCACAGTTCTTTTAATCCATTCATCTGTTGATGGACACGTGGGTTGTTTCCATGTCTTGGCTATTCTAAGTAATGCTGCTATGAACCTGGGGGTGCAGATATCTTTTCGAGTTAATATTTTCATTTCAATATATCCCCAGAACTGGAATTGCTGAATGATATGGTAGTTCTATTTTTTATTTTTTGAGGATTTTCCATATTAGCTTACCAACTACCAACTACACCAACAGTGCAGAAGGGTTCCCATCTTTCTCTATCCATGTCAGCATTTGTTATCTCTGGTTTTTTTGATGATGGCCATTCTAAGAGGTGTAAGGTGCTATCTCACTGTGGTTTTAATCTGCATTTCCCTAATGATTAGTGATGCTGAGCATCTTTCCATGTAGCTTTTGGCCTTTCATGTAACTTCCTCAGAAAAATGTCTATTCACAAGTGTCCACTGCCCATTTTAAATTGGGGTGGTGTTTTTTGTTTTTTTGTACTGAAAATTGTGTAAGTTTTTAATATATTTTTAATATTAACTTATTAGATATATGGTTTGCAAATATTTTTCCCACTCCATAGGTTGTCTTTTCACTTTGTTGATGGTGTGCTTGCTGTGCAGAAGCTTTCGAGTTTAATGTAGTCTCACTTATTTATTTTTGAGTTTGTTGTGCTTTAGGTGTCACCTCCAAAAAGATCATTACCAAGAACCATGCCAAGAAGCTTTATTCCTATGTTTTCTTCTAGTAGTTTCATGGTTTCAAGTCTTACATTTAAATCTTTAATCCATTTTGAGTTAATCTGTGTGAGGGTGTAAGATGGTTCCAGTTTCATTCTTTTACATATGAATATTCCGTGATCCCAGCACCATTTATTGAAAAGACTATCTTTTCTCCATTAAGTATTCTTGGCTTGCTTGTCAAATATTAGTTGACTATATATGCTTGGCTTTATTTCTGGGCTCTTGATTCTGTTCCACTGGTCAGTCTGCCCATTTTTATGCCAATACATACTGTTCTGATGACTATAGCTTTAAATCAGGAAGTGGTATCTCTTTCGTTCTTTCTCAGGACTGCTTTGGCAATTTGGGGTCTTTTGTGGTTCCATACAAATTTTAGGAGTACTTTTTCTACTTCTGTGAAAAAGGCCATTCAAAACTTGATAGAGATTGCACTGAATCTATAGATGGCTTTTGGGAGCATTCATATTTAAACAATTAATTCTTCCAATCCATGAACATAGGATACCTTTCCCATTTATCTGTGTCTTCTTCAATTTTTCTCATCAATGTCATAGTTCCAGCACAGAGATCTTTCACCTCCTTAAATTTATTCCTAAGCATTTTATTGTTCTGATGCTATTGTAAATGGGATAGATATTTTTCATAAATTTCATTGTTAGTGTATAGAAGTACTACTGATTTTTGTATGTTAATTATGTATACTGCAACTTTACTGAGTTCACTGATCAGTTCTGCTTTTTGGTTGTCTTTGGGGTTTCCTATATATAAAATTATGTCATCTGCAAGTACAGACAATTTTAGTTTTTCCTTTCCAATACTGATACTTTTTATTTTTCTTACCTGACTGCTCTAGGTAGTACTTGTATTATGTTGAATAGGAGCGATAAGAGTAGACACCCTTGTTTTGTTCCTGATCTTAGAGGAAACATTTTCAACCTTTTACCACTGAGTACATTAGTTGTATGGTTGTCATTTATGGCCTTTATTATGTTGACATATGTTCCTTCTACACCTAACTTATTAAGAGTTTTTATCATAAATGATGTTAAATTTTGTCAAACGCTTTTTCTGCATTTATTGAGATGACCATATGATTATTTTCTTTCATTGTATTAATGTGATGTATCACATTGATTGATCTGTGTATGTTCAACCATCCTTGCACCCAAGGATAAATTCCACTTGACCATAGTATATGATTATTTTAATATGCTGCTGAATTCAGTTTGCTAGTAATTTATTGAGAATTTTTGCAGCTATACTACTCATCAATGATATTGACTGGACTGTAGTTTTCTTTTCTAGCAGTGTCCTTTTCTGGTTTTGGTATCAGGGTAATGCTGACTTCATAAAATGGGTTTAGAGTGTTCCCTCCTCTTCAGCTTTTTGTAAGAGTTTGAGAAGGATTGGTGTTAATTTTTCTGTAAATGTTTGGTAAAATTCACCAGTGAAACCAGCTGGTCCTGGGATTTTCTTTATTGGGAGAATTTTATAGTAATTGGTTTATTCAGAGTTTCTACTTCTTCCTCAATCTAAGTTGTATGTTTCTAAGGATTTTTCCATTTCTTCTAGGTTGTCCAGTTTGTTGACATATAGTTGTTCACAGTAGCCTCTTATAATCCTTTTAATTTCTGTGGTATCAGTTGTGATATCTCCTTTTTCATTTCTAATTTTGTTGATTTCGCTCCTTCCTCTCTTTTCCTTGGTTAGTCTAGCTAAAGGTTTGTCAATTTTGTTTATCTTTTCAAAGAACCAACTCTTAGTTTGGTTAATCTTTTCTACTGTTGTTCTGTAGTTATTTCTATTTCATTTATTTCTGCTCTAATCTTTATTATTTCCTTTCTTCTGCTAACTTTGAGCTCAGTTTGTTCTTTTTCTAATCCCTTAAGGCAGAGAATTAGGTTGCTTATTTGGGATCTTTCCTGCTTTTTTTTTTTTAAGATTTTATTTATTTGACAGAGAGAGACAGCGAGAGCAGGAACACAAGCAGGGGGAGTGGGAGAGGGAGAAGCAGGCTTCCTGCCGAGCAGGGAGTCCGATGTGGGACTTGATCCCAGGACCCCAGGATCATGACCTGAGCCAAAGGCAGACGCTTAACGACTGAGCCACCCAGGCGCCCTCTTTCCTGCTTCTTAACAGAGGTGTTTATTGGTATGAACTTCCCTTTTAGACTGCTTTTTGCTGCATCCCACATGTTGTGGTATACTGTGTTCCCATTTTCATTTATCTCAAGAAACTTTTTTATTTCCCCTTTAATTTCTTCTTTGATCCATTAATTGTTCAGTGTAGTATTTAATTTCCATGTGTTCACCTATTTTCCAGTTTTCCTCATGTAATTGATTTCTAGCTTCATACCACTGTGTTCAGATAAGATACTTGATATGATTTCAATCTTCTTGAATCTGCTAAAACTTGTGTGGCCTAACATATGGTCTATCCTAGAAAATGTTCCATGTATGCTTGAGAAGAATGTATATTCTGTGGATGTTAGAATGGTCAATATATGTCTGTTAGGTCCATTTGGTCTATAAGTGTTCAAATCTGCTGTTTCCTTATTCTCTGTCTGGATGATCTATCCATTGTTGAGAGTGGGATATTAAAGTCCCCAACCAATACTGTACTACTATTCATTTCTTCTTTTAGGTCTGTTAGTTTTTGCTTTATATATTTAGGTGCTCCAATGTTGGACACATAAATACTTCTAACTATTATATCTTCTGGATGTATTAATCCCTTTTTATTATTATATAATGACCTTCTTTGTCTCTTTTTACCATTTTTAAAATCTATTTGGTCTGAAATAAGTATAACTACCCCTGCCTTTTTTTTTTTTTTGGTTACCATTTGCTTGAAATTACTTTTTCCATCCCTTCACTCTCAGTCTATGTGTGTCTTTAGGGCTAACATGAATCTCTTGTATGCAGCATATTTTTGGATCTTGTTTTGTTATCCATTCAGCCACTCTATGTCTTTCAATCGGGAAAACTTAATCCACTTATATTTAAAGTAATTATTGACAGGAAAGGACTTATTATTGCCATTTTGTTAACTGTTTTCTGGTTGTCTTTTTTTTTTAAATAGATACAGCAGAAACAGCTTTATAAATAGCAATGTGAGAATAATTCACACAGAGCAGCCTGGAATAGCTTTTTAAAATGGTGATTTCACTGATCTTGCTAATGTCTCTAAGCAACTGAAGCCCTGTGCTAAAAAACAAATGGCTGGGGATGACTCTGCAAAGAAAAAGACACAAAGGCAAGAGTTTTGGTAAATGCATAAATTCTTTCCCCTGTACCCACCCCTGTCCCAAACTCCAGACCCACTAATGTTTCTTCCAGAATCACAGTTTAAACAGGCTAATATAGATCTGCACTAATTTCCCCTGGAATGATTAAATCATCCTTGAAACTACATATGCAATTCAAAAACACAGTGAAAGCCATAAAAAGAACACAGACCTAATTTCCTCAATATACAGGGGATGACTGTGGACATCTGAACCCAGAAGCATTACTGCAGTGCTAGCGCTAGAAAGTGTAATAATTTGATCTGAATGATGATGCAATGTATTTTATAAGTAGCATTCTATATAAAATAAACAGATTAGTTTGTCCTAGGAAAACCTGACAAGAACACATGACATCTTTAAGAAGACATCAAAATTATAAATCAAGCATTTCAACAGTATAAAAAGCAAGGAGTAGAGCTGCCTCACATGTGAAAAACCCTATGAGTAATTCAGGCAAAAGATAACCAAAAAAATTCCATAATATATCTTATTTCAACCATGTCTATTATACCCGATAGATTCTGTGTATTTTAAACTTGCTTCCAATGCAAGGAAAATTTATTATTTTTAGTACTCCCTTAAAATACTTCAAACTGTCTCCTGAGCAATATTTAAGTTTTTTCAAAGCCAACTCCAACAATTCTTAATGTATTAGTCATCCACACTGACTCCGTATTTTCAACCACCCACTATCAGCAGCTAAATCCCTCTTTAGTAAAGCATTCTTTTTACTTCAGCTTTGGATTAATAATGGTGCTCTCTAGGCTTAAGCATACCTGGTATAAACAGTGGCACACACTTCTAAGCTGAGGGGGAAATTCTGAGGAGGAACTGATGATGGCATGGAAGAACTTTTCAGTCATCTGAAGAAGGTTCCGTTGGTTTTCCTCAAGGCTCTCTGACTGCTCTAACCTGCAAAAAAAAAAAAAAAAAAAAAGAGAGAGAGAGAGAGAAGGTAAAATCCATTTACAGTAAACAAATAAAAGTACTCTTTAAAAGAGACTTTCAGCCAAATGCAATGTTTGAACTTTGCTGGGATCTCAATTTGAATTTAAAAAACTGCAAAAAGACAATACTGAGAACTGTGTATAAGAATTCTTATCCCCTTATATTCTCACAAATTTAGTATATACTCAGCTTAGTGCCATCTTTTCCATTCTGGGTATGTCTGCCTGCAGAAAAGATGTATTCTGGTTTGCTCTCCACCTTTAGGGTAAAAAGCTTTTCTGTGAGGCAAGTCTGTAGTTATCCAGCTGTGCAAGGGATGGGGTAGATGAGTCCAATTCAAGGTGAAGTATTAGCGAGCCTATTTGCCCACAGGATCAAAAGCCACATACTCTAAAAACTGTTATCAGAAATAAAGGTAAAGGGCACCAGGGTGGCTCAGTCAGTTAAGCGTCTGCCTTCAGCTCAGGTCATGATCCCAGACTCCTGGGATCGAGCCTCGAGTCAGGCTCCTGATCAATGGAGAGTCGGCTTCTCTCTTCTCTCTCTCCCTCTGCCCTTCCTCCCTGATCCCCACCCCGCCTCGTGTTCTCGCTCTCTATCTCAAATAAATTAATAAAATCTTAAAAAAAAGAAAGGAAGAAAGGAAAGAAGATAGGTAGGTGACAGCTGATTCCTGAGTGCTTCCCTCCCAGCCCTCCTCCTTCCATTCTTGGTTTTGAACTAGGGCAGGGAAGAGGAATATTATTTATTAGGCATCTCCAACCCCAATGAATCCATGTGTCAAGCCACTTTAAAAATATACAGTATGTGCATATTTTATTGGAGCTAATGTACAGAGAACACATGAAAGAATGACAGATGATAATGAATTACAGTTAGAAAACTCTGTACTTTATCTTGTAGTCAACAGGGAACAACAGATGTTCTATGAAACAGAGTAACAAGAAGATTTAAGTTTCATAATAATTCCTACAGCAAATGACCTGAAAAATGAAAAAGACAATGTTGGGGCAATAATGGGGAAAGCACAGCAAAAGTCAATGGGATCACTATTTACAACTGTACCAAAAAGAATAAAATACCTAGGAAAATATTCAACCAAAGTGGTGAAAGACCTCTATACTCTTAAAATTATAAGACATTGATGAAAGAAACTGACGACAACACAAACTAGAGGAAAGATACACCATGCTCATGGATTGGAAGAATTAATATTATTAAAATGTGTATACGCCCAAAGCAATCTGCAGAGTCAATACAATTCCTGTCAAAATACCAAGTGTTTTTACCAAACTGGAATAAATAATTCTAAAGAATCACAAAAGACTTCAAAGAGACAAAGAAATCTTGAGAAAGAATTAAAAACTAGAGGTATCACAATCCCAGATGTCAAGATATACTACAAAACTACAGTAATCAAGACAGTATGGTACTGGCACAATAACAGTCACATAGATCAATGGAACAGAAAAAAGAGCCCAGAAATAAACCTATGCCTATACTGTCAATTAATCTATGACAAAGTAGGCAAGAATATACAATGAGGAAGACTGTCTTTTCAATAAATGGTATTGAGAAACTGGACAGCTATGTGCAAAAGATTGAAACTGGAGCAATTTCTTATAGCATATGCAAAAACAAACTCTAAATAGATTAAACCCCTAAATATGAGACCTGAAACCATAAAACTCCTAAAAGAAAACATAGAGAGTGATCCCTTGGATATCAGCCTTAACAACATATTTATGGATATGTCTCCACAGGCAAGGGAAACAAAAGCAAAAATAAACTATCGGGACTACACCAAAATAAAAAGCTTTTGCACAGCAAGGAAACCATCAATAAAATGAAATAACAACCTACTGAATGAGAGAAGATATTTGCAAATGACGTAACTGATAAGGGATTAATATCCAAAATATATAAGGAACTCACACAACACTCAAATACCCAAATAATCTGATTTAAAAAATGGACAGAGTGGGGGGGAAAAGGGGGAGTGCCTGGGTGGCTCAGTCGGTTAAGCATCTGCCTTCGGCTCAGGTCATGACCCCAGAGTCCTGGGATTGAGCCCCGCATTGGGCTCCCTGCTCAGCTGGGAGTCTGCTTCTCCCTTTCCCACTGCCCCTACCCTCTGCCCCACTTGTGCACTCTCTCGCTCCCTCTCCAATATAAATAAATCTTTAAAAAAACAAAAAAAGAAAAATGAAAAATGGACAGAGCACCTGAAAAGACATTTTTCCAAGACATAAAGGTGATCCACACACACATGAAAAAATGCTCAACATCACTAATCATCAGGAAAATGCAAATCAAAACCACAGTGAGGTATTACCTCACACCAGTCAGAATGGTTAATATCAAAAACAATAAGAAATAACAAGTATTGATGAGGATATGAAGAAAAGGATACACCTGTGCCCTGTTGATGGGAATGTAAATTGGTGCAATCATTGTGAAAAACAGTGTGGAGATTCCTCAAAAAATTAAAAATGAAAATACCATATGATCCAGTAATTCCCATTACCTGGTATTTACCCAAAGAAAATGAAAACTAATTGAAAAGATACATGCACTCCTATGTTTACTGCAGCATTATTTACAATAGCCAACTCAATAGAAGCAACTCAAGTGTCCATCGATAGATGAACAGATAAAGTGTTACACACACACACACACACGCATGCGTGCACAGGAATATTACTCAGCCATTACAAAAGAATGCAATCTTGCCATTTGCAACAACATGGATGGACCTAGAAGTTATTATGCTAAGTGAAGTCAGTCAGAGAAAGGCAAATACTGTATGACTTCACTTATATGTGAAATCTAAAAAACAAAACAGGGGCGCCTGGGTGGTACAGTAGGTTAAGCAACTGACTCTTGGTTTCAGCTCAGGTTGTGATGTCAGGGTTGTGAGATCGAGCCCAGTGTCAGGCTTGTGCTCAGCACATAGAGTCTGCTTCAGATTCTCCCTCCCTCCCTCTTTGACCCTCCCACTCGTGCGCTTGCTCTCTCAAATAAATAAATAAATCCTAAAAAACAAAACAAATGAACAAACAAAAAAACCCACACTTTCAAATACAGAGAACAAACTGGTGGTTGCCAGAGGAGAGGTGGCTGAGGGGATGGGTGATATAGGTGAAGGGGATTAAGTGGTACAAACTTCCAGTTATAAAATAAGTAAGTCATGGAGATGAAAATGAAAAGTACAGCATAGGGGATATAGTCGATAATGTTGTAACAACGTTGCATGGTGACAGATGGTGACTGCACTTATCATGAAGACCACTGAGTAATATACAGAACTGTGAAACCAAAATACTGTATACCTGAAACTAATATAACATTGTGTGTCAATTATACTTCAATAAAAATTTTTAAAATCTGATTGAAAGGGGCACCTGGGTGGCTCAGATGGGTAAGCGTCTGCCTTCGGCCCAGGTCATGATCCCAGGGTCCTGGGATCGAGCCCCACATCGGGCTCCTGGCTCAGCAGGGAGTCTGCTTCTCCCTCTCCCTCTGCCCTTCTCCCTGCTCATGTTCTCTGTCTGTCTCTCTCTCTCTGTGTGTGTCTCTTTGTCTCAAATGAATAAATAAAATCTTTAAAAAAAAAAACATTTTAAAATCTGATTGAAAAAACAAAGTAAGATCAATACAGTATTGACTAAATAAATAATTATACAGCCAAACTATGAAGTATTACATAGCAGGTAAAAAGAATGAGATTAATCTTTCTATAGTGACATAGAAAGATCTATGAGATAGAGCTAAGTTAAAAAAATTAAGTTGTGGGGGCGCCTGGGTGGCTCAGTTGTTAAGCGTCTGCCTTCGGCTCAGGTCATAATCCCAGGGTCCTGGGATCAAGCCCAGCATCAGGCTCCCTGCTCTGTGGGAAGCCTGCTTCTCCCTCTCCCACTCCCCCTGCTTGTGTTCCCTCTCTGGCTGTCTTTCTCTCTGTCAAATAAATAAAACCTTAAAAAAAAAAAAAGTGAAAAAAAAATTAAGTTGTGGAGCAAGATGGCAGAGGAGTAGGAGACCTAAATTTCGTCTGGTTCCAGGAATTCACCCAGGTAGGGATCAAACCATTCTGAACACCTACAAACTCAACAGGAGATTGAAGAAAAAAATAGCAGCACCTCTCTGAACAGAAAAGCGACCACTTTCTGGAAGGTAGGACGTGCGGAGAAGTGAATCCAAGGCGATATTTGGGAAGATAGACAGCGGGGGAGGGGGACTCCGTCTGCTGCTTCTGGTAAGTGACAGAGCAGTGGAGCACAAAATCGCAACTGTTAGAAGTCGGCTCCACTGAGGGACATCGTTCCAGTGGCTAAGTGGGGGGTGGAACACTCGCTGGGACAGTGTGGTCTCAGGACCCTTGGGGTCACAGAAAGACCGGGGGTGCCTGAGTGCAGCAGAGCTCCCAGGTATTGGAGTGGGGAAGCCGACTGCAGAGACGGAGCCGAGGCGCGGGCTCTCAGCTCGGGGTTGCCATAAACCGTGATCCGCGGCACAGTCGGGCCACTGCTCCTCCAGCAGGGACCCAGCAAGAGGCAGATCTGGGGAGACTCCCCTTCCTCCCCCGGGAGGAGCAACACGGGAGTGCACCGTAGGGATCTGCGGGGTTTGGAGATTCCACATGGGGTTGTGTGCCAGAGATAGAAACGCTCAGTCACAGGCCAGGTGAGCACAGAGTGCGGCCGGAGACCGGGGAGACGGGAGTGACTGACGGCTTTTCTCTGGGGAAGCACTGAGGAGCAGGCCCCGAGTTCTTGGCTCCTCCAGGCCAGAGACTGGAGGCCACCATTTTCACTCTCATCCTCCAAAGCTGTACGGAAAGCTTGCAGGGAACAAAAGCTCCCGAGAGCAAACCCGAGCAGATTACTTAGCCCGGACCAGCAAGGGCAGGGCAATTCCGCCTCCGGCAAAGACATTTGGGAACCACGGCAACAGGCCCCAACCCCAGAAGATCAGCAAGAACAGCCAGCCAAGACCAAGTTTACCAATCAATGAGAATGGCAGAACTCTAGCGCTAGAGGAATACTGCACATAGAATTCATGGCTTTTTTCCCCAATTCTTTAGTCTTTCAAAGTTAATTTTTTAAAATTTTCTTGTTTTTCTTTTTCCCTTTTTCAATGAACATCTTATCAATACCTTTCTTAAAAATCCATTTTTCATTTTTAGAGTCATATTCTATCCCCTCATAGCAGTTAACCTTATTTTTGGTATATATATAAGTTGTTCCCTCTTTAAAATTTTGGGATACAGCTTCTTCTAACAGACCAAAATACACCCTAAATCTCTAGTGTATGGCTTTGTTCTAGTCTCTGGCCTGATCACATTCTCTCCCTTTTTTTTTTTAAATTTCTCTTCTTTCTTTTTTCAACCAACTTCTTATCAATTCCGTTTATAAAATCTTTTATAATTTTCATCTTTACAGTCATATTCCATCCCTTCACCATATTTACCCAAAATTTTGGGAGGCAGTTTCTTCTAACAGACCAAAATATGCCCAAAATCTAGTGTGTGGCACTGATCTATTCACCAGCCTGATCATATTTGATCATATTCTTCTTTTTTTTTTTTTTGTATCTTTTTCCTTTCTTTCCCTTTCTTTTCCCCCAGTTTCAGGTCTCTTCTGATTTGTTCAGTGTATATTTTTCTGGAGTTGTTGTTATCCTATTAGCATTTTGTTCTCTCATTCATCTATTGTCCTCTGGACAAAATGACAAGATGAAAAAAATCACCTGAAAAAAAAAGAACAAGAGGCAGTACCAACTGCCAGGGACCTAATCAATATGGACATTAGTAAGATGTCAGAACTAGAGTTCAGAATGACGATTTTAAAGATACTAGCTGGGCTTGATAAAAGCATGGAAGATATTAGAGAAACCCTCTCTGGAGAAATAAAAGAACTAAAATCTAACCAAGTCGAAATCAAAAGGGCTATTAATGAGGTGCAATCAAAAATGGAGGCTCTAACTGCTAGGATAAATGAAGCAGAAGAGAGAATTAGTGATATAGAAGGCCAAATGATGGAAAATAAAGAAGCTGAGAAAAAGAGATAAACAACTACTGGATCCCAAGGGCAGAATTCAAGAGATAAGTGATACCATAAGACGAAACAATATTAGAATTGGGATCCCAGAAGAAG